>NW_022107431.1:73151392-73155888 GCF_000313985.2 Echinops telfairi
AGGGCATCTAGTGCAGTGGTTCTCAACCTACCTAATGTCACGACCCTTTAATACAATTCCTCATGTTGTGGTAACCCCTGAACCATAAAGTTATTTTTGTTGCTACCCCATAACTGTAATTTTGCTACTGTTATGAATTGGAAGACCCCTGTGAAAGGGTCATTCTGCCCCCAAAGGGGTCACGACCCACAGGTTAAGAACCACCGATCTAATAAGTTCAAAGTAATGACATTGCAGTTAGCAATCCAATGGGTAATGTACTACATCAGTAGCATTCCTATCACTAGTTCCAACATGAAACTTTTTCAATCATATTTTCCCATGTAGTTCTCAACTTCACGTGGAACTCTACTTGTTTAGATTATAATATCTTTACTCCTAGCCACCAGAAAGCCATCTGAAGCAACATTAGTTCCCACATCCTCTTTGATGTTAACAACGGTGATTATCTTCCTTGACACCATAAATTATCCTTACTGATTTATTTGTCTTGAGAAAGAAGCAATTTGTGTCCTCTTGTGATAGTCCATGAACTACTCTGCTTATATAGATCTTATATACTGTTGATTGTTATATTTCATTCCCATTGTTCTTCCTTTTACAATTTCTACAGAGGGAATTTAGTGTCTTCTTATATGATTAATCAATCCACTGAATGCCTATACTCATATTATGATGTTTAAAGGGCATTGCTGAGAAAACAGCCACTCAACATCTTTTAATGAAGCATCAACTGGCCTCCGCTGCAGACACTGCAGAAACTCTGAAGTTTTAGAATGATCATGAGTACTGACTTTATGCAGATGCGACTTTCTAGTCCCGTATGGAGTTAGATTCTTGGAAACTCACAGAGACAGTTTTACACTGTCATTTTTACACTGACAGTTTTACAGGGGCCCTATGAGTCAGTATCGACTTGACAATGTTTTGGTTTTCTTGCTTTACTATATCTTTACCTCCTTTTTACTGTGTAATTTTTCTATGTCACAGAAAATACATTTTAAAATTAAAATAACATAATTCAAACTTAGTCCCACTGCACAACTGACAGTTTTGTTATAGCATGCTGGCTTGCATGTTGCTGTGATCCTGGAAGCTATGCCACCAGTATTTCAAACACCAACAACGTCACCCAGAAGGAGCAAGTTGAGGGAGATAAAAAAGCATAGCCTTCAGGATTACAGCTCAGTGTAATGAAAGCAAAAATCTTCACAACAGGACCAGTAGAAAACAACACGATGAACAAAGACTGAATTGTTGGGGCAGGATTTCATTTTCCTTGGAATCATAATCATTGTTCATTGAAGCATTGTTCATTGTTGATCAAGAAATCAAACAACACATGGCAATCTTCTGCAAAAGACATATTTAAAGTGTTATGGAGCAGAGATATTACTGTGAGGACGCAAGTATGCCTGACTCAAGTGATGGCATTTTCAATCACCTCGTATTCATGTGAAAACTGGGCAAGGACCAAGGAAGGGCAGAGAAGAATGGATGTGTTTGCATTACAGTGTTGGTGAAGCATTTTGAAAGTACCATCATAGTCTGCCAGAGAACAAACAAATCTATCCTGAAGAAGAGAGATGTCTTTTTTTCTCATTTAATTGGGATCTCTTACATATATCCCAACATTCCATAATTCAAATGGATCAAGCATAATTGTACAATTGCTACTATAACCAGTTTCAAAACATTTTTTCTTCTTGCACTCTTTGATATCAGTTCCCCTTTATCCCCTTTCTCTCCACCCTTTCCCCCAGGAACCCTTACTGTTATTGTTATATATTATTGTTGTTATTATACATATATATAAATTTGGCCCTATCTCACCACATCTAATATGTCCATTCACCTACAGTTCTGTTCATTGCTCCCTTTGGAGGGGGGGGGGTTATACAGTCATCATTGCCATCAACTCCCCTTTTCTCCCCCTTCTTCCATATCCTCTGTTGTGTGGCTGTTTCTTGTCTTTGCCTATGTTGAAATAAACAATGATTCACTCACATGAGATCAAGCAAAGACTATTTCTTCAGAGCGTGCTATAGGGAAGGAATCAATGTGATAAACCATCACATCAGTTTTTCAGCCACCCAAAGGCAAGTTATAGTAGAAGAGAGGGAAGACTTCGTGTATGTCACGATTGGAAACATTTGGCATAGGGAAGTCGAAGTCAGGCTAACTGGACGTGGACCATCCTATGCGATCAGTGATCAGTAGGAAAAGCACGTGAGGGAACTTCAAAACAAAACCCACCTGTAAAATGATTGCGCAGTCCTTCCTTCTCATAAGGGCCACACAGAAGGGATGATAAATCCAGGGTGCAGTAGACCAACTGATGAGCATGCAGCTGTTCTCTGGTTCTTTATTATTTCCTCCATCACTATTAAGGCTTCATTTTTACCTCATTAATATTGCTAGACCTATGTAGGTTCATTTGCATAATTAATATTGTTTGGGGCGGGAATGCCAGGATGGATGACCCTTCAGAAACAGCAACGGGAATAATGATTTCCTGAGGAGAGATTTCTGAGGCAATTGTTTCTTAGAAAAAGAATGGCTTGATTCCATCTCACGCACTTTGATTCAGGTTTCAAGAGACATCAGTGCCCGGAGAAGTACAGCCGGCTTAGTAAAGTAGAGAGTTGGATTGATGTAATAACTGCAGCAGTGGGCTCAGGCATAGCAAAACGACAAAACGGCATAGGACAGAGCGGTGTTTTGTCTACTGAACACAGGGCTTTTGTCAGTTTCAACAACACTGTAGCACCCGATAACAAGCTTTTAGTCAGAAAAACAGTAAGCAATCCAGCTACCACAGAGAAGATGAGCTTTCATTCAAGAAACTCCATGCCCTACAAACCATTGGAATGCTTCGTTCTCAGGAAAACTCTCGGAGAATTTGAATGTTACTACTGCCTGTAAGTCTGAATTCAACAAAGACAATGGAGAGGTGTCTTGGGAACAAATGAGGCTGATTCTCATCAGAGAAGTCCTTATGGTTTGGACTCAGGTATGTTCTCTCCTCGCTGATTACTACAGGTTGACAGCCTCTCCTTCTCGTCTGTTGTTCCATTCCCCAGTTTAAGGATATTGGAGTTGATTAAATTTCATGTGATTTGAAAACAATTTTCTATAAACCTTAGTGTATAGATTTTTTTGTGGATAAAAATCTGTGTTGCTTTTATTACCTAAGAGTGGTGTTTACTGTGTTTGACTAGACTCCCACTCATGGTAACTCCATAGACGATGGCACAAAGCTATGCCTGGTCCTGCACCCTCCCTGGGATCAATGGAAAATCACAGCATTGTTGTCTACATTTTCATTGGCTGATTTGAAGTAGGTCTCCATGCTTTTGTTCCTAATCCCTTAGTTGAAAAAGTTCTGCCAAATCCTGTTGGACATCATACAACACACCGCCTCCACTGACAGTTGGTGTTGGTTGTGACTGAGGTGAATGGGTCAGGAATGGCACCCGGGCCTCCCCCGCGATTGGTGAAAATCGCCAGGAACGCAGGGAATCCACTGCTCTGAAGACTGTGGCAAGCAGCATGTATAGATTTAATATCATAAGAAATCCTTTCGCTCTCTCCCAAAGTTGTTAAATTTTGCATTTCCAACAGTAGTACATGAGGTTTCTAGTTGTTCCATAACTTCCTAAGTATATGCATAATGTCAATAATTTTAAATCCATTCAAATTGCTGTATCTTTTCAAATTAAATAAAGATAAACTCTCAAGTATTACATAGTATAGTATAGTACATCTACAAACTTAACTTATAATGACTTAGAAAATTAGTTCTTTCTCAATATACATATTTACTATATTCTATAAGTATTTTGTTAAATCAAATTAACTTATTTTTTAATTGAAGAGATGACAACTAATGTCTCTGTAAATGTATAATAGCATTGATGTAACTTTGTCTTCAGAATATAACAGGAATTACTCCTATAAAATATTTAGAAATCATATTTACTTTGAGATATAAAATAAATGAAGGATGTTTTCCATTTGGAAGAAATAAACTAACCAATATCAAATAACTGCTTTATTTATATTGACATATTGTCATGGTTTCAGACTTAAATTAGTTAAATTTAAATCTTTCAAAAACAGTATATTTATATATATTTATTTTTAATGATATATTTAACATATTGTAGAAATAAAGTTACTACAAATGAGGGTATAGTATTATAAGAATTAATAGTTTCTAAATTTTATTCTTTTTTCCTATCTAATAATTCCCTTTTAAAAATCATAATTCAGACTCAGAGTAACTAAACTGAAATTAGTAGATGCATCGAGGAAAATCATAGAACTTAATATCACATCAAAGTCATTTCTAAAACGCATAGATGCTACACAGGGTTTGGATGCATTGGGGTTGCAAATGGATTTTAAGCAAGTTACTGGTGATGGTAAAGGTCTCTTCTGGTAAATCTTCACATGTGTAGAAAGATAAGCTGTGATCTGAAAAGAGATGAAGT
>NW_022107431.1:73157081-73167056 GCF_000313985.2 Echinops telfairi
GGAACAAGACACCAGCTGCTCCGGCACACGGTGCCATCCGCACAAGGCTGCTCTGTTTGCGCCCCTTGCTGAAGCCACTGTCAAGCCATCAGCTTGTGCCCAGCTATCAGACGGAATGGCGTCTGAGGTCTTCAGGGCTTCTTTCCAAACAAGCAGCCATGTAAGTGAGATGTCAACTAAATCCACATAGAAGCAGCACACCAACACCAGGGATTGTAAATTATACACTCCAAATCCAAAAAAGGGACTAGTATCAGCGTTTCAATGATGAGACTCTGGTTTTCAGAAGCCTGTGAATGACAGTGGAAGCCCAAAATCCATTTGCAGGATCTAGAGGGAAGAAGCCTCTGATGAGGTTCTAACCATAACTTGAGGAATGGGAATAAACTGGTTATGAGACAGAGAGTATTGGAGAGACCACTGTAATCGATTAAAATGATAAATCGGACATGATTAAGACTAAGTCATTTCATCTCCCTTCTGATACACTTAGGGCTTGATCTGGTTCTCACAATTTTCTGTGTTTTTCTCATATTGGAGTTTATTTCTGTTGCATTATGAACTTGTGGGTTGCCTTCCCGAATCTTTGCTGTGTTTTTTTCTGTCTTAAAGTAGATGACCCCAGCACTGATGAACCTACAGAGACAAGACGAGAATAAGGGTTCCTGGAGCGGGCGGGGGGAGTAGAGGGCGGGGCCCCAGGGGGTCACAAGGCGCTGACCCCAAAGCATTCAAGAAGGAAGAAAATTTTTGAAACAGATTTGGTAGCAATTGTACGACACTGCCAGATGTGATTGAACTATGGAATAGTATGATGTCTGGATTAACTCCTAATATGTGGTTTGGAAAAATTTTTTTATAGAATATTAATTCTAGTGAGAAAAAATGTCCACATTTAAATGATTCTGTGGGATTTGTAATTTTAGTCCACATCTTGCTTTTCAAAAAATTACTTTCATTCTTATTTATTTCTTCTTTTCTCTTATATAGAAAATTACTTTTTTCCAATATGTAGTTTGGTTATAGGAAATATTGTAGCATTCTTTAAGATTTTAATTCTTCATAACTTCTTCTTTTTTCAATGAAAACCTGACCTTCTTATGATTCTGAATACAGAATGAAAGCACATGTTTTTTTTTATTTTAAAATATGCAGAAAAGCAAAAACAAAACAAAAAACACAGGATATTGAAAGTTGCCAAAATAAATCCACCTGTTTTCAATTTTTTTAAAAAAATCATCACCTTGTGGGTTTTCCTATATTTTGCTGACCCTCAACATTGCCAGGTATGGCGTTCCCAGCGTGTGGTAAGTGCTCATGTGATAATATTAGTTTTGACACTGATGCTTACTTTTCCCTTGAATGCAAGGCAGTATGTGGGTCTGGATATTTCCCAGGTACATTTATTCCTTGCTGACAACATTGTCATAGCCAAATATAAAACATGCACCCTGCAGCCTGATAAGCATATGCAGACACATATGTATAGAATACTAACCTGTGGAAATTTAGAGGTCCCATGTAATTAAGATAAGCAAACACAAACTGGTAAAAACAGTGACTTGGATATTCTGCTCTGCTGTGTTTATCTTGTTTTGATCTTGGCATATTTGTCGCATTTGATCCCCAAAACTTTTAAACTAGGAGTTACCTCTTACAGTGTTTCAAATTTTTTGTTTGCTTATTTTCTTTCTCATAAAGTGTCTGATTATGAAATATCAGCTTCCCAGCTGTTCTTCGGTGCCTGTACCTGGTTTGATGTACAATTTATATCATATTTTTCCATAAAATAGTAATACTGCTGTAAAACAGTACAGCTGTTGTGGAAAAATATGGGGGGTTCTCAAAAATAAACAAACAAACGAAAAAAACTAAGGATAAACCTATTATATGACTCAGCAATTCCATTGATGCATTCTGTTTGCAATCCACCAGCCTGGGGTCTTCGTGCCTCATCTCACTCCATGCCGTTCATCAGCCCCTGCAGCTACAGGAGTAAGGAGCAGCCTTCAGCTGACATCGGATCCATAGACTTGACTTGAAGTGAGTTTACCCCCTTCTACAGCTGTGTGAACCATTTCTTGATATAAATATAGTATATATATCGTCACTGGTTTTGTTTCTTTAGAGAATACAGTCTAACACAATATGAGACCACTATTACAAAATACCATGAAAGGGCTTACACACAAAAATATACATTCATGCTGGTTACCAGAGATGGGAAGTTGTGGAAGGCATATCACTAAGTAGAGATATTAATTTGGGAAAGGTAATACACAATGTGCAGGAGTTGTGTACATTATGACCAAAGAAGTAAATTATTTAACATGTCTCTTCTAGCTATTGCTTTGTTACTCCCACCAAATAGCCTTCATTTCGCTGATGGCTCCAGGTAAGACGATGGGGAAAGATCCTGAGCTGATACCATGGTTCATCCGTGAGTGATGCTTAACAGGGTTCACTGGGCTTGCCTTCCCGCTAGGTATAAACTTAGCCATTCTAGAATCAGGAGCAGGGGATGTCACTACCCAAAGAGAGAAGAACCAGGAGTGGAATCCAAGTCCCTGTGTATTGAATCCCCTTCAATCAGGAGACAGCTCTGGTGCCAGAGAAGCAGGAGCAGCAGGATCAGAAGCCAGAGCAGTGGTCTTCCAGCCCAATAGTAGATCAATCTGAATGCATTCAGGTAGGAGGCTGGCTTCGGGAGTTGGGTACTTGGGGGCACATAATTGGGGAAGCAGGATTTGCTGGCAACGGACGCCTTCAGACTGCAGCTTATAACAGAGCAGAATGTCCTTGGGCAATTGACAGCCCTAAAGGATTTGTAACCTTGCTCCAGGAGGCCATGTGACAATAAAGCAGAGGCCAGGCCAATGGTTCGGTGAGCAGAAGAGAGCAGAAAGAATCCTCATGACATGGGAGAGGAAAAACTGCCCCGATGAAAATTGTAGCATCAGAGAGTCTCACCTAAATTGTAGCCTGTTAACTTCTCAAATAAAATCCCATAATCCTGCGCATTGTCTGCGAGTTCTGTGGGGCCCTTGCAAGGATTATGGATCCCAGCCATGGAAGTAGAATGCAAGGGGCAAGGCAGTTTGTGTCAGAGTAGGAAAAAATGGATGTATGGTGGAGTCTTACTTCTGCCTTGTGACAGTAAGTCATGGAAGCTGCGGAAGGTTCGATATGACTCCTATGCCTCATACTCACAGAGACGCTGAGAGGTGCATGATAGGTACAGGCAAATGAGGTAAATACTACCACATAAACAGTCCTGCAACAAAAATAATAGCAAACAACACTTTATCAGTGTATACAGAGACATGATAGCTGAGTGGGATTACATCCACAAACATATACACATTGTGCTATTTGCTCATATAATTGTATGTGCTGCAAATATATACATGCATGTGGTAAAGCAGAGGACAAAACTATGAAAACTTCCTAGCTCTAACCAGATCCCTAGAGGGAATGAGTCACTGAGCTTGAGGCTTTAGGACCAAAGTCTTAAGGGACATAGAGGACAATTGGCATAATGTACTTTACAAAGACAGCGATCTACACCCTACTGTGGTCCGTAGCACCTGGGGTCTTAAAAGTGACCAAGTGGCTAACTACGATCCAACTATTGGTCCCTCCATTTCTAGAGTAAAGAAGACATGAAGAAGATCGAAGAAATGCAAGGAGCTAACGAACCACCTTCCCCTTGCTATCTAGAGACCAGGTGAACGGCGTGCAGCCTGACTACCACGACCAGACACTACTCAGGGTCACAATAAAAGGCGGAAAACCACAGAATCATACAGAAGATCAGATTCACTGGTCTGAGAAAAGCTGGCGGAACCCAGCCCCTTGAGATTGTTACCATAGACATGCTTTAACCTGGAATTGAACCACCCTCTTGAATCCTTCCAGGCAAGCAACAGAGAAGTGTGTAAAGTGAACAACAGCACTGGTGGAAAATGTACTCCTCAGAGCTGTTAACAGTTGTTGTTGCTGCTAGGTGCCATTAAGTCGGTTCTGACCCACAGTGAGCCTTTGCACATCAGAATCCAACACTGCTGGTCCTGGGCCATCTTCGCTCCTACTTGTTCCCTTGCCGAGCTCATTGTTGCAGCCACTGTGTCCCTCCATCTCGCTGAGGGGCTTCCTCTTTTCACTGCCCTCCACTTTAGCAAACAGGATGCCCCTCTCCCAGGACTGCTGTCTCCTGACAGGCAATATGTCCCAAGGAGGTCAGATGAGGCTTGCCATCCCTGCGTCCAGGAGCACCAGGCCACACTTCTTCCAGGACAGAGAGCTCTGTCTTTTCAGTTCAACAATCTTCTCCAGCACCGCAGTGCAAATGCATGGATCCTTTGACGGTCCTCCTTTCAATATCCAACTTTCACACGCATATGAGGGGCTGAAAGAGATAGATGAATAGGAGGAGCCCTGGAGGAATGGGAAAATTACTATTACACTGACACAATTTCAACTAATGTGGTGAGATAAAATGTGTATAAATTGTTGAATGGAAAATGAACTTGCTCTATAAACTTTTAACAAAATCATAGTTTAAAAAAATTTTTTAAAGTATACTCACTGTCACTGAATTACATATGAGAATTTTTTGTTCTACTGGGTGTATTTCCAAGAATAATAAAACCGATTTAATTTTAATATCAAAATTGCAGTTTACAAAGTAATATCTTGTTAAATGTAAAAAATGCACATTCAATAAATAGTTTAAAAATACTATGTGAGGGAATCTTCACAACAGACAGATATCAGGCTTTTACTAACTCATATTGATGACTATTTATAATAATCTGAGTGGTATTCTAAATACAACAATGACAAAAACGATATTGCAGTGCCCCAGGTTCAACCTTAGATAAATATATCATGGAAAAGTAAACTGAAATGTCAGGAACTTTGGGCCTTACACCATAATGTTGTTTTCTTTTTAAAGTACTTTTACTATGAGTATATTTTGATATTATTTGAATGAATCATATTTTAAGGGGATTTTGGATATATTAATTATTGTATTAATATATATTGTATTACTCAAATATTTATATCCAAAACTTCCTTACAAACCTGTGTGTTGCTACAAAGAGCTATGGCACCACTATTTCAAATAGCAGTAGGGTTACCCACCGTGAAGAGGTTTTAGCAGCTTGTCCAGACTCCGAATGAACTAGTAAGTAGGAACCAGTGATCCACTTATGAAAACCTAACTACTGCAAACCTTGTGGACATCATTCAGGTTCAGTGAAAAAGAGGTAGACCCTCAACCAGGTAGATTGGCACAGAAATTGCAACAGTAGATTCAAATACATGGATTGTGAGGCTGGTTCAGTACCAGGCAGTGTCCTGTTCTTTTCTGCACAGGGCTGCTATGGGTCAGAACCAATTTGATGGCATCTGACAACAAGAACGATTTTACCATTTAACAGCAATATAATTTATGCTAGGAAAGCATTGGCATCAGATGACTTTTATCCCAAAGTTCTCACATCTGTATTTTTGTCTTCACAGTTCTAGAGCATCTGAAAAGAGGTCCTGTGATTTGGTTTGTGACTCTTTCTTCTCAAATGTTTACAGTGGTCTGCAAACCGACGTTCCTCATCATGAGTTGCTCAATGTACATAATCAATTGTGATTTCTTGATTATAAAAGAGGACTATCGCCAGACCTAAGTAATGCATTAATTCCACCTTGCCAATTATCTTTTTTTGCACCAATGAGTGCAAAGACTCAAAGAAGGTTTTTACCAAAATTTTTGCAGAATATAAATTTTAAAAACCCACAAAAAATTAAGTGTTGAAAACTTCACTGCAGAGTACTATTACAAAATCCATGGTGGAAGGAAAGGGGTTCACGGAGAAGGGCGAAATCATACTTCTGTGTAGAATATGTAACCCCAAGGAGAAGAGAGACTTTCTATAGGTGTCAGGAGACTGAAAAACTGACCTGAAGCCCATCTGAGAGACATGATTTTAGTACATTCAAAGGTTTGCAGACCGAGACAAGCAATATGGCTTTGTCCAGTAAGCAGTGGGCTGGAAGGGGAACTTTCAACTGATGGGGTAGTTCTGGGGCTCCCTTTTACACTGGTAATGAGCTGAGCCAGGGAAGGGGGAGGAGAGCTAGCAACCCACTGAAGCCATCACATGATGATGAGCACCTGCTTACAACAATCAAGACCCAGATAAAGGAGCAGGAAGCATTCCCCATGCCTGAGGCTGTGCTGTGGTGGCCTGACTATCTGTGGGGAAGACTGTCATCCTGCTGGGCCCAAGGATGCACAGGGAGTGGCTGCTTAGCTGCAGCAGCCATTTTTAGAGTATTCATTTGCATCCCTATACTTTCCTATTTTGTTTGTTCTGATTTAAAGCGTACAACCATCATATTCAGACTTACCCATGGGAGGGAAGAAAAAGATAAATGGCATGGACCAGAGGTACAATGGTTAAAATACTCGGCTGATAACTACAAAGCTTAGAATCCTAACTCACTAGTCACTCTAGGAAAAAGAGGTGACAATCTGCTTCCATAAGGATTTAGGAAGACCCTCGGCAAGCTGGATTGACATAGTGGCTGTGACAATGACCTCCCACACAACAACAATTGTGAAAATGGCTCAAAACTATGTGGCAAGGACGTTGTGAAACATTGAGAGCCAAGTATATATATGATGGAGTTTCAGCTCTCTAGAAAAATAGTTATTAGTTATAACTATCTTAAGTGCTCAATATGTTGTGATAATTTATAACATGTAATTTCTTACTAAAGGTAGTTAAACATTTTAGTTGTGCAAGAAAGGTTAGTATATTGGTGTAAATTTAAGAGCCTTTCTGTCTATCATCATTCCAATGATCTCTTTGTGCATTATGGAATACCATCTTCAATGTTACAAGGCTACCACTCAAACTTTTAGGATGTTATGTCAACATCATGTGGAAATTACTGTAAAGATGTTTACATTTGGGAAAAAGAAGATTGGTGTTTTAACAAATTATATTTACCCTTCCACTCTGATCCCCCTTGTCTTTCACTCGGCTCCTGTATTTGCTTTGCAGAAAACCAGGAATCTCATATTTCTCCTAACAGTTCTGAGAGGTTCCAGGTGACGCTATGCGGTCTCCCAGTGCTCATGGAGCAAGGTCACATTGTCTTAAACGTGGGCTTCCTGCTGTGCCACAGTGACAATGGTTATCTAGATTCTTTCAAGTCACCACAATAAATCACATGCACAAATATCCAGTGATAGAAATATGAGAATTAGAAAAGTAAAATACAACAATCATAAGGACACCTTTGATGTACTAATTGAGTTAGATAAGCAGTGTTGCGAGATGCTAAAATCATTGTATTAGTGTTTTTGGTGAATAGAAAATGTGTAATTCTTTCAAGTATAATTGTAAAAAAATAAACTTGAGGAATTTGACAGCCAAATCTTGAAAACTCAATGGTAGAACAATCTGATAGGTCATTTTCCTTAATGTGAAGCAATAAGGGATATGTAGTATCACCTACATAGTATTCTCCTATAAAAGATTAAACTAAAATGACTAAATATTAAAGATACAAAATGGAATACATTTTAACAGACCAATGGCTTACAACATTCAAAACCACAAACTTATAGAAAAATACAAGGAGATAATGTTTTTAGCTACCATGACTCGCTTCCTATTCATAGCAGCCTTCGGTACAACCGAGCAAACTACACCGCACCATTCTCTTAATTGTTCATATGTCTATGGTCATTGTCACAGCAGCTGTTGTCCATCCAGATCATGGAAGACCTTCCTCATTGCCACTGTCTTTCTATTTTATTAAGCATGGAACATGAGATGAAGTATAACCATCCTGTCTCGAAGGAGCATTCTGCTTGTACTTCTTCCACTGCAGATATTTTGGCTCTTTCGACAGTCCGTGATACTTTCAATATTCTTTGCCATCACCACAATCCAAATGCAGCAATTCTTCTTGGGTCTTCCTGTTTCTAAATCATTTGGTATTCTCTTGTTGCATCCAAATGATTGCCCCTTGATCCATATGGAGGTTCCACAGAGTACAAGGAGGTGTTCTCGGATTCTCATTCTTATCAATGCTCCCATAGTTGGTTATGATTCGCACAGTCAAATGCTTTTGCACAATCAAAGGAGAAATCACAAGTAAGCATTTTGCTGGTATTCTCTGCTTTCAGCCAAGATCCATCTGATGTCAGCAGCAATATCCCTTGGGCCTCATTTTCTTCTGACCCTGTCTGTATTTCTGGCAGCTCCTTGTGAGTGTGCTGATGCTACTCTTGTCCAATTATCTTCAGCTAAATTTTACTTGCGTGTGCCATCAATGATTTTTTCCCCTATACTTTCTGCATTAGATTTGGTTCCCTTTCTTTGAAATGGATACAAGTATGGTTCTCTTCTTGTCAATTGGCCAAGTGAACCTCTTTTCCAAAGTTCTTGGCGTAGACGGGTGAGTGCTTCCGGTGCTTCATCGGCATGTTGAGATATTTCAATAGCTATCTCATTGATTCCTGGAACTTTATTTTTCACTCAGGCTTTAATGCAGTTTACCTAGCAGAGCTGGCAGTCTGGGTGGACATTGTGCACTCACTGTCTGTAACAAATCTATGAAAAAGAAACAGTGCAGAGGAAGAGCCTGGAGCCCTGAATCGCCCAGACTGGGGGGGAAAAAACAAACAAAAAACTGATGAAGAAAGCACAGACAGAGAAATTGGGGGATTTTTTGGATCTACCTAAGTACTAGATGTACATGCGGTAATTTTTCTCTGTTTCTGTATATTTGACTTTTTTTTCTTTTAAAAAGTATAAAACTGAAAGTTCTCTTATCAGGAAAACTATCTTGAGAATGTAAATTTTCTCTTTTAAAAAAGTGAAATTGTGGTAGTTCAGTAATTCCATGTCAACATGTTAAATAAAGTGTAGGGGTGGTGTTTAGCTTGGCAATCAGGTGGCAGCTTGATGACCTCATTTGGAGGCGCAATCAAGATAAATGGTCTGCTAGAGGCTGGCCCGCCCCCTCTCTGTCTTTGGCTTCCTGCTGTTGAGTCACTTGCGAGCTGCCAGAGGCACAATGAGACCTGAGATGCTTCCACTGCCATTGGATCCGCATGACTTTGCCACCACCAGTGATGTCCCGCATTCTGCATGTGGCTGCCTGAATCTGAAGAGCGACTTATGGACTAGTATCAGACTTAGGGACTAGCATTGAACTTAAGGACTTGATCTGGCCTGGGATGGGATGTTTGCTTGATATATAATTACTTCTTAATACAAAGCTCTCACACACACACATATGAGTGTCTCTGGATTTGTTTCTCTAGTAAACCCAGCCCAGCACAGATAGAAAAAAAATTTTGGTGAATTTACATCTACGTGATATTTTCCTGACACCGTTGTACCATATGGGAGTAAGAAAAAGGGACTGACGCTAGGGTTCCAGTTCTCACACGCATGAACTTATTCTAAAGAACATGTGTTACAGTATGTCTCTGCAGTCAACCAAACAAATTCTCTCAGAACTATCTTTCTTTTCTCTCTTAGCCTCATTCGAGTGCCTAAAAACAAACAAACAAACAAACAAATGATCAGTTCAATTAAAACTGTCTTCAAAGAGGATCTTCTGGCCAGCTGAGTATAAGGCAGAGAGGTTAAAATGACTACTTTTGCGGTGGCAAAGGCTTAGCAATGACGGATTTCCTAGAAGGAAACAGAGGAAAAAAAGGACGTTGTAAGAAAATTGGTGCCTGCATCGGTGAGGAAAGATCCATGAGAGTGGCGCTCAGAATTTCTTCCCCATCAGAACGATGCTGCTGCTCTTTCTTCCAGGGTAGCAAGGGCGGGCCTATGAGAATTCCCTTGAGGAGCCTTATTCTACCTACACTACTGCCCTGACCTTGCCCCGACAGCCTTCTTTTTGGTCCAAAGCTCCAAGAAAGTTTAAAAGAAG
>NW_022107431.1:73167830-73170247 GCF_000313985.2 Echinops telfairi
TAAAGTTGAAACTTAAATTGAGAGTTGTTAAAAGAATAAAACTATTTCTGAAATACTTTCTCACTGGGTTTACTCTAATAAAGATGTTAAGGGATAATCTGATTGCAAAATAATCATGTCCAAATTCAACTTAGAAATCTGATACCAACCCTAAAGTATTCCTGATGGCAAGCGCCTGTGAGATCTGATTTACCAGGCTTACATTGCCCAAAATTATAACAGGAATGACATTGTATATAACACATGAGCTACTTGAACTGAAAAAGGAGTTTTTCTCCCAAAACAGTTGGGATTCTGTTAGCATAGGAAGAGGAAATTCATGATGGGTAGGCAAAAGTAACAGCACATGCACATTTCTGGACACCATGTCACATAGTTTGTTATTTTCATCATATTTTGTGACCTCAAGGAAGCTACAAATGCAATCTTTGGAGAATTAAGTTTTCTAATCTATTCAGTGTTCTTCAATATTTTTTGAATTCTTATGGGATAAACTATTTTTGGTTAAATTTTTTAATTTTTATTTTACAGCACCTTTACTGAACTGAACACATGTGGTATTTGGTGAAATTCATGTTAAACTATAAACCTTTTCACCCTTAATTTGTTTCTCATTAGTGTTTATGTTATTCAATTTCTAGTCATATATTAGCAAAGTTGAGTTAATACTAAAGTTGAGATCCCAATCTCCAAAGCAAAGATTCTGATTCAAGGGTGATATATTTTTAATAAAGAACAACGTTAACAAAGTTATCACAGTGACATATTAATTTGGGGGAGTGTAAGGTACCTTTTACTATTTTAGCAATATCTATCCGGCATATTTGCCCTTCATTAGTGAAATAAAATAGTCCTTGAGGAGCGTGGAAGGACATCACATTATAAGCGTTCGCTAAAATTTCTACACATAAGAACTGAGAAGATGAGCTTTATCAATAGATAATCTCTCTATTAAGATTCAAAAATAACTATACTTTAGAATTTGCTATGATCCATATATTCTAAATTTTAACTCATTTGGGTCCTTTTGAGTCTTTTGCTTTATAGAAATATATTAATCTACTTTTATTTCAGCAAAAACCCTACAGGCTCATAGCATCCTTAGTTTCTCACTCACAGTCTACGGCTGGGGCAGTTCCGCTGCGATATTTCTGGGCATTGCTAAGTTTCCTTGGTCTCACTGGATCTCATTGTGCTTGGCTTTCTCCCACGTGTTTTATCATATAAAGAAAAAGCCAAAGGCAGACTCCAAGGACTCTTTTAATAACAGACGGCAGAAAGTTCAAGGAGGCTGATGGAAACCTGTAATACCTCTAGCAGCTTCAGGTAATAGGTGTCATATGTCCTATCTACTCATATGCTATTAGCCAGAGAAATCACATGACAATCAATGAGGCAAATAATCATATATCTCCAATAAATGGTGGTGAGCAAACTGAAAGGGTGGTGAGTATTTGGTGGTCAATATTTTTATCTAACATGACAGGTATTCAGCAAACTATTTTATTTTAATATAGTTAAAGCAGAAACTTATCCATTTATTGATTTGCACACCCATTTGAATGTTTAAAATGTAGTGGTCCATCTGAATGCTACCATGCACATTAATTAACAAAACTAGAAATAAATATGAATAAAACACAAGAAATAATTCCTAACAAGAAATTCCTCTTTTTTATGCAGGGGCTACCAGGTAGCAATGCTTTGTACAATCCTTTAGTATTTAAAAATGCATTCTTAGCTCATCATTTTCTGACCCTTACTTTAGGAAAATACAATAGGAAACAAACTTGCTACTACTCCTGTTAAGTAAATGCCTATCATTTCATATAAAAGTATATTCTAATCTGATAATCTGTAAGTCTTTCAGTAAATTACTTTGAGTTTGCAAAGTCCCCATATTTGAGAGAATAGGAGATTTCTGTACCATAAAGTACTGAGGACAGTGATTGCATCCCTTTGACAAGTCCATTTACTTGACATTGGAGTTGAGCATATCCAGAAAATAACCTACACTTTAATTTGGAGAGGATAGTGATGCAACTTACCTAATAAGACTACTATGAGAAACAATGGAATGTTGTTCATAAAACATATACTACAGTGCCTTTCAAATTTTAAGCACTTAATACATTAAAAACACATTTTTCAATGAAAATGAAAACCTAAGGTTACATCTCATGTATAGTAGTGCATATGAAAACTTCTCTAAAATATCCTTTAATAGGGTAATTTTATCAATTTACTTCTCTATACACTCAGATTTGCCATCTACATTTACTTTTGAAAGAGGATAATTGGGCATCTATTGAAATGATTTCTTTTGATAACAAGGATAATAATTGCAGAATAGAGATTATAGAATAGCGATTACAGAAGAGGAATGTTCACCCACAATGCAGAACACATTCCACTTC
>NW_022107431.1:73172212-73173978 GCF_000313985.2 Echinops telfairi
AAATGCGCTTTACACAATTGATGTGTGTATGGATTGGGATAACAGTTGTATGAGCCCCTAATAAAATGTTAAAAAAGAAAAAAAAATTGTATTAGATTTGAAAGCAATTGAGCCTATGGTGTGAATTACATATTATAGTTATTACATTTTGCAATTTTAAAAGATGAATTTATTTCTTCTTCATAACATGCATTTCTGTGCTGATGCTGTCTAGCATTTCATTTGTTTTTACATTCACTATTACTTGGAGGAACATTGTTATAACTAATTTATAATCTTTATCTGAAAATCCCAGTATCTTTATCTTCTTGAGTTTGAAATATGTTGATGTCATGTTTGTGTGTATATGCAATATTAAATTCCCTGGTCTTTGTATGCCAGATAATTTGATTTGATTTGTGAATACTTCAAAAAAATTCTTAGGAGACCTTGGTCTTGTTAAATTACAAATAGAACCTTCATTTTAATTTTCTCATGGATAATTGAACGCATTAGGCTCAGACAAAATTGACTCAACAGTAGTGAGTTTGGAGTTGAGTTGTTATTAAAATGTCAGTTCAGTTTTCTGAGCATTTTTTAGGCAAATTGATGTCACCCAGTGGCTGATTTCGGAATTGGGCTGTTCCTTCGGTTCTCTAATTTGAGTTCTCTAAGCCTTCTGTATGTTGTGCAGGTGAAACACACATTTGTGCAGTGAGCGGTTAGTTCAGCATTCCTACACAGCCTCATGAGATTACTGCCCCAATCCCCCTCCTTTCAGCGATCTCCCCCAACATTTCCTTACCCCATGGGTTTTTCCAATTCTTGTCATCTGGCAAGAAACAGAGGATTTTGTTATTACTGCGTTTACAGAAAATTGCCACAACTGAGCTTGTTGCTGGGAAGATGTAGAAGGAGTGGGGAGCATTGGGGATTTACTTTTTGCTGTTGGAGCCAAAAAGCCTTTCAGCAGAGAAAAGACCTTTCCCTCTGAAGTGTAGGGGTCTAGTATCCAACCTTGACATTGTTGATGCTGCTGGCACCAACTTGACACTATTGCTTGGGTCTGGAGTGGGTCAAAATGAAGGGGTGGGAAAAAGAAATGAGATAATTTCCTCCACATTCTCCAACCTTCTCTCTGAGAAAAGAGCAAAAATTCTTGAACAAGAGTGAATGTTTCTCAATGAGCTCTTTTTTTGTCTGTTCTAGGTGTACATTTCTATATTGCTCTATGCCCTTGGTACAGATTTGGAGATACCAGAGGGGGAAAAATACTATACTTTCACCATTAGCTCTGTAAAACTTCACCTTCTGATCTCTTTCCACATATGAATGATACTGTATACCTTTCAGGAGTCTCAGAATGTATTCTGTGCAGCATTTGGAGTTGCACATAGTCCAAAAGACTAACTGTAGTGTACTTACTCAACTTTTGCAGAAGCAGTTCTCCAAACTACTCACCACCTTAACAAATCAGAGATTAGAATAAAATAAGATAATGAAAGTATTAGCCATGGTAATAGAACTAAAGGCAGATGACTACAAACGGAAATAGCCAGTATGAGAGTTGCAACATGTATTGACATGCCACAGGGGTTTTCAGTGATGGATACGCCCTCAAGATATGCCTAGCAGGTGGACCTCGGGAGTCTGAGAAAGAGTACAGGCAGCCCCAGATTAAGAATGAGTTCCCTTTCTACATCAGTCTTTAAGTCAACTTTGTATATAAATCATTGCAGTATGCTGCCTATCAAATATCGATCAGACAAAAAAGAGGCCCATTTCCT
>NW_022107431.1:73174319-73182388 GCF_000313985.2 Echinops telfairi
TTATTCGCCGCCCCTCCAGTTTGCCCAGCAGAACGTCAGTCTCCAGGAACCGGTCTGCTTTGACAACATGCCCAGTGTACACAAGACAGGCTCGCACCATTCTTGCCTTTAAGGAACACTGGCTGTCGTTCTTCTAAGACAGATTGGTTTGCCGTTTGGACAGTCCATGGAATTTTCAATATTTTTTGCCAGCACCATAATTCAAATGCATCCATTCTTCTTTTGTCTTCCTTCATCAATGTTCAACTTCAACATGGATACAAGGTAATTAAAAATACCATGACATGGGTCAGGGACACCTTGGCCCTCAAAATAACATCTTTGCTTTTCAAAACTGTTAGATTTGAAGTAGAAAATTTACCCAATCCAACTCTTTTGATCTCTTGATTATTGCTTCCATGAATATATTCTTCTTAATGTACAATATATGCATCATGTACTTTTATAAAGTGTAATGTAATGTGTCTTTAGACATTTCCAGATATACCAGGATATCGTAATAAAATAATACAATAATAATATGTTGAGGTACACCACTAAATAGCATCCATTTATTATTATGAGCCATTTTATGTGACATATTTTTAATAAAATAGACTTTAGAGGAGTTTGTTATATATAAATCAGACATTTTAACCTTGGGACTGCCTTTATCTCAGTTTGTAAATAGATGATGAGTTTAACAAAATCAATAGTTCTCCTGGTGAATTTCTTTAAATTTTTCTTTAAATGGCTAAAAATGAATATTTTAATTAAATGGAAATGAAATTCTCAGTTATCCTATTTGCAAAATGTTCAGTATTAAATAAAAGTAGTTATACATTTTCTTTTTAAAAACAAATAATCATTTTATTGGGGCCTCGTACAACTCTTATAACAATCCATACATACATACTTTTTATGTCAAGCACATTTGTAAATTTGTTGCCCTCATTATTCTCAAAACATTTGCTTTCTACTTGAGCCCTTGGTATCAGCTCCTCATTTTCCCCCTTCCTCCCCACTCCTCTCTCCCTCATGTACCCTTGATAATTTCTAAATTATTATTTTGTCATATCTTATACTGTTTAATGTCTCCCTTCACCCACTTTTCTGATGTCCATCCCCCAGGGAGGAGGTTATATGTAGATCCTGATAATTGGCTCCTCCTTTTTACCCCACCTCCCCTTCACCCTCCCAGAATCACCACTTTCACCACTGGTCCTGAAGGGATCATCTGTCCTGGATTCCCTGTGTTTCCAGTTCCTATCTGTACCAGTGTACATCCTCTGGTCTAGCCAGATTTGTAAGGTAGAATTGGAATCATGATAGTGAGGGGGCAGGCGGAGAAAGCATTTAGGAACTAGAGGAAAGTTGTATGTTTCATCGTTACTACACTGCACCCTGACTGGCTCATCTCCTCCCCGTGACCCTTCTGTAAGGGTATTTCCATTTGCCTACAGATGGGCTTTGGGTCCCCAATCTGCACTCCCCCTCCTTCACAATGGTATGATTTTTTATTCTTTGATGCCTGGTACCTGATCCCTTGGGACACCTCGTGATCACAGAGGCTGGTGTGCTTCTCGTGGCCATAAGACATGTTCTAACATCAAAGACAGATCAGGCGATAAAGGCTTTCCATCATATCCTCTTATTTTATTTTATTTTAAATGCTTTATCTTAACAAAATAAACAACATATTATGTGTTACCACAGAAGAGAACAAAGAGTAATAGAAAACTTAGAAATTCAAATCAACTAATATGAAAAGAAATGTTAAAATAGTCAATAGTCAAAACATAAGATGTGGAACTTTGAGACAATGTTTTTGGCTCAAGCACTGTCCAGCAATATCAATGAATCTTGCTTAAAATTTATTTCATTTTTCTTTAATGCAATCTCAGTAATTGGCAGGACTAAGATAATATCTCTCTGTCAATATATGTGCATGTCAGTGATTTACTGGTTCTTGACCTTCTTTTAGTTGCACTGTCTGAGCCAATACATATCAACATTATTTTCTATGGTCCAATATGATGTAAAGTCAGCTATAGGCAATTTCCCCAATCTTTCTTATATGAGCTGCAATCCAGAGTGAAATTCAACAAGAATAAGAGAGTTCAAAGGACAGGGAAGTTAAAAGAGCCTGGGTCTACAATGGATGTATAAATTCTAATTCATGATGTTTCTATGTTTAAAAAAATCCTTGTAATTGAATCATATATTCAACTAGAGATTCACTTGTTGGGTATTTTGGTAATTATCAAGGATTTTGATACTCTCTTCTTTAACTAAAAGTTATATTTTTTGCTTATTTCATGTTAGCTTTGAAGAAATTAATGTCTTTGAGCCAAATTTTGTATTAAAGTTTCTTTTATCAATATGAACATATGTCAAAGATAATTATAAGATCATCTAAAAATCATAAAAGCAAGTGACCCCTGGAAAAGGTTTGTAACTAGACAAAGAGTATTAAAATTTTATTTAGATACTGATACAAGATCATGAAGATATGTTTGGAAATATATTCACAAGAATATTATTCAGGCTCACTTTTTATAACTTTGATCTATTTATCAAAGTCGTGAGGTACATAAACAGATATATAAAGACTAATTTACATATTAAAGATTTTAAAAACAATACTTCTGAGATGCTTAAGAAATAAATTAACATGTTTGGCATGTTCATACACCACAGAAGCAATAAAAAATTCCATTTGTCTGGAAATATTTCATCTCCAACTTCTTGCAACTACACAGACATATTTGAAAATTGTTAAGGTACAGAAATTTAATTACAAATATCTCCCAGCTGTTGACCTGAGGGAATATTTCCTATTGTCTCTCTTATTCTTTCTCTCATCTCAAAGACACAGAAGTATAAGAAAAACTACTGCATGTGGCAAATTGCAGCCCTGATAAACACAGGGCAGTCAGAAAAGCAGATGGGAGCGTCGGAGTCTCTCCACACTCAATGATTCTGCTTTACCTCTGATGTGATGCACCCAAGGTGATTACCATAGAGCCCAGATGCTGGCTCTGCACCTGCCGCCCGGAGCGCTACCTTCTTCTGGGGCTGCTAGTTTGTGCATTGAGTTTGATAGCATTTAGGCCCTGCTGTGCATGTTTGGTGTGTGTGTGTGTGATTAGTCAATAGTGAAATGAAATGAGCTCTGAAATAATGAATCAAATTTACCGCTGAGGCAATGCTAGCCTCTTGGTCTAAGTACAAACAGAAGAGCGAGGCGACTACTTCAAACGCAGGTTGAAGCATGTTCTAAGAGACTTCACAGACTTTCATGATGATGACTTTCTACGATGTCAGCCTAAGAAGTAGATTGTCTTGAGACAGAGATTTTAGAAACATTTCCTTCACTGACAAACTATTTGAATGCATGAAACCTTAGCTTGGGTACTTTGAAAACAGACGCTTAAGGGGCATCCTGCAAAGGCTTAATGCTGAACCCCAGTAAGAATTCAGCCACTCAGCTGCCATGTAAATCTGTGAGGAGGACCACCCTCTGACAGGTAGACATCCTTCTCACAGGGAGGAGGAGCACTGATGGGAAAAACCAGTCTGGGACGGGAGAGGAAGCAAACATGCCAGAGGAACCACAAATGCACGTCTGTTGGTAGGCAAGAGGGAGGACTGACCAACAGCTGGGGGGGATGACTGAAAATGCTCTGGGGGACCTTATAGGCGGGAGTCTTTAGTGGTACGCACCCAATAGGCCACATTGATCCAGGCTTCTGGGCACGTCCTGGGACCCAGGCCATGTGCTGTGGAACTCTGGGACACTGACTGCTGGATCTTCAAGGCAAACAGCGTGCTCCACAAAGTCCACTGGGAACTCCACCGGGTGAACTGGACTCGACCTCAGACACACTGGTCACCCGAGGACTTAAGTCGGAAAATATGTGGTGTCTGGGGACGCCGGAAGACAGCGGTACCAAGATGGTTGAAATGTTGGTAGGCAGACAAATGCAGTCTGGCACTATTCGATATTCTAACTTATTTTCATCTTATCAATATAAAATTAGTCTTGTTTCCATTTATAATTCCCTTTGAATAATCATTAGATATTTTCATAAAAATATACACCACCAAAGACGCATTTCAGCGATTCTTATGCGTACAATATAGTGACATTTTTCAAGTAGTGTTACCTTTCTCTCTGTCCTTTTCCACATTCTTCCGTCAACCCACTGCCTTCTAAACTTACCATCCAATCTTTCTGTTGGCTTTTTGTTGTCTTTATACCAGAGGGGATTCTCTGTCGGCTCTAAAACTTCCTCTTTAAAATAACACTTTCAGCAAAGTCATCTAGATTCCTACTAGGATGGCAAACCACAATTATGATACCTGATATCTGTAACTCTTCAAAAACATTTTCTTATCAAATGACAATGTTTTCCTTTTGTCCATTTGTACATCACATTGATAAAGAAAGAGATATGATATCAAGTAAAAATTTTTTATAAGCTGTAACTAATTAACAATTTCTCATTTAGTTGATTTTAATATGAATTAAATGAATAAGAATAGCATTCTAAGATTTTTTTTCAGGCATAGTATAAATTATAAATATATATAGTGTATATAATATGTTGCTATATTTCTAAATTTTAATATGCATGTATAAACATGAGTTTATATATACATATATACACACACCATGACACAATAATTGAAATTGTATATTATCTTTATTAAAATACATCAATGCAGCTGATTCATCTGAGTAATTGGAAAGGGATCATATTCCCACATAGCAAAACAATCAGTGTATTGGTGGGTGGGAATACACACACACAAATACAAATTATTTGAGGTTCTATGGTAATGAAGAATTTAATAAGGATTAAACAATATACAATATACTTTCTCCTACAATGTTATGGATGAGTAGTGTCCCTCAAAAATATGTGCTGCAAATCCCTAACCCATATACTTTTGCTGTAACCCCACCTGAATATGGGGTTTCTGTCGTGTTGATGAGGTTATATCAATAAAAGTGTGTCATATGGTAGGAGTAATTTAGACACAATAGCAGCAAACACCACTAGAGGGGATGCTACTCATTACATGAAGATCACCAGGGAACCAAGAAGCATAAACTGAAAAGAGAGGAGGACCTTCCTTAGAGCTGCCAGAATGAGCAAGTCTTCCCTGGAATTGGTGCCCTGACTACAGACTTCTAGCCTAAATGAAGGGGAAAATGTTCCGTTTTTAAAAGCTACCATTTGTAAATGTTCTGTTGCAGCAACAAAAAGAAATCAAGACGAATTTGGTACCAGGATTGAGATGCATCTCTATCAGCTAACTAAAATACAGGAATGGTTTTGAAATTGGGTAAGGGGTAGATTCTGAAGGCATTTTGATATGTTTTAAATTAAGGCACAGTCTTAAAAGGAGTGTTGCTTAAATAAAAAAAAAGACTTTTGGTTGACTTATAGACCATAAAGGTACTTCTAATGAGACTCAAATTTTCTTTTTTTTCAAGCATTTTATTGGGGCCTCATATAACTCAACACAATCCATACACCCATTCATTGTGTCAAGCACATTTGTACATTCGTTAGCCTCATCATTCTCAAAACATTTGCTCCACTTAAGCCCTTGGTCTCAGCTCCTCATTTTTTTCCTCCCTCCCTGATCTCCCCTCCCTCATGAACCCTTGATAATTTATAAATTATTATTATTTTGTCATATCTTACACTGTCCGACGTCTCCCTTCACCCACATTTCTGTTGTCTTTCCCCCAGGGAGGAGGTTATATGTAGATCCTTATAATCACTTCCCCCTTTCTACCCCACCTTCCCTCCACCCTCCTCCTATCGCCACTCTCACCACTGGTCCTGAAAGGATCATCCGTCCTGGATTCCCTGTGTTTCCAGTTCCTATCTGTACCAGTGTACATCCTCTGCTCTAGCCAGATTTGTAAGGTGGAATTGGGATCATGGTAGTGGGGGTGGAGGGGGGAGCATTTAAGAATTAGAGGAAAGTTGTACGTTTTATTGTTGCTATACTTCATCCTGACTGGTTCGTCTCCTCCCTGCCACCATTCTGTAAGTGGATGTCCCATTACCTACAGAGGGGCTTTGGGTCCCCAATCTACACTCCCCCTCATTCACAATGATATGACTTTTTGTTCTTTGATGCCTGATACCTGATCCCTTCAACACCTCGCGACCACACAGGCTGGTATGCTTCTTCCATGTTGACTTTGTTGCTTCTAAGCTAGATGGCCACTTGTTTACCTTCAAGCCTTTAAGACCCCAGACACTATATCTTTTGATAGCCAGGCACCATCAACTTTCTTCACCACATTTGCTTATGCACACATTTATCTTCAGTGATCATATTGGGAAGGTGGGCACACAATGATATGATTTTTTGTTCTTTGATGCATAAAACCTGATCTTTTTTGACCCCTTGTTGTTACACAGGCTGGTGTGCTTCTTCCATGTGGGCTTTGTTGCTTCTGAGCTAGATGGTCGCTTGTTAACCTTCAAGCCTTTAAGACCCTAGATGCTGTATCTTTTGATAGCCAGGCACCATCAGCTTTCTTCACCATATTTGCTTATGCACATGTTCGTCTTCAGCAAGACTCACATTTTCTATCTCTACCACAAAAGCTCATTTTGCCCTGAACAAAATGTTGCTGTACATGTGGACACTAAATGTGCTTATGATGAGACTTAACTGATAAACATGTTATTGGACAGTGAAGGAAAGTATTTCTTTATATGCAGTGGTAAAGAACTTCACTGAATTATATTTAAACCTTTAGTGGAAGGTTGAATTTATAAGTGATAAACTTGAATATTGGGCTGATATTTTATTCATGTTAACTACTAATAAACATTTTGATCTTTACACATTTACCTATTTCAGATCTTTCATATAAGTGGAATCATATATGAAGGGGTACCCTGCCCCCCCCCCTCAAAAAAACCGGAAAAAACTGCTGGACAGAGCTTTCATAGTAAACATTTTTTTCCTGCTAAGTGAACATCAAGTAACTTGCTCTGAGTTGGTGCACCCAGTGGCATTTCATAGGAAGGTTTTCTCTTGGCATAGTGAAATTTTCTGTAAAATCAGCTTCACTCGAACCTTGTTTGTTGTGATGGCTTATTTAAGAGAACAGCATGCAGCTGTGAAATTTTGATTCCTGCTTGGGAAAAAATGTCACAGAAACTGTTGTGATATTGAACACAGCTTACAAGGACAGCACTATGGGAAAAACTCAAGTGTATAAGTGGTTTTCACATTTCAAAAAAGGTGAAATATCGATTGATGATAAACTTCCTTCTGGACGTCCAGTCAACTTCCTGAAAGATGAAACTGTCAACTCATAGTGCATTTGGAGTTCATTCCACCAGGTCAGATTGTTAATCAAGCTTTCTCTGTAGAGGTTCTGAAAAGATTGCCTAACAGTGTGCAACAAAAAGGCCTGATTTGTGACTGATGGGGCACTTGTTTTGCCACCAGAATGCACCTGCTTATGCAGCCATCTCAGTGAGCCAGTTTTTGGCAAAAAAACCCAGCATGCCTCTCTTGCCCTGTGTACCTTACTCACCTGACTTCACTCCATGCTATGTCTTTTTTTTGTTTCCACAAATGAAGGGGGACATGAAAAGACAGTGATTTGACAATGTAGAAGAGGTAAGAAAAAACAAGGGAGGTGCTGTCAGCCATCCAAACAGATTAGTTTGAAAAATGTTTCCAAGAATGGAATCACACACGAAATAACAATAATAATATATAATTGATCAAGGATTAATGATGGTGGGATGGTGGGAGGGTGGGGAGGGAGAGAAAAAAAAAAGAGGAGCTGATACCAAGGGCTCAAGTAGAAATACATTGTTTTGGAAATGCTGATGGCAACATATGTACAAGTATGCTTAACACTATTGAATGATGGATTGTTGTAAGATTTGTAAGAGCCCCCAATAAAATGATTAATTAAAGAAAAAGAAAAGAATGGAATCACAAATTTGACAAATGTATTAAGTGTAGTGAAGAATACTTTGAAGGTGATAAGGTTGGCTTTTTAAAAAATCAATAAATACATACTTTTGAAA
>NW_022107431.1:73182698-73183813 GCF_000313985.2 Echinops telfairi
GCATCAATTTTTATTTGATCTTCCTTATTCAGTATCCAATTTTGCCTGCATATGAGATAACTGGTATTATCAAAACGAGTTAGGTTCACCATATTCCTTAAGGTGATGATATTCTTGCTTATTAACACAGCAATGCTGTATACTGTGAGATTTCTTGACTGCTGTTTCTATGAGCATTGATTAGGAACTAAAATAAAACTAAATCCAAGACTACTTTAATATTTTCTGTTGATCACGATGTTACTTATTTTTTCTGTTGTGAAGGTATTTTGTTTTCTTCGTGTTGAGGTACTGTGCATAAGCAAGAATGTAGTCCTTCATCAATATGTGCGTCAGGTCCTCTTCATTTGTGTCATCTGTATATCACAGGTGGTTCATGAACCTTCCTTCAAGCAGCATCTTGGATTATTTGCTCAGCATACAGAATCAATGAGTATCGTGTTGTTAAACCACAGGTTTCCCCTGTTCGGTTTGAATGACTGACTCTTGGCTTTTGTGTTGGTAGTTACCTCGCTACAAGGTCTGTGACCTGTGGCAGCCATGCCATTTCACTCCTTTCAAGTTAGAAAAAGAGAAGTTCATTAGAAAGTGATGGCAGTGGGGAGGCCAATAGCAGTGCAGACTTTCTCTTGTGATCAGGATGCATCGAGGTTCTAGATTTTTACAACAGAGTGCAAAATGCAATTGGGGAGAGTCAAGTACTTTTGTAGGTAGTGTCACAAGCTGATGACAATATGTAAATATTCACCACAACAGTCTATAAAACAGTCAGAGTAACATTTACGAAGTATAAGCCATTTCCTTCAAAGTCTTAACGACCCTCCAGGGAGAAGATCCAGACAGGACTCCAGGCCAAATCATGTCTTTGAGCAATACGAAATTTATTAAAATCTGGGATAAAGAAAAGGTAAACATAGTATGAGTTAGGCTTAACTACAAACAAGGAGGTGACCGTATCATGTGCACTCAGTTAAATATTGTGGAATTCTCATTTTTCACTACCGTGTAATCCATGTTTTTTTTAATTCACAAAGTTGAATGCATTTATACAGTTAATAAAATAGAGGGAAACATTTTTGTGGCATCATCTGCTTTCAACCAAGGTGATATCCCTT
>NW_022107431.1:73183913-73184875 GCF_000313985.2 Echinops telfairi
AACAAGGAGGTGACCGTATCATGTGCACTCAGTTAAATATTGTGGAATTCTCATTTTTCACTACCGTGTAATCCATGTTTTTTTTAATTCACAAAGTTGAATGCATTTATACAGTTAATAAAATAGAGGGAAACATTTTTGTGGCATCATCTGCTTTCAACCAAGGTGATATCCCTTGTTCCATGTCCTCTTCTGAATCCAGCTTGAGTTTCTGGCTACGTACAGCTGTTAGTGCACTCCCTGTCAATATACAGGTACTGAACTTTGTAATTCGTCTGCAGCAAAATTCTACTTATGTGTGATATCAAGGATTTCTTTAGTAACTCCCACTTTCTATTGCTTCACCTTTCCTTGAGATGGCCACTAGTATGGATCTCTGGAAATTAGTTGCCAGGTTGCTATATTTGAACTGTCTTGGCATGAATTATGGGATGTTTCCAGCATTGCACCCATCTGTTTTCTTGCTGAGACACCTCAATTGATATTCTGTCCCTGGAGCCTAATTTTTTATCAATACCTTCTGTGAAGCTTGAACATCTCCCTGTCTGTTTTTTATTATATATTACTTCTTGAAAGGGTTGACTATTGAGTTGTTCATTTGTACAGTGATTCTGTGTTCCTTCCATCTTCTTTGGATGACTCCTACATTGTGCAATACTTTGCCCAGTTGCTTCAATATTACAATTCAATGGTTGATATTTTTTCCATTCTTTCAGCTTGAGAAATGAGTGCCTCCTTCCATTCTGTTTCTCTAGCTCCCTTTCTTATAAAATTGTATTGTAACATCTTTGTTGGGCTTGGTTGACCAGGGAAACAAATCCAGTGACACATGTGCCTGAAAGAGCTTTATATCAAAAAGTCATTGTATATCAGTTAAACAGCCCAGCCCAGTCCAACTCAAGACCATAATCCTGATACTGGTCCACAAATCCCTCTTCAGACTCACGCAGTTGCCTGCAATG
>NW_022107431.1:73185456-73186652 GCF_000313985.2 Echinops telfairi
TTAAAGAGTGAATTTCATCATCTCAGACATTTATTTCAGTCTTTTATTTCTTTCTGTATTTTTAATGACATTTTGCTTCCTTCACGTATGATGTAATCCCACAATTCAGATGTTCTTAACCGCTAGTATTCAATGTGTCAAATCTACTCTGATTATGTTGTCCAAATTCTGGTGGAATATATTCAAGGTCATATTGGCCTCCCATGCATTTGTTACAAATTTGTTCAACTTAAACTTAAACTTGCTGTGTTAGTCTGGATAGACTAGAAAAACAATTTCATAGAGACATTCACATGTGTATACAAAAGAGCTTTATGTACAAGAGCAATTGAATATTTGAAAAACATCTGAGCCCAGTCCAGATCAAGTCCATAAGTTCAATTTTATCCTATATGTACAATACCAATCTATAAAATCCTCTTCTGACTCAAGAAACACATGAAATGACATTGCTGGCAGGGGTCTCTACGTGGCTCCTCCAACTCAGGGCACTAGGTAACTCCATGTGTTTTGTCAGCTGGAATTTCTCACAGGGAGTGAGCATGTGTCCCCCCTCCAGCGAGCTACTTCTCTCCTTAGCACTTCCAAATGAGGTTATCAAGCTGTAACCTGATTGACATGCTAAACTCCACCCCTTCACTCTTAAGTCTCAAATTGACAACAGATTATTCAGTTACCACACTTGCCTATGAGCAATTGATGATATGATCTATAGTCAATCCCTGGTCTTTTTCTAATAATACTGAGCTTTTAAATCATCTCTATCCACAAATTTAGGCAATATGATTTCTGGGAAATCTGTATGCTGATATCCACGTGTATAGGAACGATGTCTGTTATTTTAAAAGAGAAATTTATAGTGAATGAATCATTGGTATTGCAAGATCTATCATGCTATAACTGGTATCCTTGCTCCCACCAAGGGTCTATTTTCCAATTGCAGATCCCTCTTCTTTGTGTTCAACTTTCCCATTTTAATTGCCAGCAGTTACCAGTGCATCTTGGCTGAACATCTGGTCAATTTCAGGCCGAAGGGCTTTAAAATCATCTTTCATGTTTTCATCTTTGGCGTTAGTGTAGATACTTTAATATTTTTGTGATAAATGATCATCTTTGTTGGTGTATGGGATAATATCTTGTCATTGACAGGCTCATACTTTAAGATAGATGCTGAAATTTTGTTTTTGACAATATGA
>NW_022107431.1:73189118-73190512 GCF_000313985.2 Echinops telfairi
TGTTCTTAGGTTCCAACTTGCACCTCTCTCTGCTTTCTCCCACTTTCTCCAGCAGAAATTCAATAAGGACCACAGTCATAGTCAATAGTTCGAATTCTCTTCAGTACTCTTTTGCAAGAGGGCTGTAAGGGTGGAAACAGAACCTCCGGTTCCATATTTAATTAGCCTGACTCATTGCGAAATTATGACATGCTTTCCATTGATCTTAGCCAAAGGATATAAACTCCAGATTCTATTTCCCTGTATCAGTTTCTGCAAGTTTAGAAAGGATGCATCCCCAGTTCTCTTACTTTGCCCTTTATACATAGTTCTATGCCCTAGAAAATGCACTTTAACATTTGGACCATTGTTATTCATTTAGAGTTGCAGTGTTTGACTTACTGATATTTGAAATGACTTACTGGTATTTGAATTCTCAGGATCATCTTGACTGGAAAGTGTTTGAAGTTTTCAACTTTAGTGATTGAAATCAATATAATTATGATCATAGTAGATGAAGGTGTGAGAAAGGGAATTATACAATCAAAGAAAAAAATCTGTCAAATAAATTCACTAGGTTTAGCTCGAAAGGTACTGTTTACTGTTTTTGCTTATAAATTTTGGGATCATTTTATATAGAAGCATAAATGGATAATATATTGTAATATAGATTGCTTTGACTTATTTTCTGAAGCTCAGGTAATGAAATGGAAACTCAGACACTGTGAAATATATTTCCAATTATTGTTTTCCTGTAACAGGAAATATACTGATTCCTTTGCATACACTTTCCAAAGACTCTATATAGACAATAATAAATATTTTCACAACGGTAAGCTATGATTATGATATATAGCCTGCACAGAGATTAAGCCAATGATTTTGATATAATACCTATGTATTAATCATTCTGGCACAGAGACACATGGTTAATAAATTTCAGTAAATAGTTTAACATGATAGGTTATGAAAATGCTACAGTTCGATGGAGTAAAATGTGAAACATCTGAAGATCCCAAGATGATATTGGCTTACATTTGCTGTACAAATACTATTCCAAAGCAATCCGTTTATTTGTATTATTTGCTTACAACCTGCTATAATGAGATAGTCCCTTCTGACTCACTCACTGTCATTTGAGCTGATGTCAGCTCATCATATACTAGGGCTAGAATTGCCCCTAGTGGGTTTGAGGACAGTAGCTCATTACAGGAATAGAAAGTTTCATATTTCTCTCATGGAGCGGCTGGTGGTTTTGAACTGAAGAGCTTGTGATTAGCAGCCAAACTCATAGCGACCAGGGTCCCCTTCTAGGCAGCATTAATTAATTCATGGAGCTGAAGGTGAACATAATTTATTTGAAATTATTTTTAATTTATTGTCGATAATAGAATTTACTAGCTTTATTACTATGA
>NW_022107431.1:73192185-73193117 GCF_000313985.2 Echinops telfairi
ATAAAGAACCAATCAGTACAAAGGCAAACACTGGCATTAGATTGATATCTAAAAGAAATTTCAGAACAGAAGTTCAAGTTTGAACATTTTTTTATTGTTTGTTTGTAGTTGACAGTTGGGAAAAATGAGGAAGGAGTTTGTGTATATGTTCAATGTGTTCTGTGGCTAATTAGCTGCCCCCACACAGCCATTGAGTCAAGACCGACTAGTAGTGATGCCGTGGGTCAGGGTCGACCCGCCTCACAGGGTCTCTAAGACTATCTTCTTCACAGAAGCATGAAGTTTCTCCCCCCCTCCACAGAGTGACTGGTGGGTTTTTGGCACTGGACTTGTGGTTGGCACCCCAATATTTAATTTAAGCTGCAGTTTCACCGTGGTCTCTCACATTAGCAATTACGTCAGCGACATAGAGGCAATCCTCAGAGCCAGATGAGGTTCCTTGCACTTTGGGGAATCTGGAACCCAGTACCACCAAAAAGACATGAGGCACTTCCTAAAAGTGTTGGTTGAACTGGAGGAACAGAGAAAATAGATTAGAATTAAAAATAATTGGACCGCACACCAAAAAAGTTACCTCACAGAGGTTATTAATTGTATATATACTGTTAATAAGGATGCCCAGGCACAAAGAGACACTATCTCACAAGTTCATGAATGTATTTTAATTATGTTGGATAACTCTGCCTTGATTAACCAATTTCTCCCCAGATTCAGGGTTATGTCGCTTATTAACTAGACAGACAGTTCAGCTCATTCCATCTCTTAATTTGTTTGAAACCTTCATTTTCAAAAACATTTTGGGTTTCACTATAGGCTAGATAAATGCACTTATTAGTTTGACAAAAAATGAAATAATTTTTTTTTCTTTTTAGGATCATTTTCTAGGGGATTTTCACAGCTCTTATAACAATCCATACATTAATTGTATCAAG
>NW_022107431.1:73194265-73196044 GCF_000313985.2 Echinops telfairi
CTCTAACATCTCCAGGATCTAACCACATGGATGGAGCAACTCATGAACAGAGTGGGCTACAGGGTCGGCCCCAGTCAGAACCAAAATGACCCCCTCCCTAGAAGGATGTGCTATGGAGGACAACACTAAACCTACAGTTTGGAGAGAGGGGCCAACCTGAAATGCCCACATGGAATCAAACCAAGAAGGAAGAGAGAGTGAGAGTCTGGACCCCATATAGGCACACGAAAGCCTGAGGATGTCCCTAAAGTCACTGCTAAGGCACAGAGAGGACTTTAGGGACAACAACAGCTCAAGACATGATATCCCTTCATTGGAGCATACCATGGCAGAGGACAATACTAGAGACACATGGTAGGAGTGAATAAAGTCTGCCCCACTTCTCACAGTGAGGCAAATCAAGAAGGGATCATAACAGATCAGCAACGGGAGCAAAGCAAAGCCACAAAGCCCCTGAGGCACCTGACCCAAAAATAGACTTCATGCTAGGAAGGGCAGTTCCCAGAACCCTCCAGGACTAGTGGGGAGACAGTCATAAAGGTCACTGGACAGACCTAGAATTATGTATGCTTTTTTGTTTTTGTTTTTGCTAGTTTTTTTCTCTTTTCTCTTTTTATTCAATCATTTGTTTTAGAGTTGTTGTTTTGTTGTTGTTGTTGTTTTGTCTCCATTAATGTTGGTTTGCTTTCTGTATAAGGTTGGCAGAGGAAGCGAGCCCAAGAAGAAAGCAATGGGATGGATGGATCTGGAGGGAATTGGGGGAAGAAGGAAGTAGGGGAAGGGAGTGGTAAGCAAACAGCTCCCTAGACAGGGCAACAACTAGGAATTAAAATGGACAACAAACATAATCATTTTATGTGCCTAGGTTCATTTGTAAAGTTGAAAACCCCTAATGTGAAAATTTGCCCTGGATTTTTCTTATTGATTATTGATAAATGAAGTATAATAAGCAGATAGTGAAGAAAGTATGAGTTATTTAATCTGTACAACATAAAAAGTAATAAACATTTAGTTAAAACAGGGCTACAAATTTAAGTTAAGAGAATAAAAAATCAAGCCCAGAATATAATTGTATCTTTACCAAAGCTTGATAAGGGTTGTTTGGTTATTGTTTTTGAATTTTTTACTTAGTTCAAATTAATTTTCATAATAACCTAAATATTATAGAGTCACTCATGGAATATTTGCTTTAGCTGAAGCATCAATTTATTTATCAGTAACTTTCTACTAAAAAGGGAGTCTCATATTTATTCTCTTGGGTCTCTTCAACAATTCAGATAACCAACAAATATGTACAAAGAAGTTACTATGTGTTGAGCATTATTCTAAAATTAAGTCCTAGAGGTAAAGCTATCAAATGACTTAGCACCAACATTCTAGTACACTACATTCTAGAATGACAATAGAAAAAACACCTAAAATGCAAATAAGCAAGTGAGGAGATGACATCAGGCCATATCTAACCTCCTCTGGCTACACAAAGGTAAAGGAAAATCCAGCAACACACCAGTTTAAGGCTAAGGACCACAAAACAAATGTCAGGCATGCCTAAACCTTCCATCTTTCTTTACCTATTCTAACCCCAACCATGTCTCCCACTGCAGTCTACTTCTTTCCTGGGTTCAATAACTTGTTGCTATGGCTACATAGACCTCACCGACAGTAAACATAATTATGGAATTGATGCAGTTCTTTTGTTTTCAAGATCATTTCTCAGTCATGCTGGCAAGCAGGCCTCTCTGTGGTGCTCAGTCTCTCAGCCACATGGGCTCTTGTTCC
>NW_022107431.1:73197161-73202273 GCF_000313985.2 Echinops telfairi
GGGTCTTGAAGGCTTGAAGTTAAACAAGTAGCCATCTAGCAGAGAAGCAACAAGCCCACATGGAAGATGTACACCAGCCTGTGGGATCATGAGGTGTCATTGGGACCAAGTAACTAGCATCAGAAGACCCCAAACAAACAAACAAACAAACAAAAAACATATTGTTTTGAATGTGGGGGGTTGGAGCAGAGAACCCAAACCCATCTGTAGACAATGGGACATCCCCTCACAGAAGGGTCACAAGGAAGGGATGAGTCAACCAGGGCACAGTAAAGCACCATTGAAGCACATAATATTCCTCTGGTTCCTTGAGGCTTCCTAATCCCCCACTATCATGACCCCAGTACTGCCTTTCACTGTGACCTAGACTGAGCATGTGCACAGGTAAAGGTAAGAGACAAGAGCTCATGACACAGGGAATCCAGGAACAGGAATGGGAGTAGTGCTACCAGAAGGGTAAGGGAAAGGTATGGAGAGGAGGGGAGGAAGAAGGATAGCAATGATCGACACATAACCGCACACACCCCTCCAGGGGGACAAACAAAAGAAACCATGGCAGAATGGAGACAGCAATTGGTGTAAGATATGAAAATAATAATAATTTATAATTTATCAAGGGGTCACGAAGATGGGAGGGAGAGGGAAGAAAAAAGGAGCTGCTATCAAGGGCTCAATAGAAAGTAAATGTCTAGAAAACAATGATGGCAACACCTGTAAAAATATATTTGATACAATTGATGTAGAGATTGTTATAAGAGCTGTAAGAGCACGCAATAAAATGATCTTCGAATAATAATTTTTTAAAACAAAATAAAGACAGGCCAAAGGTGAAAATAAGTTAGAGATAAGGCTAATGAAGTTTGTAGATGTCAATCAAACCTGGGCTTTTAGACTGAGAGGAGATTGACCTAACTTGAATTTCAGTGGGAATCTTTAAATAAGGTATCTGTGTTACTTGTCGTAGGACTTTTGAAAAGGAAAGGGCCTGTGGAAATGGTGTAAGGACCGCATCTGACTTTCTCCGGCTGCCAAGGTCAATGGTCACAAGGATCAGGTCCGACACGACTCCATCCTCCATTTCTTTTAACCTTATTCGAACACTAATCGTTCCTCCCATGGCAATCTTCTTTGACTTACACTCCGCTTCTCTGCTGGGTTCTGTCATTCATTGCAATGACAACACGGAACTCACAGATGATGTTCACAATTATGGAGTTTATTAGGTTATGATTCCTTGAATAGGTTACAATTCAGGTGAGAAAAGCTCAGGATATAGCCCGGAGAGTCTTGTCTCTACTGTTCTGCTAGGTAAACTTTTCTATGGCTCACACCCTCTTTTTCTGGGCTCTGCCCTGCTAGGGCAATGTTACAAGGTTCTTTTGTTGTTGTTTATAGGAGCCACTGAGTCGACTCTGACCCATAGTAACCAACCCCATGCACAAGAGAGCGAAACAGTACATTGTCTTGTGCCAGCCTCACAGTTGTTCCTACGCCTGAGGCCATTGATGCAGCCACAAGTTCGATCCATCTCAGTGAAGGACTTCTTGTTATCTGACCCTTCAATGTGCCCAAAATACGTATGAGGAAGTCATCTCTACCTCTAAGGAGCACTCTGGGTATACTTTCAAATATTCTTCTCAAGCACCAAAATTCAAATGCATTTACTCTTCTTTGGTCTTCCTTATTCAATGTCCAACTTTCACAGACATTTGAGGAAATGGAGTCTACTATGACGTGGGTCAGACCCACCTTAGTCCTCAATGTAACATCCTTGCTTTTCGATACTCTACAGAGGCCTGTGCAGCAGATTTACCTGAAGCATGCATGCTGCTTCCATGAACATTGATTGTGGATCCAAGCAAGACAAAACCTTTGACAACTGCAGCATTTCCTCCAATTTTCATGATCTCATCTATTGTTCCAGTTGTGAGGACTTGGGTCTTTTTTACATTGAGTCATAATCCATACTGATAGCTTCAGTTCTTGGTCTTCATCAGCAAGTGCTTTAAGTCTTCCTCATTTTCAGAAAAAAAAACATGCTGTGTCATCTGTATATGACAGATTATTAATAAATCTTCCTGCAATTTGTGTGTCATTCTGTCATATAGTCCAGATTCTCTGATGATTTGGTCAGCATAATGATTGAACAAGTATAGTGAGAGGATACAACCCTGATGCATCTGGATTTTAAACTGTGCACTAGTCCCTTGTTCTTTGTGCACAACTGCCTCTTGATTTTTGTACAAGTTCCTCATGAACACGTGAAATGTTCTGGAATTCCCATTATTCTAAAAGTTATCCGTAGTTTGTTATGGCATACAAATTATAATGTCTTTCCATAGTCAATGAAACACAAGCAAACATCTTTCTGATATTCTCTGCTTTTAGCCAAGATCCATCTGATATCAGCAAAGATATCCCTTGTTCCACTTCTGCTTCTGTATCTGGCCAGAACTTCTGATAGTTTCTGCCAATGCACTGCTGCAACCATTGCTGATGATTTTTAGCAAAATGTTAGTAGTGTGTGATATCAATGATATTGTAGCTCTCTCTTAAACACATATGAGTGTCTAGGATTTTGTTTCTCTAGTCAACCCAGACTGACACAAGCCTATTGCCTTTTTTTATGTTAATACCTTCAGTGCAGCTTGGATTTCTTCCTTCAAGAATAATTGATTCTAGATCATATGCTAATGCTTGAAATGGTAGAATGTCCACAAATTCATATTTTAATACAGTGACTCTGTATATTACTTCTTGAATAGTGCAGTAACATTATTTATGCTCATAAAATATTAGTTTGAACTCTACGTAGAAATAGGAATGTAGGAATACAAATGTTTATGCAGAAAGTTAACTGGAAGTCTGCTACTTTTGATATATTGAAAAATAAGTTTTCTTATACTCTATTTCAGGTGCGATTGGAGCAAATAAAACACTTTGTTGGTTTGACAAGACTGTAAAGGTAGGAAAATAAAGTGGCTGTCTTTGAATACTTTGGCCTGAAAAAGAAGATGGATAATGATATCACTTCTTCTTATCGTTATTAAATTAAGCCGGAAACACAGTCAAAAAGGAAATAAGAATTCCTCGTTTTAAATTACTACAAAAGGACTTCAAAAAGCTCGTGGAAAAATTCCATTTTCTTTTCATCCTTTTTTCCAGGAAGCTTTAGAAGCTGCAATCCCTCTGAGTATAGTTGTTCCAATCTCAGTGTTTGGCTAGTCAAGTCGAACAACTATCTCCAGACCGACATTCTTTCAACTGCAGTCTTGAGATCGCCCATAAACTGTCTTCATGATCTTGAAAAGGTATACTTTAACAGACCGAATCCCTAAGAAAAATAAACAAGCCATAAAAGAAATAAAATATGGAAACCATTTTCTACTTCCAGTCGTAACTTTCCACATGCCCTCAGCATCCAAAATGGTTTAAAATGGAGCCGTTGAGTTGATTCCAACTCTTGGCAAGCCCGTGAGTTTCACAGTGTGTGCCACAGGATTTGCAGCACTGGGTTGTCATCGATCATCATGCTTTCCTTCCAAGGTCCTCTGGGTGGATTTGAACCTTTAACCATTTGGTAATCTGTCCAGCACTGTGAACTGTTTGCCACCCCTAAAGTTTCAATACATATGCAGTAAATATAGAAGGCATTCTCCATTTCTGTGTCCTAAGGAGCACAGGAAAGCTCTGCCCGTTGAGCTGCTCCTTTTTTTCAGGTCTGCTCAAACTACAGCTCGCTGTTACACAGTCACTGTGCCTGACTGGTCTTAATCAAATGCTCCACGGATTGCCTGGTACTATGCTCCCTTAAGAACAGTTATGTTCTGTGGTAGACATCTGGCTTTCCACTTGGAAGGCATAGATTTGCTTCCCTGCGGTTGTCCCAAACACAGCCACCACTTGTCTACAGAGGCTTGTGTGCTGTTGCAATGTTGAATATATTTCACTAAAGCTTTCTTTCAAGATTGGAATGTAGGAATAAAAATGTTTTTGCAGAAAGCTAACTGGAAGGTCTAAATGCCCACTTCAAAAATTCAATCATGAATATACTGTGGATAACAACAACTCTATAACTTTGTGTATATGGTTTTCATGAATAACATGCTGGCAAGACAGCTACTAACAACAATATGCTTTCTAAATGGTTGTATTCTCTCAGGGTCAATCAGCATTTCTCTTCATATTGTATGCATAAATTACATAGTTGATCAAACATCAAGGTGTAAGACAGACAATGATATAAACCATATGTTCCCAAACTACTTGACCTACCATATGATCCCCTTTTCAGAAACAAACAAAAAACACTACTCAGTATCATCTAGCAATTAAAACTTTTGTACTATAGTCTATAATCCAGGATAAAGCATAGGCATTTGCTATTGCAAATCAAATGCCCCTTCCCCTGGCTCATTCCATGTCCCCATTGCAGGAAGCACTGGGATAGACCAAAGGCATAGTAAGAGTCTTCCCTCCTGGGCTCAAGCAAGATCCAAGCTTTTGTGTTATGTAGGCAGGAATTCTCTAGGGCTACAAAGGCCCAACTTATTTACAACTTGAACACTATTTTCAGAAACACATCAAAATGTAATTATGGCTATTGCTATGTTATTATGTTAAAGTGTTTAATGTATCAAGAAATTTTGCTTTAATGTTTTTATGTGTCAAAAGGTACAATATGATGACTCGATGGCATTAAGTTGAAAGTAAATGTTTGAATTACTGATGTTAGATTCGAAGTACCTAATTTTTCGGACTTATGTATTGAGGTGAAGTGAAACTCTTTGATAAGACTCTTCTATCGGTGTCTTTGTAGCTCCCACTAAAAGATAAGGTAAGACCATACAAATAGGGTGTGAGAAACATTCATAGAATAGATTGGTCAGTTCTGCCATTGCAATGAGTATATAACTGAACCATTTCAGAAGCAGGAGGAAAGAGAATCAAGAAAGAAAGCCACCAGCACAGCATGTGTGCGATCCCGTCTAAAGTGGCAGCAGTAATAGAGGTATCAGGATAGCAGAGACTGAGGCCGACCTAGGAGACATACTGAGACCATGAGGCAGAGTAGAGGGGCTGAGCAGAGACCATAAGCAAAGCAGTGGGCTT
>NW_022107431.1:73203843-73205317 GCF_000313985.2 Echinops telfairi
GCCAGACTTGCAAGGTAGAGTTCAGATCATGAGAGTGCGGGTGGGGGGCGGGGCGTAGGAAGCATTTAGGAACTAGAGGAAAGTTGTATTTTTCATCGTTGCTACATCGCACCCTGACAAATGCCATATCTTGTCAGAATGTTAGAACTATAGATGTGTAAAGGACAGAGGTGGAGTCATTTCATCTCTGTGCATGACAAATTGTTTACAGAATGGCTGCCTAAATATTTATTTTGAAACTTAATTTCACCAAGACCAGTCTAACTTAGGCCTAGACTATTCTAGGGCACTTAGTAGGATATTAACATGATTTCTAATAATAAAAGGGTACAAGAATAGAAACGTGATTAGTGCTGACAATACAGGTTAAGTTATCCATTTTAGTTGGAAAACTATTTCTCTACATGCAAATATTTCTTGTTCTGTTATTTTTTCTTTTTCCCATCCTTTTATTCTGTTTATATGACCAACTATATTTTGTAAAGATTGATAAATTAGAATTTTTAAGAATTTCTAGATTCTCTTTTCACAAAACTAATTTTTTTTCTTTTGAAATGGGCAATTCTCACACTGTTCTTTAAGAAGCTGCCTACCACATTCTAAATAAAAGTTCTATATTACTTTCAATAACACATAAGAGAAGATGTTTAATGATGATTTCCAAGGTGTCTAAGATTCTATTAGACAGGAAAGTTTAATAACGAGAATATAATATTCTGAAAGAGATATGCTTTTAATTTTGAAACAGTGACCAATGAGCTAGCTCTTTTTCACTTTTGAATGTTGGCACTTGCTGCATTTTCAGAAGGTTAGATAAGCATTTCTATACCTTAATTTTGATTAGGTCATTATATTTCAAAAAGTGAGGCAAGTAACAGCATCCCTCTGGTCCAATTGTACCAAGAGACTTTCTGAAAATTTTTAAGACATTCAACCTAGTGAAGGGGGCTTTTTTCTCTGATATCCATGCTAATCCAAACAATTAAATCCATTAGATATGGTTACAAAACAGAAAATACCTTCAATAATATAATTTCTATTTAAGTTGGGACTTACTATGTGGTAATCACTACATCAGGTGTGTTGAATACATTATCTTTTCTATTTCTCAGAATAATTCTGCTAGTGCATTACCTCATTTTTCAAATAATGTTTACAAGAGTCTTTATTTATCCCAGGCACTCAGCTGGCAGGTGGCAGGGTCAGAACTCTAAATGTGTCTGACGCTAAGTGAAAGCTCTTAACCACAACCTCATGCTGTCTCTGTGATCATTAAAACTGAAGTAAAGTTCTAACAAAACATGACAAAAACAGTCACGAATGTCTTTTGAGAAGCTTTGCTATATCTAAAGCACTAATGCAAATTGATTTGAAATGAACCATACTTTAAGATGACAGCAGTTTCTCAAATAAAATGGTGTATTAGTCTAGGTACTTTAGAGAAACAAATCCATAGCAACTCATGTATAAGAGA
>NW_022107431.1:73206172-73208917 GCF_000313985.2 Echinops telfairi
CAGCAGGTGAGAAGCCATTACACAGTAGTAGATAATTCATATTAAATATAATGTTTCTATATATCACTGGAAATGTTGCATACATACATCACTCTCCAGTATCATTTAGAAAACAGGTGGCCTGAAGTAATTAGCATCTCTAAAATCTTTCAGGGATAGATTTTGTTTTCTTATGTCTTGTAGTTGAATTTGTTAAACTAAAATAGACCACTGCTATGAAATTATGCCAGGAAAAAGAACAAACAACCTCTACTAGTGCCTGAAGTAATGTTGCGCTCACAAGTACATTAAACACTGCCTAAGAGTAAGGTGTGTAGAACTAGAACTCCCAAATTATATATATATTTCCCCCTTTAAAAACTCACCTTCTCACACAATATGAGATAACCAACACAATACGTTGAAGGGATTTTGGGGTTATGCAAAAGGTTAAGTGTTGGGCTAAAAATGGAAAGTGTGGTGGTTTTCATGTTTGATAATCTGCTTCTGAAAAGGCAGAGCAATGGAAAGCCATAGAGGACAATTCTTGTCTAAACCAGATCATGTGAACATGAACTGGAATGGGCCCAAAGGAAACAGATTGAGTTTTCTTTTGTTTACCTCTGTTGAAACTGTACAAAATCCCATAGACAACATATTGACTGATGATGCAGACGGCATCAAAAGGAACTGAAAGGAATATGCAGAAACACTGTATCAAAAATAACTAATCAACATTCAACCATTTCAAAAGGCAGCATGTGATCAATAACCAGGGGTACAGACAGAAGCACAGATGACATTAGAGAAGAATACGGCTCCAGGTATTGATGGAATACTAATTGAAATGTTTCATCAAGCTGCTGAAGCACTGGAAGCACTCATTCATCTATGCCTGAAAATTTGGAAGGCAGCTACTTAGCCAACTGAATGGAAGATTCCATCTTTGTACTCATTCCAACAGAATGTTCAAATTATAGAATAATGTTATTGATATCATGTGCAAGTAAATTTTGCTGAAGATCATCTAACAATGGTTTCAGCAGTACATTTACAGGGAGCTGCCAGAAATTCATGCAAGGTTCAGAATTGAATATGGAAGAAGGGAGATCATTGCGGATGTCAAATTGATCTTGGTTGAAAACAGAGAATGCCTGAAAGATGTTTACTTGTGTTCTCCTGACTATGCTACGGCACTTAACAGTGTGGGCCTGGACAAACTATGGATATTCTTGAGAAGAACAGGAATTCCAGAACCTATACCTGGATCAAGAGGCAGTTCTACAGAGAAAAAAGTCATATTCAATCTGGATGCTGTAAAACTCTTCATAGAAGCTGGAATACATGAAGAAGAATATGGTACCAGGGTTGGAGGAAGGCATATTAAAAACCAGTAATTATTTGCTGACATAAGACTTGAAGCATTTACTGATGAAAGCCAAACATGGTAGCCTTCAGTTTGGTTTAAATATCACTGTAAATAAAAACTGTGACACTGGACCAATAGGTAACATCACGATAAATAGAAAAGCTTGATGTTGTCAACAATTTTGTCTTGCTGAGATCCACAATAAATGCTCATGAAAGCAACAGTCAAGAGATCAAATGATGCATTACACTGTGTAAATCTGCTTCACAAGACCTCCTTAAAGTGTTGAAAAGCAGTAATGTTACTTTGAGGACTAAAATGTCTCTGACCCAAGTGATGGTATTTTCACTTTCCTTAAATACATGTGAAAGTTGGACATTGAATAACGAATTCCAAAGCATAATAGATGCATTTGATTATGGTGCTAGTGAGGAATATTGAAAGTACCAGGGAGTGCCAAAAGAACAAGTCAACCGGCCTTGGTAAGAGGACAGCCAGGAGAATAGCAGCACTTTATTTCACAAACTCAGAACACGTTATAGGGAGAGGGTGTTGTTGTTTGGTGCCATCTAGTCAGTTACGATACAGACAAACCCACTGGTCTTGGAAGTAAGGGCAGAGTGCTTGCTCCTTCCAGGGCAGGCTGGGGAGACTTTGTCTTCCATACTTTGGCTATGTTGACAGAAGAGACCAATCCCTGGTAAAGGGCATCATGTTTGGTAAAGTAAAGGGGCAGGAAAAAGAGAAAGGTACTCAACAAGACGGATTGACTCAGTGGCTCCAACCACAGCCTTAAAGTGAGGGTAGAGGGGGTGGGACTAAGGACGACACAGGACCAGGCAGTATTTTGTTCTACGGTACACAGGGTCATTATGAATTGGAATCAAATAGATGGCTACTAATCGCAATGACAATATTCACTGCAAAATATAGGTCCCTAAAAAAGAAAAAGTACTTAGGTTTGTTATGAACCCAATCTAGCAGTCTCTTTATTTAATTGGTACGTTTATAACATTCTATTTATTGCGATTATTGATATAGTAGAATGTGTTTGTGTTATCTTTTCTTGTTACCTCAATTTGTCCTTCTGTTTTCTCCTTTAAAAATTTTTACACATAGATATTCCACATTGATTTTTTACACATTGATAGTCCAAGATGTTCTTCAAATTATTTTATCACTCAAGAATTCTCCTACTAAAATATTGATCTTTTAATTTTTAAATTTAATTGATGCATTTGAATTATGGCACTGGAGAATAACTCTGATAATAACATGGCCCTCCAATCGAACGAGCAAGTTTGTCTTGGAATAAAACAGTTGAAATATTCTTATGAATAAAGATAAGGAGACTTTGGCCTCATGGACTCACATCCTTTGGACATACTATTGGGGAA
>NW_022107431.1:73209354-73213172 GCF_000313985.2 Echinops telfairi
TATCGTTTCTCTCTGTTGTTAGTCCTGGATTGATATTGAGGAGAGAAACTAACACCACTGCTATTGCAATATCACGATTCAATATCAGGAACACTGGTGACGTATTCATGACACAGTGGGCTGCGAGCCATTATGGTTGGCAGTTTAAACTACCTGTAGCTTCGCGGGAGAAACACTGGGCTCTCTGCTCCTGTAAACAGCTACAGTCTCAGAAACCCACCAGGATCACTATGAGTCGGTGTTGACTCAATGGCAGTGAGATTTAAATATCTTGTCACAACTAGAACTAGTAAGCATTGATTTACATCTCACACAGCGGTACACCAAGGCAACTATATACAAAAAATTTTGTTCTATAGTCTTTTCTATTGAAAAAGTAAACAAGAAGCTTTATCCTTTTTTATTGATTCAGACAAAAATCTACCCTTGCTAATAGATTATGGAAATATACACATTCTGTAAAAATTGATAATATAAAACTAAAGTAGAACAGATACTGTTATCCACTGAGCTACATCCATATGCATAATATTGCTATAAATGTTTCACATACACATTTTATATATTTCTTAAAATGATTCAGTAAAGTACTCTCATTATTCAGTAGACAAAAAATAAAGTGTGTGAGTCATTAAAAGACTAAACTAGTTTCCTTGGGAAACAGAGCTTTAACACATCAGAACTGGAGCTTCAGCCAGTTTCTAAGATATCAACACTGAGTTAAGGATGCTTTTAAAATTAATTATGTGTTATGGTTTAATTAACAGCATGCTTTTTCTTCCTTAGGGATTCATGAATTATGCTTTATATTATAATCAATGTAAGCTTACATTTAATTAAACTTCATAAAATCTATATTTTCCTTAAATTTACAGAAAAAAATTAAAGGATATTTCTACTGCAGATAATCTCTGCCCTTCAGTATCTAATGGTGGACATTATCGTCATTTTTATGATAGTCCATTTTCCAAGCTTATTACTCAATGTTCTGTAGCTTAGATCCAACCAAGTCTACTAGCCTGGAATTCTCCTTCATGGCCCTGTCCATTTCTTCCTCCCATTCTCATTCTGCCCTCTTTTGAAACCCTTACAATTCATCATATTGCGTGACACGCTGTTTCAGGCATCTTTAATATATATTATTGCTGTTGTTGGGTATTTTAAGTACATTCCGATTCATAAATATTCCAACAGAAGAAAACACTGCCCAGTTCTTGACCTTTCTCACAAACAATGCTATGTTTGAGTCCCTTATCATAATATCTGTGTCAATCCAGCTTATTGAGGATATTCCTCTAATTGCTGAGCCTCTAACTTGCAAGTAAAGTTATGTTTTTCCCAAGGGATCGATCCCTCCGGGTAGCATGTCCAAAGTGCAGGAAACAATGTCTGGGCATTCTCACTTCTAAAGAACATCCAGGACGTGCTTCCAAAAACCATTCTGTTCTTTCTTTTTATAGTTTACGATATGTTCACCAACACCATAGTTCATCAACAACCTGAAATATGTAGGTTACACAACCTTGCTTGCTGACTGAACAGGACTTAAATTGCCTACTGATAAAGATCAAAGACCAGAGTTTTCAGTATGGATTACATGTGAAGAAAACTCAACATGGCAAATGAAGATGTTAAAGTTCTCAAAGAATTCACTTTACTTGGATCTACAATCAGGGCTCACAAAAATAGCTGTAAGGAATTAAAATGCTATATTGTTTAGGGCAGATATGCTGCACAAGACCTCTTTCAAATGTTGAAGTTCAAAGATGTGACTTTGAGGCTAAGGTGTGCGTAATCCAAGTCATGATATTTTCAATCACTTCATATGTATGTGAAAGTTGGGCAAGAAGGAAGGAAGAGCACAAAAGAATTGATGCATTTAAAGTATGGTGCTGTGAAGAATGTGGAGAATACTGTGGAGGGCCAGAAGAACAAACAAATCTGTCTTGGATGAAATGTAGCCAGGATGCTCCTTAGAAAGGAGGTTGGCAAAATTTAGTCTCATGTACTTCGTATATGTTATCAGGAGAGACCAGTCCCTGGAAAAGGACATCACTCTTGGTAAATAAAAAGGTCAGTGAAAAACAAGAAGACCCTCAACAAGATTGATTAACACAGGGTCGGCAACAATGGACTCAAACCTAACAGTGGATCACACAGGGCTGAGCAGTGTTTTCTTCTGTGGTACCTAGGGTCATGATGAGTGGGAGCCAAATCAACGGTACCTAGCCACACTAACATGGCTATGATATCAAATAATTAAGTACAAATCAACAGGTAAATAAATATCTTTTTGGTTTTTTGTGCATCTGAGAACAGTCACCGAGCCTCAGTAATGATATCCTTTTCTTTGTGTCCTCTTCTAAATTCCACTTGAATTTCTGACACTTGCCTTTGATGTATTGATGCAATAATTTTACAATCATTTTCAGCACACTATCTTTGTTTGTGACATTAGTCGCATTGTTTGATAATTCCTGGATTCTTCTCAATCACCTTTCTTTGGAACGGACACCAGTACGAATCTCTTTCAGTCAGTTGATGAGCAAGCTGTGTTCCCTATTTCTTCTCTTAAATGAGGGAGACTTTCCGTGTTGTGTTCATTTTCTCTTACATCTCCATTAGTGTTCCATCAGTTCCTTAAGCGTTGTTCTTTGCTAACGTCGTTAGTGAGATTTGGAGTTCTTCCTCCTAAACCATCGATTGTTCGTATATGCTTCTTCCTGAGATGAGTGAATATCAATTCATTCTTTTTCACATATTTGTACCATGTATTCTAATTTCCCTTCCTGTCTCTTTAAATATCTTGTCAATATAATATTTCAGTGTTGTAATTTAATGCTGTAAATATTTCTTCAGTTCTTTCTTCCTGTAAAATTCCGCCCTCCCCTCTTTTACTTCCAAGCTCTTCCCTTTTCGGCTTCCTCATACTGGCTCTTGTCACAATTCAGGATAGTATTTTTGATTTGTCTTCTTCAGCTGTCCTTAGAAATCTTCTCCTCAGCATTTTACATCAGAACTACTTCTGTTTTCTTTAGCCTCTATATTCAAGAGTTACAGAGTCTCTTCTGAGGTGCATTGTGCACTTTCTTTTGGTCTGTTTTTTTTAAATGAACTTTTACTTTCTTCAAGGATGTCTTTGATGTCATCCCACAATTCATTTGGTCTTCAGTCATTAATGTTTAATGCATCATATCTATTGTTGAGATGGTCTCGATTTCAGGTTGGAAAATACTCATTGTTGTACTTTGACTCTTATTTTAATTTTTCATTTTCTTCAGCTTGTTTAATTTTCTTCAGCTTCAACTTGAACTTAAAACTCATTACCATCAAGTCAACCCTGACTCAGAGTGACTGTCTTCACAGTTTCTGAATCTGCACATTTTTATGGGAGAAGACAGCCTCATCTTTCTCCCATAGAGCATGTGGTTGATTTGAAGTGATTGGTTTGAGGATAGCAATCCAGTGCTTATCCAGCAGTGAAGTTGCCCAGGAGCAACCGATGATCTGCCCCTCAGTTAACCCTTGGACTGATGATACTGAGCTTTCGCATTCTCTTTTTCTGAAAATGTAATCCACTTGATGCTTCTCAGTTACATACAGTGAAATTTGTGTGTATGATCACCATGTAGGAGAGCAAATGGGGACAAAAAGCTAATGTATTAGTCTAGGTACTTTAGAGAAACAAATCCACAGCAACTCATGTATAAGAGAGTTTTATGTAAAGGAAGTGTGCATCATGAAAACATCCCAACCCAATGCTGCCCAATCCCACAAGTCCAACATTAACCCATTAACCCAACACCAGTCCACAAAGT
>NW_022107431.1:73213736-73214927 GCF_000313985.2 Echinops telfairi
GTCAGTTTAGAAATTATGGAGACTCATTTCGGGGAGAATCTCAAAAGGGTCATCTTTCTAGTGTTTCTTGAAAGACCTAGAACCATAATGAGGACTTATTATGAAGAAGCATTAAGAAAACTGAAAACTACATTGATGGGGAAAAGTACTCTGTTGCACATATGGGGTCATTACGGGTCAAAATCAACTGTACAGCATATACAATTATAGTAGCAAGTTCAATTTTCTTAATGAAGGGAATTTTTTCCATCACAACAATGACCCTGACCCTGCTCATTCTTTGAGTAATAACTGTCTTATGAGTTTGTTTGTTTGTTTGTTTTAAGAAATCTTACCTACCATCTGTGGTGAAGTGAAATTGCTGGGCATGACTTTTCTCTATAGCTTTCTAATTCCCGCCAAATGATTGGTTGGGATCATTCAAATAGCACGTGTAAAGCACGAATAGTTGGTATTTGTCAGTCTGGGCGTTCCACAAGGTAAATCTCACAAAATAAAAAACTCTAACTCACTGTCATCAATTTGGTGCTGATTTATAACAACTTCACAGGGCAGAGCAGAACTGCCCTTGTGAGTTTCAGGGGTTGTAACTTTTTACGGGAGTAGAAAGTCTGGTCTTTCTCCCATACAGAGACGGTTTGTTTTGAACTGCTGACCTTGAGGATCACAGTCCAATGAATAACTACTATGTCACCAGGGTATATATGTGAGCTATTTCAGAAGATGGAAATGAGTCCCGTGACTCTCAAAAGATGAACCTGTGAGATTCCTGTTTGAAATGGAAGAGACAGTCATTCCCAGGGAGAAACATAAGGCTTGCTATGCCCACAAGAACTACATTCTCAACTTTACAAAGCTTTATGTCTTTTTCCAAGGACTGGTCTCTCCTGACATGTCCAAAGTATAAAACAAAATCTCACTATCCATGCTTCTAAGGAGTATTCTGTCTTGAGTCAGGCATACCTTAGACCTCAAAGTGATGTCCTGGATTTTCAACACTTTAACAAGGTCTTGTACAGCAGATTTACCCAGTGCAAAGCATCATTTGATTTCTTTACTGCTGCTTCCGTGGTCATTGATTGTTGATCAGAGCAAGATGGAAACCTTAATATTTAATTAAGTACAGAATTCCAAAGAACTAATTTGCCACAAACAGAGCTTCCAAAGGGAGAGGGAGGGAGGGAGGAAGGG
>NW_022107431.1:73220164-73221982 GCF_000313985.2 Echinops telfairi
CAACCTTGGGTCCCTCCCAAATTGAACCTGTGTTCCCAGCGGCCATGACTAAACCTTGTCAGCAATTTGCCTGGATTAGTTTAAGCACTTGTGGCTGCGGCTGCTCACCCCACAAATTGCTTGACACCCCCCACCCACCCCTGAATCAATGGCGGCTCCTATCCTCCTGCTACCCAAAGCAGCAGGCCTGTGCCTATGAGGTGCTTCTTGCTTCCAGTGGTAGCAGTTGCCACCACTGGTGCCTGACACCCCACTCTGTGGCAGTGGGGCCTTCCTTAATTTCACCCAGTGCCACCTTCTTCAGTAACAGCCCCCTCTGTAACTGCCCACCACCTCCACCCGCAGGAGAGGGGGAGGCTTTCCCTCGGGCACCTGAACCAGCAGCCGTGGGGCTGTCCCCACCTTCGCTCAGAAGTCTCGCCTGTGGCAGCAAGGCATCTCACAACTTTGTCTTATATTGCATGTCTTTAAGCCCCCCCAAAAAAGGCTGCAAATTGTGGCCTGTCAGCCCAAACCAGACCCATAGCCTTGGGGCACACCTAATGGTAAACATCCTCACTGCAGTCTCTGAAGCCCCCCACAGTTGTTGACTATTGAGTCACCTGAGTCCACTGCCTACATAACAGTCCATCCCACCACCATAGTAGGCCACAAGTAGCCCTCAAAAACACTCTTACCAGTCACAGAGAGAAAAAGCTCAGGGCCCCGTTGTCTCCCAGAAGCATGACTCCCAGTTCTTCCAAAATTACACACAATAGCCACATATCACAGCCCCCTCATCAAGAAAATAAGAAAGCAAAACACAACAGTGGCGCTATTAACACTCTGAAGAATCAGACATGGATCTTCCACAAAGAGAAATCGTCAGAAGGCTGCTTGTAGTAATCCAGGCGATTAGGGAAGTAATGCAGAAGAAGGCCACAATGATAGAGGGGATGAAGTCCGTGATAGAGGGGATGAAGTTCACACACTGAAGGGAAATACAGGAGCTAATGAGTGATGTAAACGAAGCTAAACAAAAGATCATGGATCTTATGCACAGACTAAAGGAGGCAGAGAATTATACCAGTGATCTCGAGGAAAATCAGGCAGACTTCAACAAATGGGAAAGACAGTCCAAAAAAATAATCAAAGAGGCAGAAGAAAATCTTAGATCAATAACAGATACGATGAATAGGAACAATATTTGAATAATTGGTCTATCAGCACAAGACAAAATGAAGAAGTCAACAGCTAAATTAGTGAGGGAATTTCTGGAAGAAAATTCCCCACCTGAATGAATGAGAATCAGACACTCATAGAAGAGAGGACACAATGAGACTAAACTCCAGGAAGAACTCACCAAAGCATATAATTATTGAATTATACAAATTTGAGGAAAAAGAGAACATTTTAAGAGCAGTGAAAGGAAAAAAGACAGTCACAGACAATGGTGCTCAGATAAGAATATGCTCAGACCTAGCAGCAGAAACCATGAAGAGGAGAAGACAGTGGAGTAACATTTTCGGAAAACTGAAAGAAAAAAAATGTCTACCCAAGAATCCTCTACCCTGCCAAATTTTCAATTAAGATTGAAGGCAAGGTAAGTGTCTCCCAGGACAAGGTAAAACTCAAAGAATATGCCATAAGACAGCCAACCCTGCAGAAGATCCTTGCCAACTCACTATGGCCATAAGGCCAACATCCACCAAACACAAGCAGGGGACTATCATACAGCCCAACTCCACCCAGAAGCCAACATGCCAATAATAATTACCAAGATAACATGGCCTCAGAGAGAAAAGAAGGCAAGAATGTAGCCTACATACAAATAGCACA
>NW_022107431.1:73223622-73242644 GCF_000313985.2 Echinops telfairi
GGTGGAGCACAGACCTAGAAGTAAAACCCCAAATTATCAGGATCACCAACAAAGGAATCAGGATAAACCTAAGCACTTTGGCACAGAGACTACATAGGATAACTGCAATAGGGAAGGGTACACACACAGGTGAACCTGAAATCAACAAGTGGGTTTTACTAAGGATAGAACACCTGTGTGCATCAAAAGACTTCACCAAGAGGGTACCAAGAGAACTCACAGACAGAATAAGGATTTTTAGAAATGACACTACAGACAAAGGACTTATTACTAAAATCTACAATACCCTACTATCCTGCAAAAAGAGGAAAACAGTTAAACCCCTAAGGAAATGGGCAAAAGACCTGAAAAGAAGTTTGGCTCCAGAGGAGATTGGAATGGTGAATAAACCTATGTGAAAATGTTCCTGATCACGAGCCATCAAAGAAATGGAATTAAAAGAACCATGAGATACCATCTAATACCCTTGAGGATAGCCTAAGTCAGAAAATCAGAGAGCATCAAATCTTGGAGGGGATGTGGCAAGATAGGAACTCTCCTCCATTGCTGGTGGTCATGCAGATACGTACAGCCTCTATGGAGAGGCCATATTTAAATCTGGCAATATTTAAAGCAAATGGAAATTGATCTACCTTATGACCCAGCTATCCCTCTACTGGGCATATACCCAAAAGAGCTAAAAAATAAACCACAAACAGTCGTTTTCACTTCATTGCTTATTGTGGTGCAATTCACAATGGCAAAGAATTGGAAACAATCTAAATTTCCATTGATAGATGAGTAGATTAGTAAAATATGGCACATGCACAATGGAATACTACACTAAAAAGCACTGATGATCACATGAAGCACGTCCTTCCATGGGAAGAGTTGGAGGGAAGTCACCATGTCACAAAAGGAAAGTACAAGATGAGTCCCCTGAGGAAAGTGTAATCAGCACAGTGTTTATGGAAGAAAAGCCACTTATCTCACAATGTACAAGTTGAGGTACATGCAGTGGGAAGGAGGTCAGACCAAACCCAAGGAGGTACATATTAATCCAACACAAAGAAGGGGAAAGGGGGGATTGGGGAGGGAGAAAAGGGGGGGTGGGATGGAAATGATGGCATGGAGGAGCAGGGCCTTAACCCACCCAGAGGAAGAGTATTGGTTATGTCTCCACAGAATTGGGAGTGTACATACAGACCACACCACAGTGCACCAAACAATGAGGGTAATGTTACCATGTGGAGAAATGCATGAAAAGATTGGGTTCCATGGCCAGTCCAATCAGAGCTAAAATGACCCCGTCCCTAGAAATATGTGCAACAGAGAACAACAATAAACCTACAGGTTGGGGAAGGGGCCATCATGCCATACCCACATGAAAGCAAACCAAGAAGGAAAATGAGAAAGGGACGGTCAGCCTAGACCCCAAATCAGCACACCAAGACCAGAGGACAACGTCCTTGCATGGAACTAAGCACAGAGGATTGGAGGGCCAACAACAGTTGAAGAAATGTCCCCTTACTGCAGCATACAGCTCCAGTAGAAGATAATACTGGGGACACACAGCAGAGAGTTAGCAGGAATCAAGAAGGGAACATAACAGATCAGCAATAGGAGCAAAGCAAAGCCACCAAAACCGGAAAGAACCCCCACAATAGACTCGAGGCTAGTAGGGGCAGCTCCCAGTATCCCCCAAGACCGGTAGGGAGATAGAAAGGTCAACGGACAGACTTGGAATTATATAATTTTGTTGTTGTCATTCTTTTCTTTGTAATCTTTTGTTTTCTTTTTGTTTGGTCCACGTTATTGTTCATTGTCTACTTATATATGATAGGCATGGGAAGCAAGTTCCAGGAGAAAGCAATGGGACAAATGGTCCTGGAGGGACTTGTGGGAGAAGGGGGTGAGGGAAGGGAACAGTAAGCAAACAACACAATAGACAGGGGAACATCTAGGGAATTAAAATTAACCACGAGGACACAGATATCCTGGGGGTGTTGGAGCAACAGCAATCTAGCTGAGAGGAATTCCTAAAAGGTGAAAGTAGAGCATGCAGGATGGTGGGACAGGAGGAAGATAAAAAGAAGGTAAAAAGAAACAGAGGAACAATCTAGCAAGCAAAACTATGGATAGAGGTATAAGCATAAGTGTGCAGACATGTAAATACATTAATTTATAAAAATAGAGGTATTGGCCTAGGTACATATATTTATATGGCATTACAATGAGGCAGTGGATGGACTTCGGGCCTCTACTCAGGCCTTCCCTCAATACAAAAACACTTTGCTCTAATAAACTAGCATTCTGTGATGCTCACCCTCCTGGCACAATCGCTGAAGAAAAATGGGTGCATAAGCAAATGTGAAGAAAGCGGATGGTGCCTGGCAATAAAAAGATATAGCATCTGGGGTATTAAAGGCTTGAAGTTAAACAAGCGACCATCTAGCAGAGAAGCAACAAGCCCACATGGAAGAAGCACACCAGCTTCTTGAGGTGTCCTTGGTAGTCTGTGGTAGTTACATAATCTGGTACCAATTTGGGACTTGAGAGGATTAAGAGTGTAGGGGTAGCATCTAGCCTGTCAATCTGGAGATGGCCAATGCGGCCTCTGTGTGGGCATGGCCTTCTCCTGAGGATTCTGGGAACTCCTTTATTCCCTCCTTGGAGGCACGAGACACAGTCTCTGCTGACTCCTTGAGAGACTCTCTACTGACAAGACACATGAAGCTATGTTGATGGCAGTGGGAGCCCTGGAACTGGAGAATCCACGTGGAGAATGTTGCCAGTGCTGAGATGCTTACAACACCGCTGGATTCACTAGATTATCCACCCTCTGGCCTGTGATCTTCTTGCATTCAGGGTTATTGCATGTGTCTCGTGAATCTGAAGAGGACTTTATAGATTGATATTGGACATATGGGCTAATATCGGACTTATGGAGTTGATCTGGACTGGTCTGGGGCTTTTTCTCAAAATTCAATTGTTCTTGTACATAAAGCTCTTTCTTATACACATATGAGTGTCTATTATTTATTTATCTGATCTACCCAGACTGGCACAGACCCATATCAAACAAACAAACAAAAACTATATTGTTGAGAAGGAAGGGTGTCAGAGCAGAGCTCCAAAGTCCATCTGTAGACAATGGGACATCACCCTACAAAGGGTCATAGGGAAGGGATGAGTCACCCAGGGTGCAGTAAAGCACCGATGAAACACACAATATTCTTATGTTTCCTTGAGAGTTCCTCACCCCCCACGACCCCAGTCCTGGCTTTCACTGCGGGCTAGACCAGAGCATGTACACCGGTACATATAAGAGATGAGAGCTCATGACACATGGAATCCAGGAGCAGGAATGGGAATATCAATACCAGGAGGGCAGGGGGAAGGAGAGGAAAGGAAGGAAGGAAGGGGGAACCGATCGCAATGATAGACACATAACCACACACATCACGTCAGGGGGAGGGGGACAAACAACAGAAACCATGGGGGAAGGGAGACAGCAGTTGGTGTAAGTTATGAAAATTATAATAATTTATCATCTATCAAGGGGTCATGAGAGTGGGGGGGGTAGGTAAAAAGAGGAGCTGATACCAAGGGCTCAATAGAAAATAAATGTCTAGAAAAAAATGACAGGAACATATGTATCAACATGCTTGATACAATTGATATATGGATTGCTATAAGAGTTGTAAGAACCCCCAATAAAATGATCTTTTAATTTTTAAAAAAGCAAATCCATATTCAATGACCTGCTTTTTGACAAGAGAGTCTCCAAAACGTCACCTGGAAAATATGTCACTGAATAATGTTGTTTGAACAACTGGATAGGCCCTGTTGCTGTTGGGTACAAAGAATAATTCCCAACTCAAAGCAATCCCTTATGAAATGGTAAAAGAGCCTCATAGAGTTTTATTAGCTGCAATCTTTCTGGAAGCTGATACCAAAGTCTTTTATCCACAGAGCCACTGGGCGGGTTCTAACTCTCAATTTTTCAGCTAACAGCTGAACACTTAATCATTTAGGCCACCAGTGACCTGCCAAGCTTGGATTCATTGCTTCTGCACCCACTCGCCTCTGGTCTTCCCACTGTTCTTGAATTCACTGGTCACTACAGTTAGTTACTTAAATAAGAAGCAGCCTCCAGCCTATTTGCTTTGAAACTACCTGGAATTAGACTTGCCAGCTTATATAACTGAATCGTTTTCTTAATATATATTTATATATAGACATATTACCACAAGCAAAACTATCTTATGTTTTTCTGAAAAAAATAATTACAGCATTATTTGTCTCTGGGTCTGGGAAATAACTGGTACGTGACAGGTTGATACTTCCTAGGAATTACTTTATTTCTTAATAAGAATGTGAGGTTATATATAGTGTGCATTTAATAAAACTCCTTAAATTGTTAATTTAAGATCTGTGGGTTTTAGTGTTTGTGGTTGTATCTTAAGGAACTAGTGGCATTATGGGATACTAACCAAAATGTCAGCAGTTCAAATCCATCATCCACTTCACAGGAGAAAGATGAGGCTTTCTACTCCTGCAATATTTACATTCTCAGATACATACAGGGGCAGTTCTACTCTGTCCTACAGGGTCACTATTAGTCAGAATTGACTCCATGACAGTGAGTTTGTTTGTTTTTTAACTTGACCTCAAAATAAAGAGAGAGAGGAAAACTCAACGAAGTATCTAATTCTCATTATACAGTTGTCTGGGTTAGCAATTCTAGATATACCTTTTGTGTATTTTACATTTTAGCAAATTAATAGATATTTTGAGCATAATGGGATCCTGGTAGGTGGAAAAGGAATCATATGATGTCAGATTGAAATTTTTAGAATAAACTCCAAATATTTGTATAGTGTAAGAATCTTTCTATTAGTTGCTTGCTAATTGAAAAAGGAAAACAAAATATTAATTTTACCACAAAAGAAGCCTAGCAAAATTAGTGTTCAAACTTAACATCACTTGAAAATCAAAGGACATATTGAAAAAAGTATTCCAATGAATGAATGGGCCATGCAAATATCAGTCTCTGAAATAGACCGGCAGAACTAGATGGTCCCTGAATATCACCATCTAGTGCCCTGAAAGGACCACAGTAGAAGATCTGTGATAGAGTGGGAGAAAAAACACAGAATCAAAACACAGAATCATAAATGACCCCAGACTTACTGGTTGAATAGGAACTGGTGGAACCTGCAAGATTATGGCCCTGAACCTTTAGGTCTGGAATTTAACTCACCCTTGTATTACAATAATAAATTACTTAAGATACAAAGAGCAGGATTCACCGTGGGCTAAGTTCAAAGGGTTAGGTAAGCAGGAGAGAAGGAATAGAAAAACAGGGGAGTAGAATGAGTGCTGGTACACTGCAGGGATAGCAGTCAATGAGTTGAGTATATGTATGAATTGTGGATTATCTCTCTGAAGTTTCACCTAATTTACAATAATTTTTTTAAAAGCTGACAATACAAATATTAATTAAAACCAACAGTATGTGCTTCCTAAGGTTTTTTTTCTGATTAAACAAAGATGAAGGACATAATGATTAAATTCAGTTTGTAATGTGAGATTCAGTTCTAGCCAGGAAGTCAAAATATCGAATGCCATAGACTTACCAGAAGATGAAGTCCACCATTTCAGGAAGTAATGCCTAAACAAGAACCAAGAGTTGGTGGGAAGCACTCTAAACGGCACTGAAGGCACCAGCAAAAATCAAGTCTCCAGGAACAGACTGGTTAACCATCGAGATGTTTTAGCAAGCTGATGTAACACTGGGGCAGAACATCAACTGCTCATATGCAAGTGAACATTAAAGCAGAAGGAAATTAAAACAAGTCCAAAAGAGCAAATATAAAACCCTTAGCATATCCCACTGAATTGTGAGAACGTATCAATAACAAATTTGACATATTAAACACTAATGACAGAAGGCATGACAGGTTGTGGGGTGACATCAAGGGCAATAAACATGAAATGAACAAGTCATTAAAAAGACAGGAAACAAAGAAAAGAACAAAATGTGTTGCATAAGATCCTCTAACTTTTGCTCTTTAATGTAGAGGCACCAAAGCAAGTGGTTAAAATGATGAAATAGATGAGCTGAGCAGAACCCCCCCCCCAAAAAAAAAAACACAGCTCAAGAAAACAAAATAAAATATCATAATGAAATGTGCAAAGACCTGGAGTTAGACAACCAGAAAGGGAAAACACAATCACCATATTTCAAACGGAAAGAACTGAAGTAAAAACACCAAGCCTCAATTTACAATATTGAAGATTTCCACATGCAACATATTGAATGATTCAGGAAGCATCAAAAGGAAATGAAAGGAATACGGAGTCACTGTATCAAAAAGAATTGGTCAATGTTCAATGATTAAAAAAGGCAACATATTATCAAGAACCCATGGTACTTGAAGGAAGAAATCCAAATTGCACTGAAGACATTAGCCGAAAACAAGAATCTAGAAATCAACAGACTACCAATTGAAATGTTTCAACAAACTGATGGTGGACAACAAGTACTCTCTTGTCTATACCAAAACATTGGGGAGACAGCTACCTGGCCAACCAACTGGAAGTGAACCATATTTGTGCCTATTTCAAAGAAAGGTATCAAATAACATCATTAGTAACATAGGCAAAACATGTTGCTGCAGGTCATTCAAAAATGATTGCACCAACAGGAAACTGTGAGAAATTCAAGCTGAATTCAGGATAGGAGGTAGCATAAGGAATTCCAGAAAAATGTTTGCTCGTTTCATTGACTATGCAAAGGCATTGGACTGTGTGGATCATAGCAACCTATAGATAACAATGAGAAGAATGGGAAATCTAAAACCCTTCATTTCATGCATGTGGAGGCTGCATGTAGAACAAAAAGCATTTGTTTGATCAGAACAAGAGAATATTCTGTGGCTTAAAATCAGGAAAGGTGTGTGTCAGGTTGGATTCTTTCACTGATTTTACTCAATCTGTATGCTGAATAAGTACTTCAAGGAGAAACACATGGCGTCAGGGTTGGAGGAAGATTTATTAACAATTTTTGATAAGCGCTGAAATAATTTTGCTTGACAAATATTGAGGGACTTGTTGGTGAAAATAAAACACTATAGCCTGCAGTATGAATTGCAGCACAATATAGAGGAGACCAAAATGTTGTAACTAAACTAATAGCAAACATCATGATGAAGGGAGAAAAGAGCGAAGTTGTCATGGATTCTATCTAGATTGGATCCACAATTAATGCTCGTGGAACCAGCAGTCAAGAAATCAAAGAGCATGTTTCTTTGGGCATAGCTGCTGCACAAAACATCTTTAAACTATTAAAGAACAACGACATAACTTGTGAGGACTAGGGTGCGCTTGACTCAAGCCAGGGTATTTTCAATTGCCACTTCTGCATGTGAAAGTTGGTCAACAACAACAAAAAAGAAAGTTGGCCAACAAATAAGGAAAAGTGCAGAAGCATTGATGCATTTGAATTATATTGTTGGTTGAATTGTTGAAGAATATTAAAAGCATCATGGACTTCCAGAAGAAACAGCAAATCTATCTTGGAAGAAGTCAGCCAGAATGCATCTAAGAAGCAAGGATGATGAGACTGTGTCTCACATACTTGTATTTGACAAGCTGTCAGGAAAATCTCATCACTGGAAAAGAACATCATTCTTGCTAAAGTGTAGGATCAGTGAAAAGGGGGAAATCCCTCAAATGGATGATTGACATAGGGTCTGCAACAATGGGCTCAAACATAAGTGTAAGGATTCGTTCTGTTTTATGTGGGGGATGTAATGAGTTACATTCAACTAGATGGCATATCAACACAATGATACTGATGCAAGTCCTGGTATTTTCAGTCATCTCCTATGCATGCGAATGCTAGAAAGTGAATAAGGTAGAACAAGAAGACTCTCTGATTTTTAATTATGGTGTTAGTGAAGTATATTGAATATATCATGGACTGGCAGAAGAATGAACAAATTATTCTGGAAGATGTAGAGACATAATGCCATTGAAAAAGAAAATTCTTTGAACCTTAATTAAATTTCAGATGCCATTGTTATTTCACCATTTTATGTGTCTCTAAGGAAGAAAAGCATGTTATCAATTAATCTGTGACTTATAATTATTTTTTAAAATACCCCTAATTCAGTGGTCTCAAACCTAGTAACTGTCGTCAGATGGCTCAGGATCAGCAACTCTTTTATTGCTCTGTTGTCCTGGGGTTGCCACGAGTCAGAGTAGCCTCCATGGCATCTCAGAAGCACGGTCTTCACTTATATGTAAGTGTACATGGCTTTAATTTACATGAATAGGATAGGACGTGCTTTTGCAAATGTGCTATTCCGTTGAACAATATATCTTGATGTCTTGGAAATTATATGTAATTTACATATATTATCAATTATATTATATATAAATTTATATATGTATAATGTCATGGCTTTAAGCCATTGAAATACATTTAAGTTGTTTTAATTGTTATAACAAATATTACACTGCTTACTCTTAACAATTTATATTAGGCCAAAAATAATGGTAAATTTTGCTTGTTTTAACTTAAACTTTCCAAATTAGCAGTGATACAGAACCTGTTTTCACAAATGCACTGGCCACTTGCATGCTTTATTTCATGAAGTGTTTTACATTTTTAAAATATATTTGTTCCCCTTTTTGACTTTTTCTTATTGAATCGTATAAAAATCCTGTGTTATGGCTATTATTCTTTTGTGTCATTTAAATTATGAAAATCATTTCAGCTATGTCTTTGCTTGTCTTCTACTCTTGAGAAGGATTTTTGTTTTATTAATGCCTGTAAATTTTTATGTAGTGACTACTTTCAATATTTTCTTTACTGTCTTTGTCTTGTTTGTGAAGGTTTCCTCACACACATGCTTTGAAAAGGTTATCCTATAGTTTATTTTATTACTTATTTGGTTCTTTAGCATTTACAATATTAATTTGTACAATATGAGTTTCTTTCTAGATGCTGACATTTAGATAACAAAATCAAATGTTAACTACAAGTAAGTGTCCATACCATTCTATTTCCTCCTTAATTATATTGTCCTTATTAATTTTAAATGTTACAATATATTTTCACATATTTTATACAATAAGATAAAAGCCTTAGACTATACCCAGAATGTGCCATTTCAAGAAAGAAAGCAATGGCCACCTTTCTCTTCTGTTCTATGCATTCTAATTGATTCCTGTACACCACATAAGGGAATTTCATTGAGTCATATGCAGTGAGATGTGCTCATATGAATATGTTGAGGTGAGATGATAGTTATATAGCTGCATCACTACATTAGATATACTAATCACATTAGCCTTTTGGACAAAAATATACTCTTGGCTTTTGTAGTCTACTGGTGCTGTTATTGGTTATAGTTTTGATTTATTATCAGTATCTCCATGCACTGTAAATTATCTACACAATATACCTTATTATACATTTATGTCATCACTTCTGCTGATCTAAAGGTGGAATTTACTAGAAACAGTCATAGGATAGCCTGCCGCGCTCAAGGAATTACATAAGGATCCTGTATTTGATCTATTATTATCAACAAAATGAAAGCATGAATTTGAACCTAAAACACAAATTATTATATCCTGTAGGATTAAATATAGGCTGGTCTTAGAGCATGAGCTAATAGTGCAGACACAGAATAAGAGGTAATGGCTCTCTAGATGCCGGTGAGTAAGACAAATTTAGAGTTCATTACGGAGAACAGTCCACCCATATCACAGCAATGTATCCATCTGTGAGTTTCAGTAGCTTTGGATGAGAGCATTGCAGGCTGGCTAGCCAGTGATTTAATGACGCACACTTTGTTTTTGTGGTAATAAAAGACACCACAGATGGGACTATTGTTTTAGGAGAGCTACCAACAGTAATAGCACAACACAATGCATCATCTAAATACACAATGCTACAGAAAATAAAGAAGGATGACTTTAAACAAAGAGATATTATGTTGATATATTATAAGTGGTTTCAGGCATTTATAATAATTTGTTAAAGATTGCTATCACCATGCCTTTTAATTTTATTATTATATGTGATTCACACATTACACACATCAGTTTCAAGGGATTTAAATCCATGGTATTATTTGTACAATCAATTATAACTTTGAAACTTGAAATTTAGAGTTCTTAGAATTCCATGACATTTTTTAGCATTTTCTGCTTTAACCTAACAGGGAAAAACAAGATGCAAGAAATATTATAGCTATGTGGTTGATTCAAGATCAACATGAGTCATGGAAGTAAAGAAAATTTCCTAAGATTAAAAATAATAATTTGTTAGCAAAATTCAAAATCAGCTAGTCAAATTTGAAATTCTCTGGTATGGTATAACCATGAAATAGTGTTTGTTCATATGTACATTTTTACTCCAATGTTGCCCTCCTTTTTTTGTTCATTTGATTTGAAAGTTTATCAAAATGTTGTCACAAACTGCCATATGTAAACCTCTAAGATGCAACAATAGTTAACATCTTACCTTATTTGGTCCATGTGTCTTCATATAAAAGTAACAAATTGTGCAGGTAATACGGAATTCTTCTTTGTTCTGATCCTTTACACTATTCATCAGATTTCTTGTATGAGGACAATTATTATGATGAGATTGGTGTAAATGCTTAATAGTGTTTTCAATTGTTGTACTGTCATGCTAAACATGTGACACTAATCTGTTTGATTCAATATTAACAATCAATCTACACTTTACTTATACAGTCCTGTAGTGATGAAATTGATATTTGTACTCACACCACAGAAAGGTGACCAGATGCCCAAACTGTAAAACAATAACACTGATATGATAGGGCAGTAAAATTTGGCTGAAGATCTTCCAATGGTTGCAGCAGTACATTGACAGGGAGCTGCCAGTTGTGGCAGTTACATAATCTCCTGTCAACTTGCAAAGGTGCGTCAATCAGGTTACAACTTGATGACCTCATTTGAAGGTCTGGAGAAACAAATAGCTTGGTGGAGGTGGGACACACACTCTCTCTCTCTGTTTCATCTTCCTGCTGATAGGCCACATGGAGCCACACTGATGGAAGTCAGATCCCTGGAGCTGGAAGAGCCACACGGAGACCTTGACAATGCTGAAGATGCTTCCACAGCCACTGGATCCACAAGACTTTCTACCCACTGGCCTGTGACCTTCCTGTATTTGGCATCATCGCATGTGTTGTGTGAGTTTGAAGAGGAATTTTTAGATTGGTATTGGACATATGGCTAATATTGGATTTATGGAATTGATATGGACTGGGCTGGGATGTTTTCTTAATGAACAATTCCTCTTTATATAAAGCTCTTTTCTTATACACATATGTGTCTCCCTAGATTTGTTTCTTTAGTCATAACAGACTAACACACCAGTGGTTCGGGTAGAATTTGGGAGAAGATGTGGAATGAGGAATATCATTGTTAATGTCAGATGGATCTTGGCTAAAAGCAGAGAATATCAGAAAGATGTTTTCTCATGTTTTATTGACTATGCCAATGCATTCAACTCTGTGAAACATAAGAAACTATGGATAACCTTAAGAAGAATGGGAGTTCCATAACACTTTATTGTGCTCTTGACGAACTTGTACATGGATCAAGAATCAGTTGTATGAATGAAACCAGGAAATACTGCATGGTTTAGCATCAGGAAAGATGTACATCAGAGTTGTATCTGCTCACCATACTTATTCAATCTGTATACTTATCCAGTAATCAGAGAAGTTGGCTTATATAGAGAATGTGGCATCAGAATTGGAGGAAGGCTTATTACCAACCTGCAATAGGCAGATGATACAACACAACCTTTCTTGCCGAAAGTGAAGAAAAGTTGAAACACTTGCTGATGAAGATCAAGGATTGAAGTCTTTTGTATGGATTACAATTCAATGTAAGGAAGATGATAATCCTCACAATGGGACTAATAGGTAAACATGATACATGGAGAAAAAAAATTGAAATTGTCAAGCATTTTGTCTTGCTTGGATCCATTTCCATTGGATTGTGGAATCAATGCTCATGGAAGCAGCAGTCAATAGATCAAAGGCAAGTGGTATTAGGTAATCTGCAGCACAAAATATCTTTATCAAAGGTGTTACTTTGAGGATTAAGGTGTATCTGACCCATGGTATTTTCAATTGCCTCTTATGCCTATGAAAGTTGGCCGTTGAATAAAGAAATCCATAGAAGAATGGATGTATTTGACTTGGGGTGCTGTAGAAAAATATTGAAATTACTATGGACCGCTCAAACAACAAACTGATCTGTCTTGGAAAAAGTCAGACCACAGTGATTCTTGGAGGCAAGGAGGGCAAGATGTCTTGCATACTTTGGACATGTTATAAGGCAAACCAGTCACTGGAGAAGCACATCATGTTTTGTTTTGTTTTGTTTTAAGTTGAGCGGCAGCAAAGGGGAGAAAGACCCTCAAGGCAATGAATTGACCCCATGACTACAGCAATGAATTCAGACACAGGAACAATTGTGAGGATGGCGAGGACCAGACAGTGTTTCTTTCTGCTGTGCACAAGGTCTCTGTAGGTCAGAACCGGATCGATGGCACCTAACAACTATTTATCACTATTTGATGTCAAATTTTCCCTATTTTAAATAAATCTGAAGTGAACAGCCTCTGCAAATATCCTTGTGCACATGTGTGGATGTACTCTAAGTTTCTATAAGGTATATATTTGAAAATAAATGTACTGATAGAAAGTTAATGCATTTAAACTTTCTAAAGATTAACAAGTTGTGCGTCAAAGTGACTCTCCCAATTTTATGTTCATGAGTTTTCTGCTCCCATAAAGATTTAGAGCCTTAGAAACCCACAAGGGCACTTCTATTCTGTCCTTGTGAGTCAGAATGGGCTGAATGTTACTGAGTGAGTAGCAATAAGAGTTTGTGGTAGTTACATACTCTGGTGACAATTTGGGACTTGAGAGGATTAAGAGTGAAGGGGTGAAGTCTAATTTGTCAATTGGGTCATAGCCAATGAGGCCTCTGTGTGGGCATGGCCTTCTCCTGAGGATTCTGGGAACTCTAGTATTCCTCCTTGGAGGCGGGAGACACACTCTCTCTCTCTGATCACTCCCTGCAAGACATTTCTGATGAGAAGACACATAAAGCTACCCTGATGCAGCCAGAACCCTGGGAGCTAGATGAACCACGTGGAGATCCTTGCCATCGCTGAGATGGTTACAACAGAACTGGATCCACTAGACTTTCCACCCACTGGCCTGTGATCATCCTGCATGCAGCATCATTGCATGTGCTTCATGAGTCTGAAGAAGACTTTATAGATTGTATCAGACATATGGGCTAATAGCAGTATGGACTATTTCTGGACTGGGCTGGGATGTTTTCTCCATATTAAATTACTCTTGTATACAAACCTCTTTCTTATACACATATGAGTGTCTATGAATTTGTTTTTCTAGTCTACCTAGACTAACACAAAGTTATAATAACCTTCCATCTTTATTGTCAAATGGCATAGTCAGACATTTTGAGAAATATCATCAGAGGGTTGGGAAATACTTTATTTTCTTCTTTTTAGTTTACCAGGGCCATCTTTGGTACTCAGGGAATATCCAAAGGAAGACACTTGTGATACACATAATCAAATGAGACTAAAGTATTTTAAAATATGAATTTTAAAATTCTGAATGTCTGCACACCATCAATCTTGGGGTAAAATAGCGAAATGTATGAATTGGTGCTCCCGGGTGCTTCTTGATAGGGAAAATAGACTGTATAAGGAATGTTGGGCAAATATGACATAATAAGAACAAATAATATAGTTATAGGCATGACTCTCCAGAAATAAGTTATTAATTCAATAAAAAAACAAACAAATGAGAATCTTCACTGAGCTAGGGGCAAGAGATCTAGAAAAGAAAAATATGATGCCTGGTTCTGGGAAGCTTACCCTCTAGAGAAAGTAGATAGCAGCAGAAGGCTTATTTCCGTGCAGTTCCCCTCCTTCTCACTGGAAAACCTTTTATCCTTTGTTTGACCGACTTTTACTTATCCCATGAAATGTCAACTCCTCCTGAATATACTATGCAAAGTTAATCAATCATGGCTGAAACGTCATTCCTTTTATTTTTAACTTAGTGCTCTAGTTCCTTTAAAATATGGATAAAACGGCACAATTGCTTACTTTTTATTCATTTATTTCTCTTACTACTGGACTGTAACATAAGCTCAAGGCCCATATTAATTTCATTTCCCATTTTTATGCTCAATTACTGAAGCCATCATTTATCTGGAGCACAGTGGGGAAAGGGACCAGCAAGATATCCTATGACTATATGAACTAAATCTTGTAGAGTTTGACAGAGCTGACCAGTGTTAGAGAGTATTCGAGAAAGGTTATTTCAGGCAAGCAGAAGGTACCAAAAAACAAATATTAATAAGGCTGGAGTGAATACTTAGGTGATGAGGATAAAAAGAATATGGGGAAAATAGCCTTAAAGAAGAAAGCTGAGAAAAGTCATGAATTATTGCCTGTGAAGAAGGCGTGAATACCTTTGAAATATTTTAAAAGGGGAAATATAAGAACAGGTTTCTATTTTAGAGAGATAAATCAGAGACGTGAACAGGATGGATTTGAGTAGCACAAAGCCATGATTGTAGTTATTATAGTGGCTATCTTTTAGGGGGAAAGTAGAGATTTGACTACATGGAGCTCACAAGAGAATAAAGATGGAGAGCTTTATTAGGGTAGAATGAACAGTATTTGGTGATCTACTGCACATCGTGGATGAAGAAGAAGGACAAATCAAAGAATTTTGTTTCATTTTGTTTTCAAATTTTGTCATAAATTATTAGTTGAAAGACAGTGCCATGTGACAAGCTAAGTAAAATCAAAGGAATATTTTAAAGTGAAAGAAGAGAACAAGGAGCCAGAACTTCAGTCATGAAGTTTTGACTCTTCATGAAACAAACATAGTCATTTCACAGTTCCTAAAGAGAAGACTGAGAATATAGGTCCTATTGTAGTTAACAGTGAAAAAATCAAGAAGTTACTTTCTGTTATGAAATGGTTATGTCTTAAGGGTTGAGGAGAAATTCATCTGTGACTTTCAGAAATGAGAAGAAGTTGTATAATTATGTCATTGAGAATGTCATCGATAGGATTTCTTAACACTATTATTGTTTTTGCTTTTATTGTTAGCTTCCATTGCTTTGATTCCAACCCCTAATAACCACATGTACCAGAGAATCAAACTCGGTCCAGTCTGGCACCAGATGTTTGCCCATTGTTAACAACCACTGTGTGGATCCCTCTTCTTGAGAAGCTATCTTTCTTTTTCTGAATCTCTACTTTACTGATGCAGTTTTAATTCTCTAGGGACTTGTTCCTCCTGAAAATGTCCAGAAAACCTAAGATAAGATCTCGCTGTCCCCGATCTGTAGAGCATTCTGGTTGTCCTTCTTCCAAGATTTGTTTATTCTTCTGGTAGTCCATGATATATACACTAGTCGTCACCAACACTAATTCAAAAGCATGCCAGTTTCTGGCATTCTCATTAGTTGACCAGCATTTACCTGAATATAAGCCAGGGGCACATTTGTCCTCAGGTGACTTCTTTACTGTCTTACACCTTAAAGAAGTCTTTTGCAACAGATTTGCCAAATGCAACTATCACTTAATTTCTTGTGTGATGCTTGCATGAACACAGCTGTGAATCTTTGATACTTCAGTCTTTTCTGATGAAATCATAATATTGATACTTGTAAGGATTTTCCCCTTTATGTTGAGATTTAAAATATCTTAAATGCTGTAATATTTGATCCTCTTCAATAAGTGCTTCAAATCTTCTGCTTTTAGGAAGCAAATTTTTGTCATCTGCTTATCACCAATTTTTAGTGTTTTCTTGATGCAACATTCTTCCTCATAAAGTCCAGTTTCTCTGATTATTTGATCATCATATGTATAGGACCCAGATTTACATCTTTCCTGATTTGTCAAGCACGAAGTACCCCTTATTCTGTTTGAGTGCCTACCTCTTGTTTCCCATGATCACACTACAAACTTTTATAATTTTATACTTTGCCAAATGATCCTCCAGGACAGTAGTTCTCAACCTTCCTAATGCCACAACCCTTTAATACAGTTCATCATGCTGTGGTGACCCCCCCAACCATAACATTATTTTCCTTGCTACTTCATAACTGTTATTTTGTTACTGTTATGAATTGGGTGACCCCTGTGAAAGGGTTGTTTGATCCCCAAAGGAGTCGCAACCCACAGGTTGGGAACCGCTGCTCTAGGATATCAAGATTTACAATCAAACAACATAAAAAATTGCCAGGTCTCCATATAATAAATTCAGTACTTCCTGAGAATACTTTCTTGTGCTTCTAGCCTATTTTCTTCCTTTGGGGATTGTTTGTACAAATAATATGTTCCGTTTTCTGTTGGAATTTCTTTCCCTTGTTTATTTATGAAATAATCTTTACATTTTGTTGATATTTATTGTTGTTCTCATGATCAACCAGTTGATTCTGACTCATAGTAATCCTATAGGACAGAGTAAAGCTGACCCTGTGAGTTTTTGAGACTGGAACTTGATACTGGAGTACAAAGGCTCATCTTCCTCCGAGGAGTGGCTGGTGGTTTCAAACCGCTGATCTTGTGGTTAGCAGCCCAATGTGTAACCACTACACTACCAGGCATCCTGTTACTGTTGTTCATAACCATCAACTCCAATTCACAATGACTCCATATGTACGGAGAGAACTCATATTCCATTGAGATTTCAAACATACAGCCAGGCTGGTCTTCCTAGGAGTCTCTGAGTAGGTTTAAACCTACATGCTTTTGTTAGAATACAGCTCTTATTGCTGTGCACCACATAGGGAGTCCTATATGGCCACTGAAAAAACAAATTAAACTCACTACTGACAAGTAGATTGCAATTCATAGGACATTGTGAATTTCATCAAAAACGTTATGCTCTATTGCTTTTGTTTATTAAAATCTCTAAGCTTCCAAATCAGAATATTTATACATATAAATACATATGTACAAATACTATAAAATTCAAAGAAATATTCTTAGAACTTGATATTAAAAATATTTGTAGAAGAACATTAAACATTTAGGTGTTAGGAAGCAACTCTCATCTGTGAGTTTGTTGAACTGTCGTGGCTTGCATTTTACTGTGATTCTTGAACCTCTACAATCAGTATTTCTAATATGAGCAGAGTCCGTCCATAGTGGGTGGGTTTAAGTACACCTTCCGGATTAGAGAGAAGGAAGGGTAAAGAGGTAGGCTATTTCTGAGGGATTAGCTATTGAACACCTGAAGAGTGACAGTGGAACATGGTCTGATGTAGTGCCCGAAGGCCCTCAAAATGGAGAAGAACTGCCTCCTCAATGCAGAGTTTGCATTGATGACCTGGACTAAGCAACTTTTTAAACTTTCATTTCTGAAGTAGGAGGAGTCAAAAGAAGAAGAAATAGCTGCAAACACCAATTAATAATAAAAACTAAAATTCAATGTATAATGATCAATGTCCTAGGCATTCATTAGCAGTTAGAATGGAATTGGCCACTTGAGTTAGAATAACGTATGGTTTACTAAGCCAGGAATGACAAATTAAGAGAAATGACATCATATTCATGGCCAGAACGTTTTAAGATCTATCTTGAAGTACAATGTTGTCTGTGACAGAATAATGTCGATATGCCTCAGAGGAAAGCAGCTTATACAAGTAGTAACTTCAAACTATGGCCTTTTCCTGCTGCAGAGTCTGACCATGGCATCTGATGCTGTGGTCAGAATCAGATCTCCTACCGTGTGCAGCTCTTCCATCAGGACCACCCCCTACCTTGCAGATCCACCACAGGATTGCCTCAGTCCATTGGCTTCCCCACCTCACTGCCCCTAACCTGTGGTTCTCCCATAGGCCCATCCTGGCTCCATGGCTCTCCCACCAACCCGTCCCAGCTCCATGACTCTACCACAGGACCACCCAAATTCCTAGCACCCCTGTAGGACCTCTCTGGCCCAGTGGCCCTGCCACCAACCTGGTGCTGAAGCTCCTTCTATCGGATTGCCCCCGTCCTGTACCCCCCACACTGGCTATGCCCAGTCTCACAGCAACCTGCTGACCAGCCCTGGCTCTGTGGCTCCCCTGACACCTGGCCCAGACCCATAACCCACTGCTGGCCTGGATGGGGCCCATAGCTACACTGCCAGCCCACCTCGGCCCAGCCCTGCAGCCTTTCTACTGCCACCAGCCTCCACCCACCTTTTGAGGTCTCCTGCTGCCACCAGCTAATAGCCACTACAGCTCCTCATCAGATCAGCCTACACAGTCACACCCTCATGGCCCACAACCATCCGGTCCATGTTCCCTGAGAGGGCCATCCAACTTGCCCTCCTAAAAGGGGAATCCTGGTTGGTTAGGGAAAGATTGAAACTCCAGTGAGATAAGGCAGTAGCCTAACTTCCCCTTCTCCCCCACCCTCCACACCACCACTCAAGCACTGCTGGCTACAGGAAATCCACAGAAGTATTCTTACAAGCTTCTCAAAGAGAAAGCCCAGGGCTCTTTGACTCCCAGGGAAATGGTACTGAGCTCATCCAAAATGACACACAGACAATAGCCTTCCTCAACAACCTCAAGAAAATGGGAGAAACAAAATGCAATGTCAGAGAAAGTCCTGAACTTAACAATATGCATAGAAGAAGCAGACATTGATCTACTGCAGAGAGACATTTTCAGAATTCTGCTTGGAGTCATTCAGGATATGAGGAAAGCAATAGGGAAAAAGACTAGAGAAACAAAATCATAGATACGCATATGTGTATAAGAAAGAGCTGTATATACAAGAACAAGTGAATATTGAGAAAATATAACAGCTCAGTCCAGATCAAGCCCATAAGTCCGATATTAGCCCATTTGTCGGATACCAGTCTATAAAGTTCTCTTCAGACTTATGAAACACATGCAAGGATGCCAAATGA
>NW_022107431.1:73242908-73250522 GCF_000313985.2 Echinops telfairi
ATCAAGCCCATAAGTCCGATATTAGCCCATTTGTCGGATACCAGTCTATAAAGTTCTCTTCAGACTTATGAAACACATGCAAGGATGCCAAATGAAAGAAGATCACAGACCAGTGGGTGGAAAGTATTATGGATTCAGTGGCAGTGGAAGCATCTCAGTGCTGGCAGGGGTCTCCACATGGATCCCTCAGCTCCAGGGCTCTAGTGTAGCTCCATGCGTCTTCTCAACAGGAATGTCTCTCAGGAAGTGAGCGTGTACCCCGCCTCCAGCGAGCAACTTATCTTCTTGGTGCCTCCAAATGAGATCATCAAGCTGAGACCTGATTGACAGGCTAAACTCCACGCCTTCCCTCTTAAATCTCCAAATGATAACAGATTATATAACTACCACAGACACCAACTAGACAGAACCCCAGGAGGAATTCACCAAGGCACATAATAGTTAAACTATCAAACTTTGAGGAAAAGGAGAAAATCATAAGAGAAATTATGGGGAAAAGGCAGTCATCTATAAAGGTGCTCAGATAAAAATATACTCAGACCCAAGAGCAGATACCCTGAAGAAGAGGAGACAGCAAAATATCCTCTTCTGAAAGTTGAAAGAGAACAATACTAACACCAAAATCATATTCCCTGCCAAACTATCTATCAAGATAGAAGGATAAGTAAGTCTTCTCAGACCAGGAAACTTTTAAAGAATGCGTTCAAGGAAACTTAGCTGAGATAGATAGTTTATTGTTCCAGCCTGGCCAATAAACACAAGTGGGATTAATTGAAGAGCAGAGAGATAAATAGCTCGGTGAGCCCCGCCTTTCTTGTCTCTTGCTCTTTGATCATCGGACCAGTGTGCAGCTGCCTTGCTTGTTCTGTGCCTCAATTTACAGGCTACAGTACCTGTAGGATGCCTAGCCTATGGACTGCCACTGTAAGTTGAAATCCCTTTAAGACCACACAATTGAAATTTACATCTCTGGTGCAGGGGACTGACAGTTGGTGACCTGCTTGCTATTTGCTGCTGTGCTTATATAGCCTAGCTCTCTCTACAGAAGAAGACCTAGCGGCCCTCCAGACTCAAAGGACTGCCAGTGTCTCACAACTCTCTCTCACGGGAGTGAGTTGCACTGAGCCATTTGTACTGCTTTATAATTTAACAGTTCATATCTTGTGTTATATCTTTATCTATCTTTATCGATATATATACAAAATTACTAGCAATCTGATTTTGTCTCTCTAGAGAACCCTGTCTAACACACAATCTCTACAAGAAATTCTTACCGACCCACTGTGGTCAGAAGAACAATATACACCGAGCACAAATAGAAAACCACCACATAGAGCAACTCCATCCAGAAGTGAACACACCAAAAACAGCCTGAAATATAACATTGGCTCCACGGTGACAAGAAGGCAAGAATAAACTCCCCTACACACATGCAAAACACTGATAAGGAGGGAGATAGGAAAACACCCAACACAAAATGTACGAGATGACCTCAAAGATTCCACCGAACTTCCTGAATGGTGGCTGTAAGAACTCGGAATGCCAATGGTCTGAACTCACCAATTAAAAGACAAAGACTGGAAGAATTCTGCCAAGCATTCAGGGAAGAACTGCCAACAATCCTACAAAAGCTCTTCCAGAGCACAGGAATGGACAGCAAATTCCCAAACATTTTCTATGAACCTAGTATAACATTGATACCCATGAGAATTGAGAACTAAAGACTGATATCTTTAATGAACATTAATATAAAAGTCCTTAACAGAATATTGTCTAATAGAATAAAAAAGTACATAAAACAAGTAATTCATCATCTAACCAAGTGGGATTTGATGCAGGATGGTTCAACATCTGTAAGTCCATCAAAATTAGTTATCACATTGACAAGAAAAAGGATAGGAGCCACGTGGTAGTATAATAGATGCAGAAAAAGCATTCATCAACATCCAACACTCATTCCTGTATAAGATACTCAAGAATATAGGAATCAAAGGAAAATCCCTCAATATAATACAAGCTATATATGAAAAAAGTATAGCCTAAAGTGTTACAGTAGCAGACAGACTTTGGGCCTCTACTTAAGTCTTCCCTCAACAAAGAACACTTTGTTCTAATAACCTGGCACTGTGTGATACTCACCTTGCTGACACTATAGTTAAAGACAAAATGGGTGCATAAGCAAATGTGGTGAAGAAAGCTGATGATGCATGGCTATTAGATGATATAGCATCAAAGCCCACATGGAAGAAGCACACCAGCCTTTGTGATCACGAGGTGTCAGTGGCATCAGGAGATCAAAAACAAGCAATTATATTAATGTGAAGGAGAGGGATCAGGGCAGAGTTCCAAAACCCATCTGTAGACAATTGGACATTCCCTCATAAAAGGGTTATACTGAAGGGACAATAAAGCAATAAAGCCAGGATGCAATATAGCACCGACAAAACACACAACACTCCTCTGGTTCATTAATGCTTCCTCCACACCACCCCACCCATTATCATGACCTCAATTCTACCTCACAAATCATGCTAGACCAGAGTATGTACATTGGCACAGATAAGAGATTTCAACACATGGAATCCAGGACAGATAAAACCCTCAGAAACAGTAATGGGAGTAGTGATACCATGAGCATAAGAGCGGGGGTGGGGGGTGGGGTGGGGGGGGTGGATGGGTGAATGGATAGCAATGATGATGAATAACTCCTGCCCTACCACCACACACACAGGTGGGGGGGAATGAATAACAGAAATGCATTTGAAGGGATACAGAGGATGGTGTAAGATATGAACAAATAATAATAATCTATAATTTATTAAGGGCTGTTGAAGGTAGGAGGGTGAGGGAGGGAGGGAAAAAAGAGGAGTTGATACCAATGGCTCAAGTAGAAAGATAATGTTTTGAAAATGATGATGGCAAAATATATAAAAGTTTGCTAGATATATTGATGTATGGATTGTTATAATATCTGTAAGAGCCCCAATAAAATGATTTTTTTTTTTAAATAAAAACATTATATGTGAAAAAAACAAAAGCTTCTTGAAAGTGCAGGAATGAAAGAAAAGTCCAGAGTGGAGTCATAAGAGACTCTGTATAGAAGAAATGATAAGGTAAAGAGTTTAAAAGACATTTCCAAGCACATCTTGAGAAGACAAAGTAAAGCACTGTAATAAAATGTGCAAACATCTGGAGTTAGAAAACCAAAAGTATTTCTCAAGCTGAAATATATATAGAAAATTTATTTAATTACTATATGGAAGAATTCTATGAGCAAAATATTGAGAGATACAGGAAGTACCAAATGAAGATGGAAAGTATACACAGAGTCATAGTACCAAAAGTAACTGATCAACTACTTCAAGCGATAGCATATGATCAAAAACTGATAATATTGAAGGAAGAATCCCTGAAAGCATAGTTTAAAAACAAGGGTCTAGGAATTGGTGGAATTCTAATTGAAATATTTAAAGAAATTGATGCAGCACTGGAAGCACTTACTAGTTCATGTAAAAATATTTGAAAGACACCTCACACACCAAAAAACTGGAGGGCACATATTTGTGCTCTTTCCAAAGGTGACCCAACACAATCGGGAACTTACCAAAAAGTATCATTAATAAGAATGCTTGGTGGCACACTGGTTAGGAAATGAGCTGCAATCAGCAAGGTCGGCAGTTTGAAACTACCAGGAGTGCTGTAGATATAAAATGGTGGTTTTTTACGCCCTTAAAGAGTTACAGTTTCAGAAACCTACAAAAGAACTTTTATCCTGTTTTATCGGATTAAAGTGAGTCAGAGTTGGCTTGGTGGCAGTGAGTTTATCATTAATATGACTTACAAGAAGAATTTTGCTGAAGGTAATTTTAAAATGTTTGCATCAGTATGAACACTGTCAGAAATTCCATGTGAATTGAAACAAGGACACGGAAAGAGGAATGTCATAATTAACAGCAATGAATATTGACTGAAAGTTGAGAACACCAGAAATATGTTTATTTGTATTTTATTGATTATGCTGTGCCGATTATAACAAACTATGGACAGCATTGCAAAGAGTGAGAATTTGAGAACATTTACTTTTGCTATTCGGGAATCCGTACATAGATCAAAAGGAAATTATTTGAATAGAACAAGAGATAATTCATGGTTTAAAATTTAAATAGGTATTTATTAAGGCTGTAGACATTCACAATAGTCATTCAATCTGTATATTGAGTAAATAATCAGAGCAGGTAAACTATATAAAGTAGGATATGGCATCTGAATCTGAGGATGGCTCATTAACAAAATGCGATAAGCAGATGACATAACCTTGCTTGCTATGAGGATGATTTGTTGAACATCAAAGACTAGCACCTTCAGTTTATACTTCAATGTAAAGAAAACCCAAAGACTCACAAATTGACCAATGAACAACATCATGATAAACAGAGAAAAAACTGAAATTGTCAAGGATTTCATTTCACTTGGATCCATAATCAATGTCCACAGAAACAACAGCCATGAAATTTAAACAAAAATTAGTAATGCATTAGGATGCTAGACAATAAATAAGACCATACAATCTGGGAGGAGACAATGCATTTGAATTTTTGTGTTTTTGAAGAATATTGAAAGTACCATGGACTAACAGAAAAACAATGGCAACTGTTCTGGAAGAAGTCCAGCCAAAATGCCTCTAAGAAATGAAGACAACAAGACTTTGCATGCACATGTGAGGAAGGACATTCCAGGAGGTCCCTGGCAAAGGACACCATGCTTGGTAAATGAAGGTTAACAAAAGAGAGAAAGACATTCAATGAAGTAGACCGACACAGCAGCCGCAATAGACCCACACGTAACTCTTGTGAGGATGGAGCAGGACTTCATTATTTGCTCTTTAGCTTTAGTGACTACTATTCATAGTAACTGTTTTCCCGGTCAGCTCCATGTATAGTAATCCATCACAGAGAGCATTGTAGGGCCTGGTGGCACAGTGTGTTACCACATTAGCTGCTAACTGCAAGGTCAACAGTTGAAACCCATCAGCTTCTCTCGGAAAAAAATGAGGCTTTCTACTTCTATAAAGATTTACAGCTTCAGAAACCTACAATCACATTTCCACTCCATCCTAAAAGAATTGACTCAGTGGTGGTGAGTTTGGGTTTTGTTTTTTCCTTTTGAGACTGAATTGTACTTCAAAAAATATCTTGAAATGTTCTTTTTTTGATGATAAATGTGATACCATTTTTCATGACTTTTTAATTCTCTTCATATAAACCATATTGCCTGATTCAAAATGTCCAATACCACTCTATTTCAGCTCATAATAATCCTTTGGTTATCAATCTTCATGTTTCCTATTTCATTTGTTCTCATTTGTTCCAGTAGCAAATGAAAGTCTCAAGAGTTTTGCTCCATTTATGTAATTAGGGTCAATTCTTTGAGAAGGTAGCTCTTCCCTAGTAGTATTTTGTTTGCCTTCCAACCTGAAGGTTTCTTTGTCTTCCACTATATCAGACAAGATTCCATTATTACTCATAAAGATTTCTTTGCCTAATCCTTCTAAAGGACCCTGCCTCTGAGGTCTTTTCTGGTCTTAGTCTGGAAGCTGTGCTGAAATGTGTCCACATAATCCTGCTGATATTTGAAATAGCAGTGCAATAGTTTCCATCATCTCAGCACCACACAAGCCACCATGTAATATGAACAGAAAATGTATTATTTATGATGACCTTACATTCTACAAGGAGCCCTGGTGGTGGAGTGGTTACAAGTTGGGCTGCGATCTGCATTGTCAGCTGTTCAAAGCCACCAGCAGCTCCGAGGAAGAAAGACTAGCCTTCTACTCCTGTGAACAGTTACCATCCTGAAAGCCCAGTGAGTCGCGAGAGTCAGCATTTACCTCTGGCAGTGAGTTTGGTATTTTGAAATGTCCTATAACTAAGGAAACCTGGTGGCATAGTGATTACACATTGGACTACTAATGATAAGGTCAGTAGTTTTAATCCACCAGTCTCTGCAGTAGAAAGACTTGGCTTTCTATTCCTGTAAAGAGTCTTGGAAACCCACAGAAGCAGTTGTACCTTGTCGTATAGAGTCACTATGGATCAGAATTGACTTGATGGCAGTGAAAATGTCCAAGGAATTGGAATTGACCAGATGGTAATGTGTTTGATTTGGTTGTGCAATGTCTATATAAAAGTCCTTTATGACACTGTCAAAATTGTTGCACTGCTATTCAAAAGGTTTTCAGTGGAAAATCCTTTAGAAGTAGACCAACTCTCTCTTTTTCTAGTCTGGTCCTAAGCTAGAAGACCTGCTTAAATCCGCCCACCCTGGATGACCCTGCTGGTATTAGAAATATAGACTCCACAGTTTCAAGCATCACAGTGTCCTGCAAGGCAGCACAGTTAATCAAACTATCAGATGAGAGGCACTTCCTATAACAAAAGTATGTTTAGTATTTTTCTATAAATATGAAGAAAAGATTAAATCTAATTAAAATGATATTTTAATTAGATTTTTATAGTATTTATACACATGTATTATTTATATGTATAAATAGTCTGACTTGTGAGCTTAAAATCTTTAATAAATAAAATCAATGGACCATGAAATTTGTGGACACAAGATAAAATAATTATACATATGCAAAGTAGAAATTAAATTTCAATTAAATCATAAAAGACCCCAATTAAAAAACCCTTTTATAATGTATATTTATATTTTAGAAATTGGAAATACGATAAACATGTATCATTTACACAATTTTATTTTTATCTCTTAAAACAAGGTCTTCAAAAATGTTATTGACTCAATCTAATTGGACCATATCATTAGTAATATGGTCCAATTTACAATATAAATTTATATTATTTTATGTATTGGAAAAATAAAAAGTAGAAGAGAATTGAGGAGATTATTGCAATAAATCTAAGTTACAACTTTACCAGCAAATCAAGGGAGATTAATTTTGCCAGGGCCTCTTCCATGAAAAAAACCTTAAGAATTTAGAAGTTATCTATCTCATTAGTCATTAAAATAGTGATAATAAGTTAGAGTGACATATTTATTATTTTATCTGAAATGAGCAATACTCAATATATAGCAGCTTTATTGTTAAATATAAAATAAAAATTTTGATATTTTTATTGGCCCAGAGAAATACAGTGATAAATACAAATGCCAAGTTGAATGAATACTTACATTTGGCTGATCTGTACATATATATGTATATATGTTATATGTATATACATGGAAATATATACATACATGGAAAGATAATTAAAATAAGCATTTTCTTTCTGAGCACAGGATAATTTAATGGATTAATGAGGAAATAAAGGCACCAACACCTGGCAAAATCTTCAACAGTTTGATTGTAAAGGGAAAGAAAAATAAAAATAGTAGATAAAGCTTAATTTATAGGTCATCTCAAGAATAGATTAGATGCTTTGAACACCATTCACTGAAGGATTGTAGGATGACACCAGGGACATCATATATGAAGAAAACAAAAATCACTGAAGAGATGGGAAAGAAAAGACTAAAACTGACATCAAAAGTCATTCTGAAATTTGGAATTAAGCATAGAGGTGTTAAAGCAAATGGAAGAAATGAAAATAGAAA
>NW_022107431.1:73250775-73252414 GCF_000313985.2 Echinops telfairi
TCTAAATGTCTTTATCTTTTTACTCTATCACAATAGTTTGATAATAAACACTTAAATTACTGTAATTTAAAATAACTAGGAGATATTTATCTGTTTTGTTGCTGTCTCCTATCATTTGAGTAAACCATTCATTCATTCTAAGGCCTGTATTCTAGGTTTGTGTGTCATTGCTTAGAATGCATAGTCACTGAAATGAGTCTCATGGAAGGTACATAACCAGAAAAGGTTGAATTCCCACCAGATGTATAAGTTTGCCTCCCTTTGAATTAATTTCAATATATGTAATCATTTATTATGTAAAATGACATACTAACATTTTATGGGTTAGTATATAAAAGAAGTGATTCCCTTGATAGTATAAATCAAATAATATTATGGTCTAGACTATTTCATTGGCATATGCAAGAGTTCATTAATACAGATAAAATGATACAGTTAACCCCAATATATAATGATAAACCAATGTGGAATTTGAAGAGATTCTTATTGCTTCTTAATATAAAAGTTTAATTAATATTGCATGTGGTTTCTAACATACTAATCCACACCAATTAATAATTATCTAAATAACAATATAGGGTAAATATATAATAAGCAAAATATCCCCAATCATACAGAGATAAAGCAACTCTCAGCACTATAGGTGATATTAGCATTTCAATGAAAATGGTAACTAGATACTAAAGAAGCAAATATTTGTGACGCATTGGTCAGTTGGACTAAGGCCAAGTCATTTTTCCATGAAATTTCTATTCCATTGGTTGAAAGTAATAGGCATATGTCCTGAATAAAGATCAAGCTGATGTTTAATAGAAACGATTCGAAGCTGTGTAAATGTATGGGATGCTGCAGCAAGGATGCCAAAGCTATCGTCCCGAGCAGTTTCCTTGTGTTAGGATTTGTTCATCTTCCTACACTGGTGACCTCCTCAAAGTGCTCATCTCCGTGGAAGCGAGGTTATGCAGCATGCCGTTTTAAGGCATAGACCCTGCAGGTTTTCAGCTAGGTAGGATTCCACTTTTTTAGTCACTCCAACTCTGTCACCCATTCGCCGGCATATGTCTATTATTTTCAACAATGAAATAAAAACTTCATAAAAATTAACTTGGCCTTAGTCTAGAACTTCTGTTGAAGCAGCTCCCTGTTGATGTGCTGCTATAACCATGGTCAAATTATCTTCAGAAAAATTTTGTTTGCCCATGATTTTAATGATATAGTTCTATAATTCCCACACTCTTTTAGATCACCTGTCTTTGAAATGAGTACAAATATGGATCTCATCTGGTCAATTGGCTTGCGTTTTACACAAATTTATTCAGCTCTTAGTTACTCAAATTAAAAAGTACTAAATATAACGAGCACCAACAAGTTTGCAAAAAGTCCAGGAAGCCAATTAAAATATTGACAAAAAACTTAAGCAGACATTTCACTTCAGCAAAGTAGAAATGCAAATTCCTGACAAATACTTTAAAAACAAACAAAAGTTATCTTTTGTGAAGTCTAATTTTGGCTCCTTTTCTTCTCATCCTGCATTAGAATTTCCTTTCATTCAAACTTTTTGCATAACCATTCTTTGATAACAACAAGAATTGCATAGTTACATGTCAAACAATACTGTTAACACAGGTATATCCTCATT
>NW_022107431.1:73252514-73254180 GCF_000313985.2 Echinops telfairi
CAGGCCAGCGGGTGAAAAGTTTTGTGGATAAAATGGAGGTGGAAGCATTACAAGGCTGGTAAAAGTCACAGCATGGCACCCCAACAGCAAGGTGGAGGGAGAGAGGGGGAGGTTCCCAGGATTCCCCTTATGAAGAGGTCATGCCCACAAGGAGCCACCATCAGACCGTGACCTGATTGACAGTCTAGACTCCACACCCCCACTTCAAGTTCACATGAGATTATGTAACTATCACGATTTCAAAGAAAGGTGACCAAGAAATGTGGAAATTATTGAACAACAATATTAATGTCCCATGTAAGTAATTTTTTGCTAAAGATAGTTTAGAAATGCTTATAGCAGTACATTGGTCCAGAACTCCCAGAATTTCAAGCATTAAGGCATATTATTGTTGATGTCAGAAGGATCTTGCCCAAATGCAGAGAATATCAGAAATATCTTAATATATTTACATGTGTCTTATTGATTGTTAGGCTGAGTCCTCTAAAGAAGCAAAACCAATCACAGACACACACACACACACACAGAATGAACACAGAGTATTGACATTACCAAGCACTGGCAGAATAAATAGGTCTATATTGAACAGAGTAAAACCAGAATGTTCATTAGAAACAAGGACAGTAGACTTTGACACAGCATTTAGGATCCGTGATTAGGCAGGACCCTGGTCCCTAAAGAAGGGCATCATTCTGAGTAAAACAGGAGTCAGTGAAAAAGAGGAAGACCAGACCAACACAAGGACGGCAATCATGACTTCAAACATAGCAACAAATGGGCAATGTTTTGTTCTGTTGTAAACAGGGTCATGGGTCTTTGGAACCAGCTCAATGTTACCTAATGACAACAACAAATCAAGAAAACCAGTTAGAGTGTATTTAAATTAAATTTTTATTTTTCTTGAAGAATTATAGACTTGAGCTTGTTTGAATGTTGTACAAAATGTGTCACCAAAGACACAGGGAAGGGAAAAAGGAGGCTATTGATGGAGGAAGCTCCTAAAGAAAAGTCAGGAATATTCATCATAAAAGGATTGTGACAGGAAAGACACTTCTATTGTAGTGGGAAGAAAGAAAGTTTCTATTTTCTTCAAATGTTATGATTTGAGATGTACATTGACTGTGAACATGGAAGGGACATACTGTATATACTCGAGTATAAGTCAAGGCACCTAATTTTACCACAAAACACTGGGGGGCTTTTTCAGCATAAAAAAATGTGCTGAAAAAACTCAGATTATACTCGAGTAGATACAGTATTTCATTAGAAATTTGACAGAATGGAGAAGATTTGAAATAACATGTTAGGAGAACAAGAAAGAAAGTTAAATAGAGATCAGATTGCCAATCTCCATATGGGAGAAAGACAGGGCTTTCTACTCCTATAAGGGTTACAGTCTCAGAAACCCACAGTTGTGGCTGGTCCTATAGGGTTGTTATAAACTGACATCAACTCCATGACAAAGAGACAGCGGGTGACTTTTCTTATGGAAGCAAATATTTGGTGTTATGTGTTATAGTATATATTTTGTTGAATTCTTGATTATGATATCTAGACAATTAAAACTTATACTCTAAATGTCTTTATCTTTTTACTCTATCACAATAGTTTGATAATAAACACTTAAATTACTGTAATTTAAAATAACTAGGAGATATTTATCTGT
>NW_022107431.1:73254280-73257246 GCF_000313985.2 Echinops telfairi
AAAACAAACAAAAGTTATCTTTTGTGAAGTCTAATTTTGGCTCCTTTTCTTCTCATCCTGCATTAGAATTTCCTTTCATTCAAACTTTTTGCATAACCATTCTTTGATAACAACAAGAATTGCATAGTTACATGTCAAACAATACTGTTAACACAGGTATATCCTCATTTAGTCCTAAAAATAATAATCTATTTATTGTTATTGGAAAGAAAGTCTTATGTTCGTTCAACATCACTAGCCTGATGAAATATGGAATAAGCTTTAAATGCCTACAGTATGATTTAAGACCCCAAGCTCCCAAATATTAAATAACATTTCTTCTCTATTACCATATGCCTAATATTATATTGTCATAAAAATTTACAGCATTTTTCCAAAATGCAAATGATGTGTTCATATTGGCAACTCCAATGTGTAACTCAATAAATACCTAGAACACAGAATATACAATATTCATAAAAGAACAAACAGATGGATAAATGTGGTGAACAACTGGTCTTCAATGATTACGTTTCAACCTGATGAAATAATATACATATCATTTTTCTTTAAATGTTACTTCTATTTTATGTTTTTCTTTCAATGTCATTAGAAGAAAATCATAAGAACAATGAAATAAAAATGAATGTGAATGCCACAGTTGAATCAATACTTGTCTAGAGCTGTTTTGAAAATCAGATCACAAAAAAAAAACACACTTTTAATTTGAGACCCAAGAGCACTAACATTAGACTGTTCACAGGCTTTTAATGTAGCCTATATTTAATTTGGTCATTTAAATATTTAAAATTTAGCATCCTAAATTTTAAATATTTAAATCCTTAAGGTTTGAACCCTTTCTCCATGGCTTAAGGTATAGCCACTTTAACCCAAAGTCAGCAAAACCATTTCAATATTCCAAAATCAACATTCATGAAAAAGTAAACATATTTCTCACTTATCAACCACCTTATTACCCAACGTTTTGCACTTATGTCACCAATAAAAATCCACTATCCAATTATTGTGTGCAGTAATGATGTATAGCAGACAGTAACCTAAGGTGCAAGGATGTTATAGTTAAGTGTCAACTTGCCTGGGCCATGATTGTCAGTGCTTCAGCACTTATGTAATTATGCAAATTTGGATGCTACATAATGATGTGATTTCATAGTTATCTAATGCTGTAATTATTCTTCACTATCAAAAAAATGCTGATTTTCACATAATGACTGGTCTTTGAAACCTAACCATGCCCAGAAGTGAATACATATATGTTTTCTAGTCAACAAAGTATAGTTTTCATGCAATCTCTAAAGTATTTTAAAATTATAGCACAGTGTATAACCTATTATAAACCTATACATAATTTTATTGCTGTCAAGATTTCTAGAATATATTTCTCCAAGCACACTTGGTACAATCACAATAGTGGTTCTACAAAATGTTAGCCTTAGTGTTGCAATATGCACCTATCTTCATTTTAGCAATTTACTCAGAAGAAATCTTCAACTTTATACACACACATACACAATTACTTATTAGGACTATGTAAAATTTAATTCATATAATTGTTGTTTTATTAACTTATTTATTAGCATATTTAAATTTCAATCTTTTTAAAGCAATACAAAATCTATATGTTTTATATTTTAAATTGAGTTTGAGTAATATTGTTTCTTAATAGCCAAATACATGTATATTTGTATTTATCTTTTTGGTACTAATTTATAATTCAGTTGCATTTTGTTTAGGAAACATGCTCTATTCCCTATGATTGATCATTTGAATAAAATTTAGAAAATTCCATTAAATATTTCCCTCTTGTTGCTAGGGGCCATCAAGTCAGCTTACTCTCCTTGGTCATTCTATTGCCAGAAACACATCATAAGAAAATAACTGAGACTAAATACAAAGATTTAGTCAAAGGGAAATTCTAATGAATTGTTCTTTAAATAATTCTGCAAAAAATATTGAAGAAAAATTGTTACATAAATTATGCTAAGAAGTACAACCTAAAGCTCTCTGTAATTGTTAATAATGTGCTCAGCAAAATGGACCACAGTGTTGGGGTGCAACAAGGTCAATTAGCATACCATAAGTCACATAGACAATGTTCCACTTCAGTGAGTAGTAGTGGGGAACTTAAACAGTCATAAGCAGCTATCTAATGTGCAACTATTTATCTCCCCCTGGCGGAAAGAAGAGTGTTGAAAATTAAAAGACATACAGAAATAATTATTCTAGTGGAATAGGGTATGATGCAAACACCATTTTCCATAACCCTGAGACCAGAAGAACTAAATGGTGGGTGCTTTTTAGGTTGATAGGTGCCATGAAGCTGGTTCTAATTCATAGTAATTCTATGTACAACAGAAAAAACGTTAGATTTCTCAGGTTGGAAATTCCTTGGTCCTTGGCTTTGAACAAGAAAAAATTCATGCCGAAGCTTACCTTTTGATCCAAGTGAGTTTTTATAAAGGATAGAAGAAGTTTCAGGTTTTACAGTCATGAACACAGCCACACTCAGGGCACTGCACACCCACACGTGGCACCCCTAAGTCCTGAGAGAGAAAGAGAGACGGAGGCCGGCTGTTTGGGACCCAGGGGAGCAACTGGAAAAGAGGAAGGTGCTCTCGAAGTTCCAGCCTTTGGGGGCCTTCCACTAGGAGTCGTGGTCCAAAATATGTAAGACAAACTCTCGCCATCCTTGTGTCCAAGGAGCATTCTGGCCACACTACTTCCATAATAGATTTGTTTGTTCTTTTTCACATGGTACTTATTAGTAAATCCAATATATATTCTTGTGTTGGTATATCTATGAATTCTGTGGAACTCATCACAGTAACCAACTTTTCTACTCAAGAGTTTATGAGATTATATGACCACGTTATCATGAGAGATCAGTCCATAGACCAGTCCCATGGTTGGTAGAGGGGCAGTGAAAAAGAGGAAGGTCTTTGATGAGATGGATGGACACGGTGGCT
>NW_022107431.1:73258613-73259933 GCF_000313985.2 Echinops telfairi
GCGCCGGCATGTTGTCTTCACACCTTGGAGCACTGCCCACAAGTGTCATGAAGTATTTATCTGCTTTGTTTAGAGATGTACTGAAAGAGTATGCATTTTTTATTATTTTAGAGATTACTTTCAAAAAATCTTTTATAATGCAGCTCACAAAAATGTTTCCAAATTTACATAGTAAATATAAAGAGATGAATATTACTCTTGGGGAAGAAAACATCTAACCTAGTAAACATTGCAAATATTATTTAACACTTTCATGCTCCATGGGATGTATATGGCCCACTTGCCCTTTTCATTACATGAATGAGGAATTTTTTCACTTCTTGCTTCTCCTCAAACTGCAACAAAGAATGGTACACATTGGCTTTGTATGTTGTGTTCTCTGTAACTCTTACAGAACAGAAATTACAGAAATGAAATTTGACTAATTTAATTGAACTAAAATAAACAAATGCTCAACTTTAGATGTCAACATTTCTGTTTCTAACCTAATGTTGAGTTCTGTCTCCCTTAAAGTCCTAGATGATGGATAGTACCCCTCCCCTCCAAGGATAGCATGCATATTCTCAAGACAAGAAGTTATAGAATCCTGGCTGGAATAAGTAGAAAGAAATTTGTTTCTAAAGTTGCTAATAGGGACAGTTTCAGGGGCAAAGAGTACATTTAAACAACAGTTTTGGTTTGCAAAACCATTAATTTTAAGGTTAAGCTATTTATGGATAAATAAAATTGGTAGAAGACCGAACTATTTAAACATATTTAAACATGTCATTGGGAAATAGATTCCAAGCTTCATATACTTGATTGAAAACTATGTTTTGAGATACAGCATCAGTATCAAACTTATTATATAAAATCAATTGGCAAATTCAATAGCCCCAAATAAACTAGCAAACAAACAAAACTTCCTTAAAAATTGAAAATGTACCACCATCAAGTTGATTCCAATCCTCATGAGCCTATGGGACAGAGCAGAATTTCTCCCTTGGGTTCTGGGACTCAGAATCCTTACGGCAATAGCTTATCTCGTCTTTCTCCTACGAAGTGACTCCTGATTTTGGACTGCTGGCTTTGTGTCTAGCAGCCCAGTGCACGGGCCACACCACTCAATGGCTCAATCCATGATCATTCCTAGATCATTCTTTAGTCCTAGGTTATTCTTTAGTATTACCTATTGAATTCTTTAGTATTACCTAAAGAATAATCCTAGGTTATTCTTTAGTATTACCTATTGGTCTATAGATTTACTATATACAATTATTTTATTTGATATAATAACTCTATATAGATCTTTTGGAAATTTGATGTTCTCAATGAGTAAAA
>NW_022107431.1:73260922-73278420 GCF_000313985.2 Echinops telfairi
TTTTTTTATCATGTGGGTGGACTGAGATCTGCTGGGGGGTCTTATATAAACTTTTGAAAAGCTCTGATATTTACACACAGAAGTATTTCTCTTTTTTCTTTTACAGGCCATTTTTAGTTCCTTATGTGTATGCGGCAAATATTTCAATTCTTATCTAGAGATCTTTTTCCCTCTTACTTAATCCATTATCCTGTTAGATAAGTTTAAATTATTGAGTCATGAAACAAACATTTCTTAATTTTATCATTGGTCTTAAGATTGTTGCTTTTCATTTAGCACTACAGTAAAATTTTCAAAGTTTACTCAAGTTGACTGTAAGAATGAGAATTTAGCAGGTGGTCTCATTCTTTGGGTTACATCGCTGAATCTTTATTAACGTATACTCCCTATCCCACCCACCCCCAACCCCACTGGCCGCAGACTGACATTTTTGCATGAAGGACAAATTACTTCATTAATCAGCTCTTTTATTGTTAAAGAATTGAACATGAATTTCCCTCCCGTCTTTGGAAACAAAGTTTGTGTTGATTTCAATTAGATATGTGAAGTGTTTGAATAAATTTCAATTATTTTTAATCTCTTTGAACTTCATATTTCAACAATTGGTTCTACCCATATTTTCCTGCCAATTCCACAATTCCAGCTCAATTTGTTAGATGAATGCATTATTTTGGATCTTGAATCTCATATGTTGGTGCTTTTTCCTCGAAATTAGTGGTGTTCACACCCCACTCTTTACTAACATCAGACTTTTGCAAAATTATGAACAGGAAGAAGGAAATTAGAGGAATTATTAATAGAAATATTTATTTTACATAGGCAGAGAAAATATTTTTTATTCTCTCCACCAGTAGCATAACTTCATTTCTTATTCTTAAAATTCTAGTTTACTCTCCCCACTAGCCAGCTGAATATGGCATTATAGTACATGTATTTCAAGTAAATTTTCTATACAGAGAATTAGGTTTTTACAGACTATCATTACCCATGCCTCCATGTTCCACAGTTAATGAGCCTTTGGAAACAAGTCAAATGATGGATTTCTAGTAAAATATGTCTAAGGAAAGGCATATTGATTTCTGCCCAGGGAAGCCAAGGAAAGGAGAGAAAACCAGTATCTACAAGGCAAGCTTTGCTTTAAATGAAGTAATACTTTCTCAGACAACTGGACGTCAAATGCCGCACATTTTGGACCAAATTTACGGAGTCTGCCAGAGATAATTATACTCATCAAAGCTTTGAACCATTGCTGGCTCAGTGGTTAGGAGGGGCTGAAATCTTCAAGATCAGTCATTGGAAACCACCAGCAGTTCCGCAGCAGGAAGATGGGATGTTTACTCCGGCAAATGGTTATAGTCTCGGAAATTCACAGGAGCAGTTCTACATGGTCCTGTAGGGTCATTACGCGTCAGCATTGACTCGCTGGCTGTTCTTCTGGATGCCAGTGAGTCCTCAATTCAAATGACACACACGCGTGAAATCCAATGGAAAATCTTTGCTAAACCAATGAGTGTGGAATGGAGCAAAAAGATACCCCCTATGGGCCCTTTCCACTACACAGACCAAGGCAGGTGGGTGGAATGTTCCTGAAAAGGAAAAATAAATAAAAGTAAGTAGGAAAAGATACATTAATGTTGGGAAGCAAAAGCAGATCTAAAACATAGGATAACAAAGGAAAAGCAAACAAATATTTAAAGATATAAATTAAGTGAAGCAAACCTAAATTTATAAGACAAAAAGGGGGCATGGACCCAGAAAAAAATTGCAACTAGAAAACAGGGTTTACTTCAATTATTTTTTCAGAAAGAAAAACATCCCTGGAAAATGGAGGAAGTGAATACATTTACAAATGAAGTTAGTAAAAATCAATGAATGTATTCTGTGTCAAAGACACTGGATCAATAATGACTGAGTGTTCTGGCCCAGAGGGAATTGGCTGGGGTGAAAAAAGTACATGGCAGAATTTGACAGATGTACATATTATTATATGTATAAAAATTAAAGCCAATCAAGTTGAATTTCTAAGTCAAATATTTATTTTAAGTACCAGTACTGGGAAATATCTGATCAATGTGAATTTTGTGGAAAAAATTTTTTACTGAAATTCAGCCAAGGAAGATATTGGTGTTAGGCGCCATTGAGTTGGCTCCAACTCGGAGCAATATATTAATTTAAAACAACAACAAAATTCTGCAATAGAGAATCCTGTTATGAAAAATACTGTGAGCAAATAAATTTGTTTAATGCACAAAAAGGAAATAATTATTGAATTATATTGATGACTAACTGATATTTGAAAGATGTAAGTTGGAAGAAATTATGTATGCATTAACATAAGCATCTGTTTGGATTTTAATATCAAGTAGAGGTAAATTTTTTTAATTGTTTACATTTTTATTTAAAGTTACAATGGTTAACACTATAAGAAATTCTGACCATGAGGAAAATAAAACACACAAAGTAAAAACAAGAAAAACAAATTCTATAGTAAAAGACACACTGCAATCGAATAGATTCTGCCTCTACTTGAACCCTATAACGCAGGGTAGAACTGCCTCAATGGGCCTCCAAGACTGTTACTCTTTAGGGGAGTAGAAAGTTTCATCTTTCTCCCAAGGAGCAGCTGGTGATTTCAAACCAACAGCAGGAGTCCTGATGCCACAGTGATTATGCCTTGGGCGTCCAAGCGTAGGATCAGCAGTTAGAAACCACCAGTTGCTCCACAGAAAACGACCAGGATTTCTACTCCTGTAAAGAGTTACGGTCTCAGAAGCCCAGAGGGGCAGTTCTACCCTGTCCAACGGGGTAGCAATGAGTCCGAATCTACACAATGGCAGTGAGTGGAATATGGTAAAAGATAGCAAAAGAAAGGTGTGCCAACATGACATAAAATTGTATGATAGAATTTAGGAAAAACTATGTTAAAAGAATAGTCAGGTCTGAGAAATTACTGGAGAAAGAGAAAGATTGCAAGAGTCTATCTTTAAAATTCTGAATAATATGCTATTAAAAAATAGCTAAAACAACCTAATGCTCATTCATAGGAACTTGCTTAACGGTATTGCTTGTGCAATAAATTATATGCAGAATGGATGCATTTTTAAAGAGTATGTGTGTCATAGCACAGTACATATAGTGTGAGGTCATTGATAAAATAAAGGTGTGTGTGTGGGGGCGGGGGGCTGTTCCATGCTCCAGACAACTACAAAAAGTTCCTTGAAAAGCCTGTATTCTATTTGCTTGTTTTATACCAAAACCTAGTTTCCAAAATATTAGGATGCTTATTTTGTTGATATTTAAAAATAACAGGAGGCTGCCTGCTGTGCTTCAAAGCAGAGAGTGGGGAGAGGGGTGACCATAAGCTATGTTGTCCCCAAGCTATGTGGTTCAATATATTGGCAAGTCCTGCATATCTCTCCTGAGAAGTTATGGAGAGAAAAGCATTTTGTGCTCAAACACAAGATGATAGCAGAGGATGATTTTGAAAGGCATGCTAATAAGATAGATGGGAGCTGTGACTCCCCTCTACCCTCATGAAAAGATATGAAGATGACAGATCGCCCGATAATATCATTGCTGTCTAAAGCACAAGTATGAAGGTAATTGAAAATGTATTATTACTAAATAATAGAAACTTTATGAAAACAAAAATATCAAAATGTGAAGATGTGCTCTCTTGGCCTGTTCTTCCTCTGAAAGTGGTATTGTCCATCTCGCCCATCTTTGCCCAGCTTTCTGAGAAGCAGGCTTCCATAGAGAATGTGGCATCAGGTTTGGAGGAAGGCTCACTAACAACCTGCAGTGTGCAGATGGCACAACCTTGCTTGCTAAACATGGAGGAACTGAAGCACTTGTTGATGATGATCAAGGATTGCGGCCTCCAGATTGGTTTCAACTCAATGTAAGAAAGGCCAAAATCCTCACAACTGGACCAATAGAAAACATCATGACAAATGCAAAAAAGATTGAAGCTGTCTTGTTTGGATCCACAATCATTGCTAATGGAAGCAGCAGTCAAAATATCCCAAGAAGCATTGCATTGGGTAAATCTGCTGCACAAAGCAAGGAGACTAAGATGTGCCTGACCCAAGTGATGGCATTTTCAGTCTCCTCATATGCATGTAAAACCAGATCTGCTATGAAAGAGGTACAGCCAGAATGTTCCTTAAAGGATGACTTTCCATCCAACATACTTTGGACATGTTTCCAGGAGAGATTAGTCCCTGGAGTAGGACTTCATGCTTGGTAAAAGAGGGAGGCAGCCAAAGATGGAGGTCCTAGACCAGATAGATTGACACAGTGGCTGCATCAATGGGTTCAAACATAAGAACAATTTTGAGTATGGTGCAGGACCACTGCCATTTCATTGTGTTGTACATAGGGTCACTATGAATTGGAACCACATCAATTGCATTTAACAGCAACAGTTTCCCAAAGAATTTATCTCTCTTAGACTTCCCCTAAGACAAAATGCATTTTGGGGATCCTTGAGGGACTCAATTTGTAGTCCTCTAAAATGCTGTTGAGTTTGGGGAACAAAAGTCTCACGGGGCATGATCAGGACTGTGTGGTTGATGTGTTCGGTTCTGGGGTGGGTTACCTTGGTTCTTGCTTCTCAATGCTGAAACAATTCATGCTGCAGAAGTACTTTTGTAATCCAAGTCACTTTAATGAGGGAAAGGGAAGTTTCAGGTAGTACAGTCTCAGCATGTACACACTCTCCCTGGAAAATGTGCAAGCCACACGGGGACTACATCGGAGTTCTGAACTGAAGGTGGCCACTTCAGGGGAACGCGAGAAACCACGTGAAAGCATACCAGAAGAGGAACGCAAAACCAAGAGCAGGAAATCCCAAGAGCCTGGGCAGGTCCCTGTGCTCGCGCATGGGAGGACTCTCACCCTCTGAGCTTCCAGAGAGCATTTAAACAACAGGGAGTGGCTTGCCCTCGGTCTGGTATTTATTCCCTCCCATTGCCACTTGGGGCAGGGGTCCTGGCTGAAGGTACTGACTGTTCTTAGGGGCTGAATGCAGGTGTACTTGTGTGATGTAACATTGCTGGTGCATAATGAGGGTGTGCCCAGGTTGGCTTCCACCTGGGCCTAGGTGGCCTGGGTCTGCACATGCCCAGTTTGGATCTTCCCACAGGTGTCTAATTAGTGTGCCTGCTGTTTTTCCTCCACTAAAGGGCCAGCTGATTTTCACTAGCATAGCCATTCAGGGGAGACAACCCCTTTTTATGCCTAATCTACCTACCTATCAGATGAGGCAAACTTTCTGAATGCAAGGCTTGTAGCAGAGTCCCTTCTACACTCGAAGAATAAGCAGGAACATTATCCGGATGGAAAAACCAAACCAAACCAATGCAAATTCCAATTGACTTAAACTTCTTCATAAGTTTGGTGATTGTTCTGTATTTTTGAGAAAAACTTATCAAGTTTATCTTTTTGGACTCCCAGAAAACAGTCACTGTACCCTTCTGACCTGACCCCTCTGCCTTGAATTAACTGCTCCAGTAAATCCCCTCTGAAGATTCAAAAAGCACTTTCTCTTTTTGAAGACACCATAATGAGACTAAGACGAGGGTAAATGTGGTATTGAGAGGCCTTGTCTACAACCATCCAGTAACGGCAGAGGCACCTCATCATGTTTATTTGGAATTAACCTGTGCATATGTGAACTGGAATCCTACTAGCAATACCGATGGACTTACCCTCCCGTAGTATTCCAGGTCTGGGGAGGAAACGGTCCCCTTTACAGGTGACACCTTATTTGAATATTTCACCATCTCTCTCCAAACAGTGCATGATCACCCTCACAAAAGCTCTTTAAAGAGTTAAGACAATGGGTTGCCGGATGTCTTTCTGGCAACATGTGTTCTTTGCATCTTTCGGTTGTACTTTCACCCTTAAAACCCAAATTCCTGGGAAGATAACAACATGGAGAGGCAGCATGTTTCATCTCATCGTTAGCTAGAAAGAACCGGGCCGAGGGCAGCGGGTGATAATAAAGGAATCCTAAAATAAAAAAGCGAAGTGGAGGTGCACGTCTCCCATGCCTTACCAGCACAAAAGAAGGTAAACGACAGATAAGGCACATTTCCTTATGGATGAAAGAGATAATGAAAAGATGTTGGTGGGGAAAGACAGGATGTTCAGATGTAGGTAGGGATAGATAGGATGTTCACTCTTCCCACAATGGCTGTAATGAACCTTCAATTCTGGGCCTGATGATGATTAACATCCGGATGCAGAACTCTGGGATGCAGACGTGCATGTATCTGGAAAGGGGAGATGTACTGCAGAAAGCCAGTCAGTAGCAGAAAACCTCCCAGAAATTCACTCAGTGGTGGAAGGTCTGCCACTAGCCGAAAATTGAATACTGACCTTCTCATTCTACTATGCCCTCAGATTACCTGGAGGCCCTTTGGTGTAGCATCCCAAAGTACTTCTCTCAATGAGTTCACTCATTTCATTCAAAACAGTTTTTCTGTGATCTAACTGTTGACTCTTGCTTGAATTCTTCCTTGAATCTCTTCCCAGTAGCACTGCTCTACTGTGGTAGTTACATAATATGTTGTCAATTTGAGACTGAAGAGTGAAGGGGTGGAGCTTAGCCTGTCAATCAGGTTGCAGCTTGATGACCTCATTTGGAGGTGCTAAGGAGATAAATAGCTCACCGGAGATGGGACACAGGCTCACTCCCTGCCAGACATTCCTGTTGAGAAGACACATGGAGGTACGCTAGAACCCTGGAGCTGAAGGAGCCACCCTGCCAGCACTGAGATGCTTCCACTGCCACTGGATCCACAAGACTTTCCACCCACTAGCCTTTGATCTTCCTGCATTCAGTGTCCTTATATGTGTTGCTTGAGTCTGAAGTGGAATTTATGAACTAGTATCAACATATGGGTTAATATCGGGCTTATGGGCTTGATCTTGACTGGGCTGGGATGATGTCTCCATATTCAATTGCTCTTGTATATAAAGCATTTGTTATACACATATGAGTGTCCCAATGAATTTGTTTCTCTAGTCGACCCAGGCTAACACATGTACTCTGACAAACTTTTCCAGGAGAGCCTGCTTTGTGTCTTCATCAAAGACTACCTGATTGTGGGGCAAACAGACAAATGTATATTCATGTCTTTTTTCCAATACCTACATCCTATTTAAATATTTTAGCTCTATTGGTAGTACAGAACAATTAATTCAATCATAAATTCACTAATTACAATTTAGTACTTTTAATAAGTTTGCTGAGAAACTCAATTCTCATCAGCAAAATGTGCACAAATCATGTTTCAGGGTATCTTTCAAGAGGTAATAACTTCTTATTTTTATTGATTCGTATTACCTGGAACTTGAGGGTCCTGTGTCATTTTCTGACACTGACAACAGTTATCAAGGTGCATTACATTTAGTTTGCAATTTCTCATTTACTAAATGGAAAACTCTCTACTCAGCACTGAAAATGATCTATAAATATGGGATTCATGTACTTAAACACCAACTAGTAATATACCGAAACCCAAGCAAAACTCACTGCCGTCGCGTTGATTCCAACTCAGAGTGACCCTAAAGGACAGAATAGAGCTGCGCTTGTGGATTTCCAAGCCTGTACTGTTTCTATGGGCGCAGAGAGCCTCGTCTTTCTCCCGCGCCTGGTGGATTCAAACTGCTGGTTAGAAGCCTAACACATCACCCCCTAGTGCCACCCAGGCATTTTAGAAATACAGATAGGCCACAAAAATTGTATTATTTAAATAGTTATAGAAGCATACTACAATGATTAATCTAAACTTTGAATCACATTTATTGGGTCAAAAAAGATATCTGTACTGGACAGCCAAACCACAAAACATGGCAGCTAAGCAGAAGGGGCACCTATTCTTGTTCCTTATGTAATGGCCACAGGTCAAGGGGTGTCCAGGTAGCACTGTCATATGTCAGCGTGGGGCTTGCTTGTTCTAGAGCTGTGCCATCCTTAGGTTAGTGCTTTCCTCTCAATGAGTAGATCGGTTTCAAACCAGCTTTGGTTTCAGTCTGAGCTGAGAAGGAAAGAAAGTAATGGATAGTATGTAAATTTCTTTTTAGCCCATTTATGACTGAATTATTTTCCGTTTTGAAATCTTTTTATTGGATTTCATTTTACATGGATTCACATGAGTGCTTGTGGAAGCAACAGTCAGGAAGTCAAAAGACATACTGTGTTGGGCCAATCTGTTGAAGGAGAATTCTTTAAAGCTTCAGAGTAAAAAGATATCACTTTGAGGATTAAGGGGTGTCTGACCCAAACTGGTATTTTCAATGGCCTCAGAGCCATGTGAAAACTGGACGGAGAATAGAAAATAAGGGATCCTCTAGAAGTCTGGTGTCAGTGAAGAGTGATGGAAGTGCCACGGGCCCGCCTAATAACAAGCACATCGGCCTTGGAAGAAGTGACCCCTTAGAAGCAAGGATGGCTAGAGCTCATGTCAGACTCTGTGGACATGCTATCGGGAGAAAACAGTCCCTAATCAGGGAAAGAATGCTTGGTAAAGTAGAGGGCTAGCAAAAAACGAGGGCGACCTTTAGCAGGGTTCATTGACACAATGTCTGCACCATTGGACTCAACGTAACAATTGTCACGTCGTGGTGACACAGAATCAGGCTGTGTTTTTTTCCGTTGTACCATGGGTTATTGTGAATTGGACTTGGCTGGACAGCACTTAACAATACCATTGGGGAGCAACAAATAGTGACTCCAGCAAGTGGTGTCTCTTCATGATTCCCAAAACTTCTGTTGATGCAATCAGATAAAGCCATGCCGTCTTTCCTAAATTATCCTTTCCTATTTCTTTGTTTGGCAGAAATGACAAAGTCCTTGTCCAGCAGCTTGTTTGGAATCCCCCGTGAGGTTCCTCGGACAGAAGACGTGGCAATCTGCTGTGGAAGGGCTCCATCTCTTAGGAAAGCTCCAGAGCAGCTTCGTGCATGGGGTCGACAAGCATTGCCATGGGCTCTCCATCAGCTCAGAACAAAAGCAATCGCTCTGTTACACACGTATTATCTCCTCCTCTTAAAATCGGAAAACCATTCCTGGTACCATCTCAGCCCATACCTCCACTTCCACCACGCCAAACTCCTTAAGACTTTTCTTCTGCAGTTAACTTCATTGATCAAACAACCACTGTCGGCTTTTCTATCCCACCATTCCAAAGGGCATGAGACACGCTATCATCACTCATCTTTAGAAAACAAAATGTCTCTCAACCTTTACCTACAAACACCCTTTTTTTTTAGCTCATAGCAAAGCTCTTTGAAAGAGGAAAACCTTTACACAGTTCTTCAACTCTCAGTGAACATTTAATGGATTTGATCACAGGTCTTCTGTGATACGAACTATTCCTGACTTTACTCCTACCTCATCAGTTTCTTTGCTTTTTTTGCCTTGCATTTTGGCCTTCTAAATGATGGGGTTAGTCCTCTGATCCCCTACTTAGTTTCTCTCTGTGAATGGTACCAATCAGACCTGTTGTCTCCATTATCATCCCTATGGTGGTGACTCCTAAATTCACATTTATTCCTCTGATAACTTGCCTAAACTCCAGACTCATATACTTACATGTCAACCTAAAATATATATTTGTCCACTTTCAATATGGATTATAACTTATTGTAAAGAAAGCTAAGATCCTCACAACTAAACTAATTGATAACATCATGATAAACAGAAAAGATTGGGTATCAAGGATTTTGTGTTGCTTTGTACCACACTCACTGCTCATGGTTGCGGCAGTCAAGAGAGCAAATGACACACTGAGTTGCATAAATCGGTGGCACAAGACTTCTTTGAAGTGATGAAAAGCAAGGATGCTACTTCGAGGACTAAGGTATGTCTGACCCAAGCCTTGGTACTTTCCACTGCCTCATATGCCTGGGAAACTTGCACATTGAACAAGCAAGACTGAGGAAGCGTTGATGCATATGAATGATGGTGTTGGAAAAGAATATTTAAAGTACCATGGACAGAGAACAGAACCAACATATCTGTCTAGGAAGAAATACAGTGGAAAATGCTCCGGAGAAGCATGGATAGAGGGACTTTGTCTCACAGACTTTGGACATGTTATTTGGAAAAACCAATCCCTGGAAAAGGGCAGCATGGTTGGCAAAGCAGAGGGTCAGTGAAAGAGAGGAAACTCAATACAAGATGGGTTGACACAATGGCTGCCACGTTGGGCTCAAACATAACAACAATTCTGAGGGTGGTGTAGGACCCGAAGGTGTTTCTGTTCAGTTGTACGTGTGGTTCCTATGAATCAGCACCTTCTTGAGGGCACCTAACCACCACAACATACTCACTCACTGTCACTGAGTCAAATCTGACTCATAGCGACCTAATTAAAGAGTAGAGCAGCTCCTAATGGATTTGCAAGAGGCTGATGGTTTTGAACTTCTAACCTTGCAGTTAGTAGCCCAAGGCTGAACCCACTACACCCCCAGATATATGGATAAGATGGAAGTAAGGCCAGCAACCATCTCTCCAAATACTGTTCCCTCTTGGAAAGAGTAGCACAAATCCATTCAACTTTAAAGAAGGTTCTCAGTGGGAGATAATAAAAAAAATTGTTACCCAGAATTAATTTCATTTTATTCTGGTAGAACTAAAGAAAACTCAAGGGACTTCTGGGAAGATATACCCTTGTATAATCACCTGCTCTGTGATCCTATCGTTAGACCAGAAAATCAAGAGGTAAGGATGCCAATCATGGGAAACCAGGTACTAGGATCCCAGTGTCCTAGGGTTCATGATTCAGCCCTCCCCTTATGATTTTCACCAATGGAGTGAATTGAGAGCTCACTGCGGAGCTTTATCTTCACCTCACCTGCCTGTGGGCTTCCTCCCCATTGCCCCCAACTCCCCCCTAGATCCAGGACTCACCAGGGTGCTGTAGTATCCCCAGATGTGGCCACTCTCTGCTTACTCTCCCATCCAAGTACTTCAGTCCTCAGTCCAAGGGTGCAGGCAGCTTCCAGGCATGGTTCAGTTCATTCAGTGGAATCTCTAAGTTAAGTCTTTCTGGTGTAAGCCACAGGACCGAAATCTTTATGGAAGCAGATTGCTACAGCTTCCTCCTGTGGGGTAAGATACATCATATATCTATTCACCAAATAATGGTGAGAAATGGTAAGATGGATTTTTTATGTGTCCTTGACAGTAAATATGTCCATGAGACTGGGCTTGGCTTGTGCACGTAGGACTGAGTTAGGGGGAGGATAGGATTTCTGGTATAGAAGAGAAAGAGCCCCTAAAAATCTGTGCTTCCATAAATGTAATAAAAACAGAAAAAATGATCAAATCAACTTTTTCAAAACTTTGGAAATTAATCACGTACAAGGAGTTGTTCACTCAAGAAGAAAATATTGACTCTTATTAAGAACCATGGATTTTTGGTAGAATTTTGAATTTCTCCTAATCCATCTCCCAATTCCCAGCTTTGTTGTAACTTTGAACACCATTTGCTCTGTTGAACACTACTGAAAACATGGTAGCTGTGAAAGTCAGGAGTCTAGCGGGATCAAAGCGTTCTAGAATTCATTCTGACAGGGGACTATGTATGGAGCTTCGGAAGAATCAGAGGCTCAGGGGCTTTTCACCTTTTGACCTCTCTGCCAACCCAGAAAATGCCTAGTCAGAATTTTTCCTTTTTAACCTGACTCAGAGCGCATTCAGGGAAAAAAAATCCTCTTTCATTTTAGACATTATATCTAAAGTGTTACTTTTCCCATTATTAATGCTTGCTAAAACCTATCATTGACAGTTATTTAGCAAGAGCGTTGCTGGAAACAGCAACATGATTTGGATCAAACAAGAACTTGGTCAAAATAAATAAGATTAAAAAGGGAGCTCTGGGGAAAGCAATATCGACATGGAATACTGAACATTTTTGACACATGACTGATCCTCTAGATGGGAATAGATAGCTGACTCTACACAGGAAAGACTGAAAGCTCCAATTATCTGCTCCTTCGCTGATTCAGAGGGCTCTGCAACCACGACGTGAAAGTGAGGCACAAACTGCCTGCTGGAGACACACATCATTAATATCAGAAAAAGACATCACAAGAACAGGACAGCTATAACCTATTATTTCTCATGAATATACATGCAAATATATTCAGCAAAATATTAGTAAATGGAATGCAGGTTATATATAAAACATATTTTACACTATGGTTAAAAAGGATTTAGCGCAGACATTCATGTTTGATTTAACATTAAAAATCCAATGCAATTTAAAAAATCACAAACCGAAATGGGCATTTTAATCAACAACTACCCAAATCCTCACTACCATTTGTGGATCCTGACCCACAGCAACCTTACAGGACAGAGTGAAACTGCCCCTACTGTGTTTCACAGACTGCAAATCTTTACAAGAGTAGAAAGCTTCATCGTTCTCTAGCAAATGGACTGTGGTTTCAAACTGCTGACCTTGAGGTTAGCAGCCTCATGCATAATCCATTGTGCCACCAGAGCTCCTTGAACATTTTGTTAGAAACAAGAAGAAGAGAAAACATTTAACAAAATCCAGCACTCTTTCTGATAAAAATATTCTATATTCCAGAAATAAAAATGGAACTTTGTCAGCCTGATAAAGGGCTTTTGTGAAAAAATAAACAGCTATCAGCCAACTAAATGTGAAAGACTGCATGTGTTTACAATAAGATCAAGAACAAAACAGGTGTATTTACTGTCAGGACTTTTATTCAACATTATTCTGGGGGTTCTAGCCAGGACAATTATTCGAAATATGAAATTTAAAACATCTAGGTTGGAAAGAAGCATTGTTATCCCCATCTCAGATGACACTGTCTTATATAGACATTTCTAAGAAGTCCACAGTGAAATTGCTGAAACAATAAACAATTTCAGCCAATTTTCAGTGCACAAGATCACTATAAATAGCTTTATTGTATTCTGTATACTTGCAATGAACAATCCAAAAACAAAATTAAGAATATGGTTTCATTTATATTATCAACAAAATTAATAAAATATTTAGGCGTATATATCTTTTTGAAATGCAAAAGTGTATACTGAAAACTGTAAACCTATGTTGAAATACATTGAAAATCAAAATGCATAGTAATAACTGTAAACCTATGTTGAAATACATTGAAAATCAAAATGCATAGTAATACTCTCATGTTGATGAATCACAATTTAATATTTTGATTTTGGCAATAGTCCCCAAATTGACCTACAGATTCAGTGCAAATATTTCAAAAATCCTGATCAACTAATGTCAAATCAATGAGATTATCCTATAATTACTATGAAAAGGAAAAAGACCCAGACTGGTCAAACTATGCTGAAAAAATGTGGACAAATATTTGGAGAGCTCACACAAGCTGACCTACCACTTACTACCAAGCTACAGTAATCAAGACAGAACAAACTCTATGAGAATAAACATATTAGCCAATGGAATAAATAGTGAGCACAGAATAAACTCCTAAATTGATGGTAAATTAATGTTTAATTAATACAATTACCCAAAATATTCAAGGAACAAAATGCATTCTTTAAAAAGCTAGTCTAAGACAACCACAATGAACAAAATAAAATAAAATTTGACTCTTTCACCATATATATAAATCCAAATGCATTCCTGAGATGGTCTTTAAGTTTACAGAGCATGCACTTAAAGTTTTACTTTGGTTCTTGTGGACTTGTTTTTATTTTCTTCAGCTTTAACTTCAACTTGCGTTTCGGCAATTTTGGTCAGTTATGCAGTTTGGCCTCTCTTCTTGTTCTGACTGATGATATTGAGCCTTTGATAACATTGTCTCTTTTCAGAAAAGTAGCTATCTGGTGGGGGTCCACAAATACAATCACCACTTATATTGCTGAAAATTTTAAAGAAAAAAATAAAATTAATAGAATAAAATGCTAAGGAAAAATAATAAATGATAGAAATATACATATATCTATTCATTCCCTTTGGCAAATTTTAAGAAAAGTTTTTTTGAGAATGCTAAAAAGCAAGAATTTTAAAGGTAAAGCTAAATGTAAATATGGGAAACCAGGATTTCTATATGAAAGGGAATCCATAAGCTCTATTCACATATGAAAGAAAACAGAATATATATGAAGTGCTTCTAAATAAAACTTAATAACATTAGGTAGCAAATATTAATTGAAAATCCAAAAAAGAAAAATGTAATGACTGTTAGCAAATTCAACTGTCTTATTGGTATTAAGGAAATACCAATTAAGAAAAAAAATGAGATGACCTTTTAAAAAATCAAAATTTCAGATAGATCATAAGTGGGGAAATGCTAAATTTGATCAAATGATATAGTGCTCTTCTAGAGAGAGCTTTGTTTTATAAAATAACTTCAAGATCTTAATTTCCTCTTTTAAATACAAACCCTTCTAGTGATTCCACTTGCAGGAATGTGCTTTGGAGGCTTTTGTGCACGTGTGCATCAGAAGATGCTAACAAGGTGTGTTGCAGTGTCACTTCTAATAAGGACACGACATCAAATCCAAATAAACATGAAAGGTCAATAATGAAATGTGATTATGTCATATAATGAAGCATTATATAGCAGTTACATGAAATGAAATTAGATTTATAAAAGTATTTTTGAAACAAGTGCTTTGTAAAGTTATACATGTTATATGCTGTTATTTATGCAAAATGATCATGCCTCCACCTGCCATATATAAAAAGACTCCATATGTAAATATGCATTTCTGGGGAGAGAAAGAACAATGATGGTGTACAGATGAAGGCCTTGTCTCCTGATTGAAAGGATGGCAGTTTGAACCCACGCAGGGTTCTGAGAGGAGAAATTATACAAAAAACTGACAATCTGCTTCCATAAAAATTCGCCATCGACATGCATTTCTGTGACCTGACTCTGTAAAGATTTCAAAAATCCACTCCCTTGGAGTCCATTTAGACTCAGCAACCGTGTGCACCCAGTCGGAGGCTGTAATCACCGTGGAAGCAGACAGCCTCACCTTTCTGCAGCGCATCAGATGGTGGGTTTGAAGGGTTTGAATCAACAGCTTATGGTTAGCAGTGCAATGCTCACCCAACAGTGGCATAAGGTCTCGTCCATAAAAATTACAACTTAGAAAAGAGAGTGGGGCAATCTACTCCATCGCATGGGCTTGCTGTAACTAGACAATCTATTGGAGGAAACCTAACAACAACAACAACAATGAAGTAAAGAGATAAGGATTGACTAGCAAACGTTTTTTTTGTTTGTTTTTTTGTTTTTTTTAAGCTATATCACTCACAACTGAATTCTTTAAGTATCTTCCCCCAACTTCTTACCCATGCCATCAGGGAAATGTCACTTGGTAGGTGGTTTAGAAACTGTGGCTAGAAGGGTCACATTAAATAATTCACTGTCCTGCTGGGGGTTAAAAATTTGTGGAAAATGGAATCAAATGACAAAGGAATGTTTCCATGAACCCATAGAAGCCCTCTCATATTACTTTAAAAACTAGGGGAAAAATTAATTGTGCCCCTATAGCATACCTTGATTGTAGAATTGATTTTAATGCTGAAAACAGGAATTTTAATAATAAAGAAGAGCAAAGCACCATAAAAAATGAAAACCCTGAGAAGAAAAGACAAGGAAGAAAAAATGTGAATACAACATTAATACATCAACACAAGTTTACTATTCAAGAAAATGAAAACTAGATTTTCATTACTATCACAGGCACTGCTATTTTTTAATATGTTATAAAAGCTGATAAACACAACATTTAAGCTGACAAAGATGCTCTTTATGAAAGTTTACAATTCAGCTGGCGCTATGGTAAAAAACATAAATTGCCGGCAGTAATTCACTTAATCATCGAAAAAAATCCAGAAAGTAGCTACTCGTATTTTATTTCTATGTTATAGATGAAGGAAGTTATAGAACATATCGATAGATTTTACAATATGAAGGCATTCCTGCATGTTTTAAAAAACACACATATACAGTGCTATGTAATATTCTTTTATTTTTCCAGTCTTATCTAGAATTTTGCACTGATGTTCCTCAATAATCTTCTGCTGAGACGTGTTTCAGTATTCATGCTTTTCTAGAAAGATGAAACTTATTTCTTGACAAGAATTTAAGAATTGTCTTCATTTTGATTAGCTGTACACTAAAAATGAGCGCATTAACTATGAAATCATTTGCTTCTATTTTTTTTATTTATTAACAGTTTTTAAGCACTTCATCCACACGTCATACAATTGAATGACTCAATCACATCCGGTGTATGAAATGGAGGATGGATGAACCTACAGGGACAGCACGCTGACTGCGGGGCTGGGGGAGGGCGTGCAGTGGTGGGGGCGAGCTAAAAGAGAGATGATGTCAAGGAGTTCACACAGAAAAAGATGGTTTCGAAACTGATTGTGGTAACAATTATGCAATTCCACTTGATGAGATTGAAATATGGAGTGGTATGATGTATGCATTAAATTCCAACTAGTAAAAAAATCTTGGAAGAATAATAAATAAATAAATCATATCAAGAAGAGTTGGACAATTACTACAGTCAGTTCCAGAAGGGCTTAATGCTTTTACTCAGAGGTAGTGCTGAGTAAATTTTTCTTTCTTTTTTCTTCATAAAAATAAGTCTACTGATGTTTTTTATTCACAATTAAGTTATGTCCAATTATACTTTTGAAAATTATTTCATCAGGGTTACAATTGTATTTGTGTAATAAAAGTAGTGATTTTTGAAAATTTGAGTTTTGTGATTTTAATCCCTAATTTGCATTTTCTCCTCATTTTTCAAGATTAAGTCCTTTGGTTTTCTTATATGTTGCTTTTCATTGTGAAGTGATTCTTACTCATGTTGTTGTTATGCTTTTAGAAGCCATCACGGTCCATTATGATTCATAGCGACGCTAGACCCTAAATCCACCAGAGCGAACACTTTGTGGTCCTGTGCACCTTCACAATTGTTCTGATGTTTGAGACCATAGTTTCAACCCCTGTGTCAATCCATCTTGTGAAGGGTCTTTCTCTTTTTGCTGCTCCTCTACTTTACCAAGCATGATGCCCCTTTTCAGAGACTGGCAGGTCCTGAGAAGGCCAAAGTACCTGTGACAAAATCTGTCCATCTTCGCCTCTGAAAAGCATTCTAGAAATACTTCTTCCTAGACAGATCTGTTTGTTCTTTGGGAGTCCATGGTACTTTCGATATTCTTCTCCAGAACCATAGTTCAAATACATCGATTCTTCTTCAGTGTTCCTGATTCAATGTACAACTTTCACATGCATATTAGGCAACTGAAAAGACAATGGTTTAAGTCAGAATCACCTTAGACCTCACAGTAGCATCTCGGCTCTTCAGAACTCTAAAGAGGCCTTGTGCAGTAGATGGACTCAATGCAATGCAGTGTTTCTTGATTTCTTGACTACAGTGATTGTGGATCCAAGCAAGACAAAATCCTTGACAACTTCAACCTTTTCTCCATTTA
>NW_022107431.1:73279227-73309597 GCF_000313985.2 Echinops telfairi
GTTTGTTATGTGTCTGCTTATGCCTATTACCCAGTCCCTATGACTCCTTATGATCACACCGGTGGTGCGCTTCTTCGATGTGGACTTGTTGCTTCACTGTTGAATGGCGGCTTGTGTAACTTCAAGCCTTTAAGATCCCAGATGCTATATCTTTTAATAGTCAGGCACCATCTGCTTTCTTCACCACATTTGCTTATGCATCCATTTTGCCTTCAGTGATTGTGTTGGGAGGGTGAACACCTCCGACTGCAGATTGGTTAGAACAAAGTGTTCTTTTATTGAGGGAGGTTATGAGCAGAGGCCCAAAGTCCATATAAATAAATGCACATGGGCCCATACCTCTATTTTTGTGGATTATTTAAGCCATGCAGTGTTCCCTTGTCCTGTTCTTACAAGTGTCTCTTGATCCATGTATGTGTTCTGCAGGAACACGATGAACTGTTCTGGAAATCCCATTCTTCTCAAGGCTATCCATACTTTGTTATGATCCACACCATCAAATGCCTTTGCACAGTCAATAGAATACAAGATCTTTCTGATACGCTCTGCTTTCTGCTGAGATATGTATGATGTCAGCTATGATATCCCTCGTTCCAGGTCCTCTTCTGAATCTGGCCTGACCCCCTGGCAGCTCCCTATCAGTGTACTGCTACTGTCTTTGCTGGGTGACCGTCAGTACCTGCATCTGATATTAATGGTATTGTTCTAGAATTTAAGCATTGTCAGGTCACCTTTCTTTGGAATAAATACAAATATGGATCTCTTCTAGTCAGTTGGCCAAGTAGCTGTCTTCCAAATTTTCTGGCATAAAAAAGTAAGTGCTTTCAGTGCTTCATCAGTTTATTAGAAACATTTCAGTAGATGATCATTTCCTGGAGAGTTGTTTTTGGCTAATTATTTCATTGCAATTGAACTCTTCACTGCCAGTGTGTGTTGTTCATATGCTGCTTGAAATGGTTAAGGAGCTCTTGAAATGGTTAAGGAGCTCTGGTGGTGTAGTGACTATGCATTGGGCTGATAACCTCAAGGTTGTCAGTTCAAAACCAGTTGCTCTCAGAAGAAAGACCAAGTTTTATACTTGGGCAAAGAGTTCTAGTTTGGTAAATTCACAGGGGGCAGTTCTACCCTATCTTATAGGATCTTTATGAGTCAGAAATGACTTGATGGCACTGAGTCCAACTCATAGTGGCCCAATATGGGTTTTCTGAAACGGTACACCTTTGTGGGCACTCACAGCCTCCTCCTCCTCCTACGGAGCAGCTGGTGAATCACAGCCACCATCCTGTGGTTAGCAGTCTAATGCCTAGCCCCCAACGCTTGCTACCAGGGCTGAATGGTCAAGAGTGGACACTGAGCTATCACCAAACAAAAAAACAAACAAACTCACGGTCAGTGAGTCAATTCTGACTCATAGTGACCCCACAGGACAGGGTAGAACTTCCTTTGTGAGTTTCTGAGACTAATTATTTAGGGGAGTACAAAGCCCCGTCCTTATCTCAAACTATTGACCTTGAGGTTAGCAGCCCAGTTGGTAACCGCTATGCCAGAAGTTATATAAGTGTCAGGAGTAGCTGGCTCTCCTAGGGCTGGGGAACAATGGGAAGTGGTTAAGATGAATACTCCAAGCCAAACAGGGAGTTTGTGAAGAGCAGAGGGCCAGGTCTGAAAATCTGGACATGGCTTTGCGTCAGCAGCATCAACTGGATGGCAGCAAGTTTGGAGGTTTTGTTGTTGTTTTTTTGGACATCTGAGAAGTTTGAGAGCTCAGATTAGAAATTCCATAGAAATTGAACTCAGAACCTTTGAGGATTTATGCTGCCTGCCATTGCTGCTACTCCTCTGAGCAGATGCTAAGAGGCTGGTGTGGGAGTGTGCACAAACTCCCAAGTGTAACCACCTGCAGCTAGTGGAGACACCCCTGCAAAGTTTTACTGCGGAGAAACAAAGAAGAACAAAGGTGGGGGGATGGGTGGGGGGGCACTTCTGATTCTCTTCCAGCCTTGAAGTCTGCTTTAAATTGTCCCAAGTGCACGCCTGTCAGGAAGTCAGCAAGCAAGGCAACGGGTATCCTAGAGCACCGCAGCCACAGGGTCTCAAACAGAAGGTGGAAAGGAGTTTTAGAAACTGCTCCTTAATCGCTTGAAAGTGAAAATATTGCCACTGTTTGTTTCTGATGGACCACATTTCACTTTTATGTTCATTAAATCTATTTCTGCCTTCTTTTTATTTATTGTTATTTTAAAATAATTTGAACGTATTTTTGATTTTGCTTCTGTCTTCTTTTTAATTTACATCAATATTGAAAACTACGTTCCTCAGAACTCTAACTTGATATGGGGTCTTTTCATTATTGTTGCTATATACCAATGCTTTCATTTAGATTTCATGTTATTCTTTTATTTAGTTATGTTTTAAAAAAGGTTTCTTGGTTTGTGTTTTGTTTTCCTTTTAAATTTTAGGGAGGTAGATATTTTGTTTATGAGGCTTGTTAATAACTAGAACTTTTATCATGTTGGTTAGAGAACATTTTCTATTATTCATGGTTTTTGGAAATAATTATAGTTTCTTTGTGAACTATGTACTTGAAGTACTGTTTGGCTAAATAGAAAAACAAAAACAAAAAGCTTAACTCTGATATCTTGTGGTCCTTCATTTCAAGAATGTTCCTTCATTTAATGGTATTTTATTTTTATCATTGTTTTATTTTTCTTAAGGTTCTCCAATAATTTGTTAGTTATGAAGTGGACTACCAACTGCAAGGCCAGCAGTTTGAAACCAGGGTACTTGAAGGGAGAAAGATGAGGCTTCTTACTCCCGTAAAGATTTACGTCCTGCGAACCAACCGGGGCAGGTCCCTCCTGGCCTATGGGGTCCCATGAGTCAGAATTGTCGTGACTGCTGTGAGTTGAGCTTCTTTTTTGGCCGCTGTCTCTCTCGTTCATCTGTTACTTTCTCTATAAACCTGCTTACCTCTGTATTTCTATTTTGTTTTTCTAACTTTTCTCATTCCTGTTTTCATTCCCTTGCTCTTTTTCCTTTAGTGTCTATTTTATCTGGTAATGCTTTCATTTTCATTCTTGCGTGGGACGGTTATTATTTTCCTTCGAGTGCTTTCCTGAATCTTACCAGTTATGTGTGTCGGCAGCTCTTATTATCTTGCATGCCACCCCCACCCCCACCCCACCAGGTTTTGCACTTGCGTTATGCATGTGGCTTTCATTCATAGAAGCAATTGCTTATCGCACCCCTTCTGAAAACTCAAAGCAGAATGCTAGGGCAACTTTGTCAATGTCACCATGGCAACGTTGTTATGGAGTGGGTTCTTCCACAATTAGTGTGTTTGGCTTTTCCTTCGTCTAAGTCTTTTGTTATTTTATTTCTGTATTGACTCTGCCGCACTTCTCTTATTATTCATAACTAAGTTCTAAAATAGAGATAATTAAATGGAAATTTTCCTAATCTAGTTTCCTGAGAAAAGAAGAGATGAAAAATAGCCTTCTGCAATTTACCACCCAAATCTTTCTCTTCTCCTACTGAGGCAGATTGCTTCTTTCAGATGTCATTTCCAATGTAATCTTTATGGACCTGTGCTATTCAGTTGTTTCTGACACACACCAACGCTATCAGACAGAGGAGAAGGGCCACTTCCAAGGCTGTGCTATTTATGGTATCAAAGTGACACATCTTTATCCCACGGAGCAGTTGATGGGTTTCCACCACTGACCACCTGTTCCTGGTCCCGCACTTCAGCACTGCACCACCGGGACTCCTGACTCGCTGTGTTACCGTCCATAACTTCCAGCAAGACATAGCCAAAAAGGCTTTCGTTATCAGCCCTACGATTTCCATTGTCATACTGATTGTTGCAAACAGTACGTAGAAATTTTTGGAAGCAAAATGTGACAGATTTGTTTTCAGGAGGCATAGTTGCCGTGGGTTTTGTGAGATTAGCGACAACTGAGTTCTATTAACTTTTCCAATATGTATCCTTTGTTTCTTTCCGGTCCAATTCCAGTTCCCCCTAATCCACTGTCTCCCTCCACCCCCTCACCCACACACCCGGAAATAACTTTTGCACATCACAGTGAAACTCTTATTTTCAGGCAGTGCATTTTATTGATGCTTTCCTGGCTCCCAAAAGTTTGGGGTTTGAACACAAGTGCTCTGTGGGAGAAAGGTATGTCAACCTTCTTCTGTAATGGTGACAGGCTTGGAAACCCTCTGGGACAGTTCCACTTAGTGCTACGGGTTTGCCATGAGTCAGAACCAATTCCACAAGGGCTTGGTTCTGGTTTTGCTTAGATCACTCTGCTCTTCTTCCTCTTTCCTTTCTGCCCGTTGGATTGGCCTGTTATACTGCGGAGTCTCTTTCTTAATGTTGCTGAAATGACATTTGTTTTATCGGTGCATCTGTTGCTTTGGTAAGTTCTTCAGCAGAATAAGGGAAGATGCTGCTTGTTGCCACCATCTTGGCATCAGATTCTGTGCTCATCATGAGGGTGATATAAGAACTCATGGTTATGAGTCAATTCTTACTAAGAGCAGCCGCATAAGACATAGTGGAGCTGCGCGTAGAGGTCCCAAGACTGTAACTATTTACGCAAACAGACCACCACATTGTTCTCCCAAGGACTGGCTGGTGTGTTTAAACTGCCTGCTTTGTCTTAAGCAGTGGAATATTTGACTAGGGCTCTTAAGAATTTTGTGATCTATATAGTACACAAAATGTATATACTTTTCCAAAAGCCTACAAAATCTCAACAAAAAAAAAACCCAAGCAACAACAACAGCAAAACCTCATTGTTGGGTTCCACAGACCAGATTGCTATGTGAAAATCTGTATTATGTGACAATGGGGGGCAACCACATCAAATCACAGGACAGAGGATGACAACAGAATTGCATCCATGCCAAATGATATCAGTATGTTATTGCCAAATTCTATCATGGCCTCGCTGTCGATCTGCTTTATTACACAGAACACAAACCATGAGACTCATGGCACAGCCACATGCACACCAGACATTCGCCTTCCCAGTCAGTCTGCCTCTGACCTCCCACTCAGTGTTCCTACCCCAGGGCGAAAGTCTTTCTTCACAAAAGAGTCAGATAGTAAGTTTTTTTTTTTTACTATTATTGCTTATGATGGGAAATTTCAGATCATTAGATCATTGATGAGTCAGGACAAGGGATGGCGTGCCTTATTTCGCACTGTGCGCACACAAAAATGATGTTTCTTCTCCAAAGTGACTAATCAGCCAAATGCCCACTGCCTTAGCGATCCCACCTTTCTCTTTCACTGCAACAAACGTGGTAGTTACATGATTTCGTGTCAACTTGCTACATGAGTGTTGGGGTAGAGACTAGCCTGCTGATCGGGTCACAGCCTGGTGATGCCTCTGTGAGCATGACCTTCGCATGAGGACTCTGGACACCTCCTCTCTTTCTCCTGGGGTGCGGGCCACACACTCTCTCTGCTTCACATTCCTGTTGACAAGCCACGTGGAGCTACCCAATGGCAACCACACCCCTGGCGATGCAGCCACTGCCACTGGATCCACACGATTTTCCTCCCACTGGCCTGTGATCTTCCTGCATTCGGCATCATTTCATGTCCTGTGTAAGGCTGAGAATAATTTATGGACCAGTACTGGATATATGGGCTAATATTGGACTTACACAGTTGATCTGGACTGTGCTGGGCTATTTTCTTAACAGACAATTTCTCTTTGATATTTAGATGAGTGTCTCTGGATTTGTTTCTCTAGTCAACCCAGACTAACACAAACGAGTACTGCGTTCTGCAGGGCCCTTTCCTCCTCTTTTCCTTAATGGTTTCTATGAGAGCTGACTAAAAGGAGCCCGAAAACACTGGCAGCACATTTAAGAACTCCAAAAACTGGCAGTTTGAAGCCACCAGCTGCACATCAGGGGAAAGTTTTGGCAATTTCCTTCTAAAGCATCGCAGCCATAGAAACCCTCTGGGGCAGTTACACTGTGCCCTAGAGATGAGTTAAAATTGAAAAGAAGGCAATGAGCAAAGCAGAGAAAAAGAATCTACTTTCCTTTAAGTATAACCTTGTTAATGAGTATATTTTAATGAACAAATATATCTTCTTTGGCTTGAAATTTATGAGCAGCAGCAGCAGCAGCAGCATTCAACTTTATTAATGATAAAGCACTTTGATTAGGCTCTAAGCTTCATGATTATCAATTTGCTCATCTAGTATGGTGCCTGACCACAGGAGATGCTTAACACAACCCTAAAGAAGTGTTGTATAAATACTGGGGTAAATATTTCTTTTGTTAACCAATGCTGGCAGTTTGCACAGTATTTGTACAAAATAGCAGTTCATTTTATTTTTTCTGATCCTGGGAAACGTTAATGTGAGAATTTAGTTTTCAACGGAGTAAGCACAAAGGTCCAGTACTGAAGATACTTTTAAAAACTCCTTCCCATGTTGAGATAGATGACAGTGAACAGCAGTGATGGAGATGTATTAGAGGGACTCGTAGAGGGAGTAATGGAGGGCCTAAGGAAGACAAACGGAAGAGACTGCTGTGGCGGAGTGAGGAGGACAGTCCCCGATCCGAGGACCCGAGATGAGGTCCAAGGCTTCCAGGTGGAGAACTAGAAGCCGTTCCCCTTGCTCAGCACTCTACCTTTGTTTCTGAAGGGCCAGCCGTGTGGAGGTATATTAGTCTGGGTACATTAGAGAAACAAATCCAAAGAAACTCATGTATGAGAGAGTTTTATATAAAGGTTAAATGCAAATCAAGAAAACATCTCAACCCAGTGCTGCCCAAGCCCACAAGTCCAACATTAACCCATATGTCCGATATCAATCCACAAAGTCCTCCTCCATCTCACAAAACACACATTATGATGCCCACTGCAGGAGGAAAGCCGAATCAGTGAACGTGTAAGCATCTCAGCACTGGCAGGGGTCTCCACATGGCTGCTCCAGCACCCAGGGCTGCATCGGGGTAGGTCCATCCAGCTTCGCCTCTGGGGGATGTCTTACAGGAAGTGAGCCTTGCAAACTGAAGCAGGAAACTGGCTAATGCAGCTGCACCCTGGTCCGACCATCAGAAAGCAAGAGACCTGAGAACTCCAAAGGCGAGGCTTAACAAGCCATTTATCTCTCCACCCTTCAATTAACCCCACATGTGTTTATCAGCCAGGTTGGCACAATAAACTACCTGAAGATGTAACGTGGAATAAAACCCTTTGCTAGTTTCAAAAATGATTTCTTTTAGAAAGAATAATCCAAGACTGATCCCAATGAGGTGGAAATTAAAGCTGTCCTAAATAATCAACTTTTCCAAAATGCGACACCAATCTATTATCCCTAATATTATCCACTTATCTTTCCCTTGGTGTATGTCCTCATATCGCAGGGCTCCACAATTCACTACCAAGTCTCACAGAACTCATGAATCTTGGAGAAAATGGCTCTAGTGGTATGGAGGCTAGTAAATTCCAAATCAGAAATGCAGATGTCTATGTGGATTTCCTCTTCATCTATCAGGCTGTAGAAACTGGTCCATTAGGTTAGGTGATAGACCACAATTCAAGTTCCAAGAACTGGAATCAGACAGAGGCAAACCAGAGGATCCACTGCAAGGGAGCAAATGTTGCTAAAGTTGCTTAGTCAGGTAGAGAGATGTGAGAAATCTGGAAGTGAAAGCATGGCTCATTTGCTTAGCTAAAGCCCACTGGGGCTTATATCCAGATGGCTATCCAAGTCCTGGGCCAGCAATCTTTTGGGGGAGTAATTGGTTTCTGCTTGATGTTCATCACTGGTGACTCTGCACTCGTCTTCTGTGTCTGCTCTGTCAAGAAGGGAAAAATCACAAAGATGGAGGCTTGCTTATGTCTGGGTCTTTGATAGTTTTTGTCTTCTTGAAAATCTGTAGACAATACCTTCTAGGAAATTAAGGGTGATGACTTGAGTCATACCCATTTGTAAGGTGGGGGACATACAATAGGTTCCACCATCACCTGTCTCAGGAGCATAACAGACAACCCACCCCCAAATGGAACTACAATCACATTCATATAGCCTCGTATTTGCAATGGAGACCTATGGCTAGAAGAACCACATCAAGTAATGGATTACACTGCGCTTGTCCTTGACTCGTTTTAGTTTCCATATGTTTTTATTGACCATTTTATACCACATAGTGGTGGATGATCTTCAGCAAATTTTTTCTTGCTGAAGATCATTCAACAATAGTTCCGGGCATATATCAATAGGGAGCTAGCAGCCAGGTTCAGGTCGGATTCAGAAAAGGATGTGGAACAAGAGATAACATGGCTGATGTCAGATGGATCTCGGCTCAAAGCAGAGAACACCAGAATGATGGCTACTTGTGCTTTATTATTGGCTATGCCAAGACATTAAGTTGTGTGGATCTTTACAAACTCTGGATAGCCTTGAGAAGAATGAGAACTCCAGAACTTGCTCATGAGGAACTTCTACATGGACCAAGAGGCAGTTGTGCGGACAGCGTAAGGGAATACTGCATATTTGAAAATCAGGAGAGATGTGCATCAGGGCTGTATCCTCTCACCATTGTTCAATCTGTATGCTGAGCAAATCATCAGAGAAGAATGTGGCAGCAGAATTGGAGGAAGGCTTATTAACAATCTGCAGGTGACACAAACTTGCTTGCTGACAGTGAGGAGGACTTGAAGCATGCGCTGATGAAGATCAAAGATTGCAGTCTTCAGTATGGATTGCAATTCAATGTAAGGATGACTCAAATCCTTACAACTGGACCCATAGGTAACATCATGGTAAATGGAGGAAAAGTTGAAGTTGTTAAGGATTTTGTCTTGCTTGGATCCACAATCAATGCTCATTGAAGCAGCAGAGATCCAAAGATGTATTGCATTAGGTGAATCCGCTGCAGAAAACTTCTTTGGAGTATTGAAAAGCAAGGCTGTTACTTTGAGGACTAAGATGTGCCTGCCCAAAGCCATGGTATTTTCCATTGCCTCATATGCATGGGAATGTTGGACTTTGAAAAAAGAAGACCAAAGAATGGGTGCATTTGAATTTTGGTCCTGGCTATTGAAAGTACCGTGGACTGCTAACAGAACAAATAGATCTGTCCTGGATGAAATATGGCCAGAGTTTTCCTTAGAGGCAAGGAGGACAAGACTTTCTCTTACATACTTTGTTGTCAGGAGATACCTGTCCCTGCAGAAGGACATCATGCATTACTTGGTAAAGTGGAGGGATGGTGAACATTAGAAAGTCTCTTAATGACTGACATAGTGGTCACCACGATGGGCTCAAGCATGGGGACAATTGTGAGCCTGGCCCAGAACAGGGTTGTGCTTGGTTCTGCTGTGCATGATGTCACTGTGGGTCAGAACTGACTAGATGGCACCTAACAATAACAACAACAACAACAGCAACCAGATATTGATATTATAGCTTCATAATAAAATATATAAGGCAAACGCCAACTTTGAGAGCAATTATTTTCAAAATGAAAAATAAAATAAATTGGGTGGGGAGAGATTAGAACCTTCATACACTACTGGTGGAATTGTATATCGGTAAAAACCCTGTGAAAATGAGTACGGTGTTTCCCCAAACAATTGGGAATAGAAATACCATATAACCTAGCAACTCCTCTATTTGATAGACAAGCTCAAGAAAGAAGGAAAACAGCATAAATACATATATGCACACCCCTGTTTGTCCCAGTGCTAGTCACAATAATGTGAATATGGAAACAACTTAAATGTCCATCTGCAGAAGAATGGATAAATACACCCTGTAATGGTGAAACACCTCATAGGTGAATTGGAAAGGTGATGTGTTAAGTGAAGTCAGACAATCACAAAAGGAAGAATCAAGTAAGATACAACTGTTCTACACATTAAAAAACCAAGGTGAAGGTTTTTAAACCAAAATGATGGTTACCAGGGTATGAAGAAAAGAGAGGGAAGGGGGTGGACTATGCTAGAGGGTAGACAAGTGTTGACTGGTTGAAAGGAAAAATAGTATCCTACTAGTGTGCGATGGGCAATAAGGAGGGGTGTGGTACAGTGCAAGCCCTTGGGGGGCTTGATAAGTTAGGTGGTTGAGTGTAAAAAAAGATGATCTCATAATTCAATCTCCACTAAATGCACATTAAAGGGTTTATAACAAGATAATAGATTAAAAATAAAACAAAAAGTACATGAAGTAAAGAGTAAATTATCTTGGCAAGGGAAGGATAAAAAAATATCTTGACCTGGGGTAAAAAGACAGAGCTCTAAGTAACCACCCTGCCTCAAATAGCCACTGGCAATAGTCAAACCGACTGCTCCCCTTTGCAGTACAGCACAGACACAGAAGAGAAGATTTAAGGAGCTGAAGGAGCCATAGGCTTTCTCCTCCCTATTAAAAACAATTAATTTTGGTATGGTTCTTTGAAAGAATTTGGTGAATTTGCAAAGCATAAGACTAACCATCTTAAGAGAACATAACATGTGCCCTTTAAAGCAGAGGGATGTTTTAAAAGTCTGATAGCTGTTGTTGTCTGAAAGCAGTTCTTTTGGAAGGAGGTGATTCACTCAATCAGAACTTAAGGTATATGCGAAACCCAATGTTTTCATTAGTAGATATACTTGACAGTAAATGTTCCATCAATGGTGATCCTACTCATTGCTGCCTCAGACTAAGGAGTAATACTTTATAGCCAACACTTTTTTTCTCATGTGAATGTTTTTAGGAAGAAATTGAGACTTCTCATAAATATTTGGGTGTATCTTGTCACATTCTTCTTTTTATGCGTATTGCAGTCCTTGGACAAGGACAAGATGCTTGGAACAGTGGAGGGGCAGAGGAAGAGAGGAAGTGAGTGACGCAGCGGTTGCAACAAGAGCTCACACACAGCAAAGATGGGAAGCTGGCACAAGATGGGCCAGTATTTGGTTCTGCTGTGCAAAGTGTTCTTAGATGGCACTTAACAACAACAACAACAACAACAACAACAGCAACAGCCTCTTATAGCATCATGAAGGTTTTCCCACGTTGTATTTATTTTAGAAAATACACCCATTTTAACGAGCACATTTGTTGGATAAGGTGCAAAATGAAGCGCCTTATTGATTCTATAGATGAGATCCTCTAGGATCTAAAATAAAAACAAAAGTGACTCTTAACTGAAAGACTACTTCAATTTAAAAAAAAGCCAACAAATACACACGTGCAGATATCCAACTTGTTTACACCCCAGGTGTCTACAGAGAGTGATTCAATCACTTTGTGTTATGTTTTGTGAGGAATGTCTTCGTGACTTTTTTTCTAGTCACATCTCTTAGGCATATCATATATTTTCTCCCTGCTTATCCCAAATGCCATGTGAGATTATGAAACAAAACTATGGTTCATGGACACTAGCCAATACTATGCCATTTGCTTTTAATTTCCCCAATCTGTGGCTTCATCCCCACAATGTAGCGCGCATATGAGCGATCAGTACAGTATCTGTAGTTGGTGCCCATACATGACGGGTTCATAAGCTGATAATTAGAGCTAGGTTAACCATAGGAAAGCCAGGCCAGCGCCGGGGGAATGCGAAGTGCTGCGATATAAAGGTTGGGAAAGCTTTTGATAAAGGACTCTAAGTCTTGCCCTGATTTTTTGTAGGTTGGGAGTAGGGAGGAAGGGTCCAAGGCAGAAGGTAATGGACTGTGCTCTTCACACTTAAGACCTTCCTAATCTTCCAGAGCAAGGTCCAAAACAATCAGGTCAAAGGATCTCTTCCTTTTTTTTTTTTTAACATCCTTAGCTGGGCCACCCATGCGGCAAACAGTGCCACCCCTGCCCAGGCAGCCTCTCCAAGGGGGAAGAGAGGGTTGCCAGAATGGAGCTCCCTGCTGGCGCCTTCTGGCTGGACAGCAGGTGCCAATGAGCGCTCAGGAAAGCAGGGAGCAATGGGAGGGCGACACAAATGTCATGGGTGTGCACGCGTGACCATCATCTGCGGAGAACACGAGCCAGGAGGCCGCCCGTGAATCCCAGCCAGGGTGGGCGCGCACAGGTGCCCCAGGCCCGCCAACGCCGGGGTTTCGGGCTCTCGCCTGCGCTCAGCCCCGCGGCCGCGCCTGGGGAGCCCCGCACGGGAGTCGCGGAAGGGGCGTCCCGGAAAGAGCAAGCAGGGGGTAGGACGCGCGAAGAGGCGGGGGGCCCGGGGCGAGGCGCAGCGCCTCCTGGCTTCCTACCCCGGAGCTTTCCCAGGGAGAACCTTTGCGGGACTCCAGCGCGCCTCGCTCCTCCTCCCAACTCTGGGTGAGCATCTCCTCCTCTCCCCTAGCTCCCCCCACCCCTGCCTCGGCTTCCCTCCCTCTCCCTCCCCCTCCCTCTCTCCCGACCGCGTGCCTCCTCCCCTCCCCCTCGCCTCCTTCCCCGCCGGCCGCCGCCGCCGCAGCAGCAGCGGTAGCAGCAGTAGCCGCTCCAGCGGCGCCGGCGATGGGCAGAGAGCGCGCGCGGCGGCGAGGCAGCTCCGGATCCGCCGCCCTCCCCACCCGCAGCTCCCCGCGCCCCCGCCGCTGCGGTCGCCGCCTCGGCATCCCTCCGCTACAGTCGCGCTCCGGAGACAGCGCCACCGCCGCCTGGCCCAGCTGGCCGCCTGCGCCGCGCAATCCCCGCGCGCCCCGCGTGGCACTTTCCCCCCGACACTGGTGAGTAGCCTGGGGAGCGCGGGACATCGGGGGCCCAGGTTTGGCGCAGAAAGGGCATCTTTTGTTTCGTGGGGGCGGGGGACAACCCACACCACCTGCTCCCATTCTTTACGCGCCAGACAGGGGGTCCTGGGGCAGGGGCTGCTCCCAGAGCCCCGGGGCTCTTTTATTTGAACTCCACATGCTGGCAGCCCGAACCCCTCTCCTTCCTGGGCACAGTTGCCTTCCGCGCTCAGGGCCGCCTCACCTTTCAGCTCCCGCGCGCCCACACTGGCAGCAGCAGTGGATGGACCTCAAACCTCCTGTACCCCCCACCCAGGGTTGTGCCTTTGCCCTCACCGTCCTCGCGTCTCCCCCTTCTGACTTCTGCCAGCCCGCTAATGGCCCATCCGCCTGTCTTCCCCCGCGTTCTGGCTGACAAAGCCAAGTGCACCTGGCCCGGCTTCCTTCCTTCTCCCAAGCGCTGCTCGCTGGCCCCACCGTCCCGCCGCGCTCCTGCCTGGAGCGAACGGACCTCCTGGTGAATTCTGACCTCGTTCCCTCCACACGTTGGGTTTCTGACAGTCACTCCAGGAAATTGGTACAGACACGGTCCGAAACTGGTTCTTGTTCATTTACTTTGTGCATTTCTCTGCACCTGAGCATTTTAGGCTACGATCTAACAAGAAATAAGAAAAAGGCCCTTTGCGACTAAACTTTTTGTTGTTGTTGCTGTAAAGCGCACCACTATTTCCCTTGCTCAGATTCTTCGCATTCACTAGGGGCACTTGCAGAGTGCAAAGCACGCCCCTATTTCACCTGCTCCTCCAGAGTCCACATGACTCCCAGGTTGAGAACTAAGCACCTGCCCGGGAGGGGAATGTCTGAGCAACAACATTCTCTAAGGCTCAGCGACTCTGGAGGGAAGACGCTTTTTCTTGAAGGAGAACAGAGTAGCACAAAACTTGCCTTTTAAAATCTTCTTGGAGAACGCAGTAAGCCAGAGCCCTTATTTTATCTTACTGTTTTAGGGTTAACAACTAAGAGTGGGATTTAGGTGGGTCAGAAAACCTTGTGCCAAGAAGGTCCCTCCTGTACCCAGCGCTTCCTGTGCTGTGTAGTAACGTAGAGTCCAGACCTCCTGTTCAGAAGTTTCCTTAGGGCAGCCACCCTTTCTCTGGAAACCGTGTTTCCAGTTGGTTTGTGGGAACATCGTGATGATGTCCAACGAAGAGATCTAGTCAAGGAAAGATCATTTTAATACCAAATGTTGCACTCTCCATTTTCCACCTTTGCACATTCCATTCCACATGGAAATCTTAAACACCCCTTAAATAACCCCACACAATATTTTTAAACGATGAAAAGGAATTGTCAGCATGACAGTTTATAAATCTCTTGATTCCTTGGACATCTTCACACAGCTATAGGTATTCAGAAATAAATGATAGAAACTCCTAGAAGTGCTTCATTTAAGTATGCAGTGTGTACATTTCCTGCTTTTGTCATTTAGAGTGCATTTGGGGGATAGGAATTGAATTGTCATTCTTGCTGTGGAAGCTGGTGAGGAAAGAAAACAGCTGCTTTCTCACCTTAAATGAGCAAATCTCTGTCTACTCAACAAACCAGAAAGGAGAGGTGAGCAATTACCCAAGGGATTTGTTTAGGATTGCCTGAAAATCTCTCCTTCTCCAATGTCAGAAGGGTGGTTTTTGTTGTTTTTCTCCCTTTACTTGTAGCTCACACAGTATCTGAGCCTTAATTTTCTTGTGTAGACAGAGGCAGGCATAAAGCAATGATTCAGTGATAAGGAGGGGCTTTAAGTAAATGTAGACAGCTGCATTAATGTCAGTAGGGGCTATGAGTAATGATTTTATTGGTAGATTTCTAAATTTGGAAATTTTAGTTAGTTAAATTTAGTGCCTGGCTAAGAAAGACATTCAAGACCATGCATTTAAACCTGCACTTACTGCAGATATTCACATGTGGCCATGCCAGGGGGGGAGTAGGTAAGTTATGGGCTAAATCAAAAGATCATTTAATTTTTCTCTGTAAACACTTTTACCCATTTAGCAACAGTCAAGGGCTTAGTCTGGTCAGTCTAAATAGGTATTGGAAAAGATAAATCCTGTTTGAACAGGAGAGACAGCAAGAAGTAATACTACGACCCACATTCGTGCTAATTCTAAGTTGAAGGCATTGTATTCTAATGCAATTTTAATTGACGTCAATTTTGAGATAATGTCCGACTATCCTGTTAAAGGGTATGTACTTGCAGTACATGGGATATTAAAATGATGTTAGGCTTGTGTATGGGAATGCAAATCATTACTGGCATGATTTATGTCAGAGTTTTTTATTAAGACTTTTGGTACAGGAAGATGTGTCCACATTTGAACTCATTGTCTTTAGAGGCTATGTAAAATAGTTGACCACAAGAGGAGAGAGGGTACAGCATTTGAATAGCTTATCTTTGAGTACCATGAGACTGTGTCTCATAATGCTTTTAATTATATGCCCCCTAGAGGATGGGTCTAAAGTAAATGTCTACAATTGCAACGAGAAATTAAAAATGTGGAAATGATGTAGATGATGCTACCAACAAATTGCTGTTGAGTGTTCTCTGTGAGTCGTGAGTTGGTGGGAGTACATGGTGAAGAGGAAAAGGGACGAAGGAGAGAAGCAGGCAAGAGGAGGAAGAGACAGAAAGTGTAAAACCTAGGAGTACTTATTCAATTCATTCTTAAGTGGACACAATGAAGTATAAAATCTGATATCTTTGGTGTATGAGAGGATAGCTTTTATCCAATGTGGATTTTAAGAAATGCTTCCTTTATTATAGCAATAAAAATTAGAACTTTTTTTCTTACACACTGGTTCATTTTCTTTGTTTGGTTACATTTGTGGATCTAGACAAGCTATTTTATGTGAATACATTTACTAATTGAACTACATAAAAATCTAGACCTATTTAAAAAATAAGACCTGAAAAATAAAATGAGGAAAGCACCCTCTTTTGCCAACTATTAAAATGACAATAACAGGTAGGGAAGTAATTTAGTAATGTCTTATGAAGATAGATGTGGGAGGAAGACTGGACTTTCTATTCCCATAAGAAGTCACATCCTCAGAAAACCAGGGGGTCACTATGAGTCAGCATTATCTTCGAGGCAGTACATTGCATGAAGAGAGGAAATTGAAGGAAAGCCACTTAAAATATTGTAGCATAATGTATATACCTAACATTTTCTGTTATGTTGGTGTATATGCTATTCATATTTTGTCATCCTTGCAATTCATTTGCAAATTTACAAGAATTTGATTATTATAAAATGTTACAAATTTTATGAACTCAAGATAACTCAAGTTGTTGAATAAAGATGTTCTTAATGGCTCGGTTTTCTATCTTCAGTATATAATGCCAGTGATATTTACCAAAATTCTTCTCCTCAAAGAGCAAGTGTACCAAATGAAAAGTGTAAAACTAGAGGTCCCATGAAAGGGACACTCGTAAGGTCAACTTTGGTTTACAATGACGAGTCCTACCGAAATGAAACAAAGCTCTGAGATTGTGTGCTGTTACAGGTGACGGACTGCATAAGTACACTTGTTTATTTGGCTGCAAATGTGAATTTAGACATTCTTACTGGAAGGAATCTCAAAATTTGGATATACTGTAAGTGGGAGCATATGGAGAGCATGCTGATCTCATAATTGCTTGGTGACTTACCTGTGTTCCCTAATAGTTAATAGGGACAGACCTCAAATCCAGGTCTCTAACTCTGTGTTATAACTGTCAAAAGATGGATGAAAATCAAATCAGAACCAGTTTTTCCCCTCTTTTATTTATGGACGGTGACAAGGGAGAAATCAGATTCAGAAAAATGAAGTATTATTGCGGTGTGTCCTTTGGGAACATTCTCGGTGCATAGACCAGAGACATTATGTTGCTCCTCCCTCCCCAGCTCATTCTTTCTTATCACTGGTGAAAGCATGGAAAATACTTAAAAAATTTAAATGTAATGGTTTCATCTCAAAATATTTCAAAATGTGCTTAATTTTTGTTTTAAATGGAAACTTCCATTTTATATTTTATAAACAATTTCTTGAAAGACATTCCTAAAGAGAGACTTTCATTTCTGTAAGCAAAATGGTCAAAATGAGCCTGCAATGTCCATGGGTTCATCTGTGTACTGGTTGAATTATTATATTACAGAGGAGGTCTGAGAGTCCATGTGCTTATGTTTCTTGCCACCTGTGGTCTGTGAAAAAGGTGATAAAGAAAGAGACATTTGTTTTATAAAGACTCCCATTCACAACCCCGGAATTTTTAGCTTTCTCTTGATTGATGGTGAGAGGGTTCAAATGAAGTGAATGACAGGATCAATGGGAAGCCCTTAGATGACCTAGTAGAACATAAAATTTCCAAATGTATTCTTGGCAATGGTAACTTCTCAGTGTCATCTCATATTAGAAGAACAACATGGTAATATTTATTGATAACTCAATTAAATTATCTAGAACAATATACTGCATTATCTAAGTTTGCCAGTGTTGATGAATGTTGGAGAAATATGTCATATTAAACTACTATGTAGATAGCTGGCTCAGAAGATAAAGAGGAAATATTGTGTTAGGAATTGGTCTTTGAACAAATGAAAACCCAGGTCTTTCTGAAAGGATAACTACGCATCTGCATTGGAAAAAGCAGGCCCGAGTGCTCCTTAGAGACAAGGATGGCAAAACTTCATCTGACATGCTTTGGACATGCTGTCAGGAGAGATTAGTCCCTGGAGAAGGCCATCATGTTTGGTAAAATGGAGGGGCAGCTAAAAAGAGGGAGGCCTTTGATGTGAAGGACGGACATAGTGGCTGCAATAGTGGTCTCTGGCAAAGGAGTAATTGTGAGGTTGCACAGCGTGTTTCTGCCGTGCATAGGGTTGCTATGGGCTGGAGCTGATGCAATGGCACCAAAAACCGAGGCTCTCTCCCATGTCTTAATATTTTTTTTTGGTGTGTAATTCAGCCTCTACTATTTAGTTTTTGATATGGCGTTAACTGAGTGTAGTCTCTAAAGACACAAGGAAAATATGATGCAGGCTTTTCCCTCAGGTAACAGTGTAAATAGTAGGCAGATTAGGGCAAAGAAAAAGGAGTAAGGAGACATCAACTAGCCTTAACCTAAGGCAACCACAAGGGTACCTAGACAGAAGCAAAAAGGCAACAATGTAGTTATAATCCATCTTACCTAAATGGATTAGAGAAATGCACTGGCTAAGGGATAGACCCAAACAAACAAAACCAAATAAATAAAAAACTGTATCTTTTATAAAGCGTGTGTTTCTTTTATTTCCTATGATAATTTTAAAATAAATATAATTATTTTTTTAACAAATATATTTGGCAATACAGGAGACTTACTTACCTAGGATGAACCAATGGATGAAGTAATAGCTGACCAGGAAACTTCAAAGGGCAGTTTGAGAACACAAAGTATTGTAATGAAATATGCAAAGGTTGAGAGTTAGAAAATGAAAAAGGAAGAACACGCTTTGCATAGCTTAAATGAAAAATTCAAGAAAAAAAATGTCAAGCCTTAAGTTGCAATACTGAAAGTCTTTGGACAAAATATTGAACCACACAGGAAGCGTCCAAAGAACATGGAAAGAAGATACAGAGTCGCTGTACCAAAAAAGAACTGGTTGACATTCAACCATTTCAAGAGGTAATGTATGATCAAGAGTCAATGATTCTAAAGGAAGAGTCTAAGCTCTATTGAAGGCATTGTCGAAGAACAAAGCTCCAGAAACTGATGGGATATCAATGGAAATATGTCAACGAGCTGCTGAAACACTGACAGCACTCAGTAATCTATGCCAGGAAATTTAGATGACAGCTGCTTGGCTAGCTGACTGGAAGAGATCCATATATGTACCCATTCCAAAGAAAGGTGATCCAACAGAATGCCCAAATTATAGAACAATATCATAGACATCATATGTAAGTAAAATTTTGCTGAAGATCATCCAACAGAGAAGTACATGCAGCAGTACATGACAGGGAGTTGCCTGGATTCAAAAGAGGAAGTTGTCCAAGGGATCTTATTGCTGTTATCAGATAGATGTTGGCTTGAAAGCAGAGAACACCAGATATTTACTTATGTTTTATTGATGATAAAAAGGCATTCAACTACGCAGATCCTAACAAATTATGGATAAGCTTGAGAAGAATGGGATTTCCAGAACACTTCATTGTGCTCATTGGGAACCCAGGCATGGATCAAGAGAGAGTCATGAGAACAGAACAATGGAATGCTGTGTGGTTTCTCCTGACAACTTGTCCAAGATATGTGAAGCAAAGTCTCTCCATCCTTGCCTTTAAGGAGCGCTCTGGCCTTACTTCTTCCACGACAGATCTGTTTGTTCTTATAATAATCCATGGTATTTTCCATATTCTTCTCCAGCACCAACAATTCAAATGTATCTATTGTTCTTCAGTCCTTATTTAGTGTCCAATTTTCACATGTATATGGGCCAGGCACATCTTAGTCCTGAAAGTAATATCCTTGCTTTTCAATATTCTAAAGAAGTCTTGTGCAGCAGATTTACCTAATGCAATTTTTTTTGATCTCGTGACTGCTGCTTCCATGAGCATTGTGGATCCAAGTAAGACAAAATCCATGACAACTTTAAGATTTTCAACATTTGTCATGTCATTACCTTGTGGTCCAGTTGTGAGGATTTTGTTCTTCTTTACACGGAACTGTAATCCCGACTGAAGGCTGCTCTCCGTCATCTTCATCATCCAGTGCCTCAAGTCCTCCTTGCGTTCAGAAAGCAGGGCTGTGTCATATGCACATCTGAGGTTGTTAATAAACAATCCAATCCTGATGCCACATTCTTCTTCATAAAACCCAGCTTCTTGGATGATCTGCTCAGCCTCCAACGTTGTTTCTATTTTTGAGGATCATAGGGTCACCTTTTTAAATGGAAATGACAGCTAGTTTAAAATGTCAAGTTTGTCTTTCATGCTTGGGGGGTGGGGAACAGGAGGAAGCATTAAAGAAACTAGAGGAATGTGGTGTGTTTCGTGGGTGCTGCACCCTAGCTAGCTCGTCCTTGGGACCCTTTTTGGAGGGGATGCCCAATTGTCCACAGACGGGCTTTGGGTCTCCACTGTGACTCTCCCTCCCTCACATCAAAATGGTTGCTTGTTTTGGGCCCTCTGATGCCTGATATCTGATCTGGTCAACACCTCGTGATCACACACGGGTTGGTGTGCTTCTTCCTTGTGGGAATTGTTGCTCGAGGAAGCTAAATTAATCTCCTTTTAAATGGTCAGGACCCACCTTATAAATTTGAGATACTTTTTTGTCACTTTCCAATGATTCTAGATTGGCATATGTGTACACTTTAGAGGTTTAGACAGAAAACTATTCATTCTTTGCCATTGTTCCATGACAATTTACACAATTCATGACTCCTCATCCTCCTGGTGAAGCCAGTGCAGGTTCTGATGTAGTTCATTAAAAAGGTACATAATCCATATGTGCACATCTCTATAAAAAGGAATTGGAACTTCCCCATCCCTAATAAAAATCTTCCTCATAGTTATGTCCAGGACAGTGGCTGCCTACCAGAATGGCAAAAAGAAAATCAAAACTCTTTTTTTTATGGAAAAGAGTTGGCAACCACCTGGACAGTGGCTGGCACCTGTTACCGCTTTCAGAATCTCAAGCCCGTTATCACCCCCATCCTCGTGAACAGACAAAAGAGTAGAAGACCATTTATTGTGCAAAGGATCATGTCAGTGGGCTGCCAAGTTCTTTACACTTCCGATCCGATGGATGGGCCAATGAGGCCCCCATTTTTCCACATTCATAATCCTCCGTGAACATCCCCACTCATCACTACTGCTAAGGCTCTGAGATTTGACCCTGCTTACAGTCAACCAGGTAAGCCTGCCTCCGTGTCTTGATAATCTTAAAAGACACAAGACTCTTTAGTCCGAGATGAAGGACAGTTTACTATTCACAACAGTAGAAGTAGCCAGAGCACCTGCACTTTCTTTCTGCTTCTCTGAGCATCAGTCCGCATGAGGAAAGAGGAGGCAGGTCAGAAAATGCATACACACTATAGGAAATAGACCCTGAATTCAGGAATACAAATATATTGTGGGCAGTAAGCATTCTCCTCGCTGCTTTCAAGGAAGACGCAATCTATTTTGCACGGGTGTTTATTAATGAATATTTCAACAAATGCAATCTTGAGCAAAATGCATTTAGAACTTAACTCACAAGATTGCAGAAATGTGAGAGACCCGTTGGGAACTGCCTTCCAACAATGGCAAAAGACTTCGATAAGTGCTTCTTTGGGTAAGCGCCTTATCTTTGATATGGCATAGGATCACCCTTGCGACTTCTTAGATCAGATGCTTCAATCAGGTACTACATGGGAATTGATGAGTTTATTACTAAGACAAAAACCAAGAAGGAAGCTTTTAAAACAGACACATTTTATATAAATTGTGACATCTGATCCTTAGTTACTATACTGGCTATGTAAGCTTTGAGGCTGCAGTGGTTACCTGCCTCGTGTTCTGCTGACTTGAATCCCGTGATGCAGTTCCAGTTTATAATACCCGAGGTCCATAGGGGTTGGAATCTGTTTGAGGGCAGCAATGTTTTTGGTTTTTTCCTCTTTTCATGTTACAGCCATATGCTCTTGTCTGTACTGCCGCCATGCCCAGACTTCTCTACACCATATGTTACCTTATTCCATCCGCCTTATGTATTCTATGTGTTTCTCTCACTCGATTTTCTTGAACTAGACCTGGTTGCTTATTAACATTTCTAGTGCCTGGATTGCTGTGGGTGGAGGGGAACAGAAAGTAACAATGTCCACCAATGTTAAATTTACCACCAACTGTTTTAGAAAACTATGTCCCAGGAGGGCTAACTAAGTGAATGAGTTACAGAATCGTTGAGTTGGATTTATCTTGGAAGGTTCTTATGGTCTTTGGTGTAGTAATAACCCAAATTTACTACTGTCAAGCGATTTTGACCAGAGTGACCCTAGCGAGCAAAGTCTCAGTGGGCTTTTGAACTTTAAATCTTTATGGGAGGAGCACCCCTTCTTCCTCCCAGGGAGTGGCTGGTGGGTTCACACCCTTGACCTTTGGGTTAGTCGTCCACTGTGTAGCCCACTGCGCCCCCAGCAGTCCTTGGTTCAGTAATAAAGCAACGCACTGCTGTGGAGTCGATTCTGATTTATGCAAGCCCTTTGAATTCTGATCTTCATTTTAGTTTTGAGACATCCTGAAGCATTTATAATTATTTCATATTTACAGAGAAAACATGAAGATATTTTTATAGCTGATGTAGTTCTGTTATTCAGGACCAACTTCTATTCTAACCTGAAGTTTGACATTTTCCTTTGAACCAAAAGGGTAGACTGGAGAAGAGACCCTCACCGTTCACACTTTCCTGGGACACATGGAGGTTCTTTTCGTTTCCTTGTCGTGGCGACCTCTTTCAGATGGCAGGGTGTCTGCTGTCCATGCCTGCATTTGCCTTTTCTGTGACCACACACCCAGGTTGCTACTGCCCTCATTACGATTGTTGCAGCCCTAAAGTCTGCTGTTCTCTCTTCCGTTTTTTTCCTCTCCAGTTTTCCAGTTTCTTTTGCTGTTAGTTCTAAATAAATAAAACAAAACCAAAATGAACACACACGCAGACATCCAGTCTCTAGGCTATGAACTCGATGGGTCAGATGACACGACGGGCTCTCTGAGTCTTCGATCGCTGGTGTCTGGCTGTTCATGGGGTAGCTGCAGCGGCGCTTCATTTCTGGTGCTTTGCTGTTTTCCCAGAGCCATTTTTAAAACTTAATGATATAGTTAAAGTTTATTGTGCCAACCTGGCTGATAAACACATGTGGGGTTAATTGAAGGGCCGAGAGATAAATGGCTCGATGAGCCTCGCCTTTCGAGTTCTCAGGTCTCTTGCTTTGTGATGGTTGGACCAGGGAGCAGCTACCTTAGCCAGTTCCCTGCTTCAGCTGGCAAGGCTCACTTCCTGCAAGACATCCTTGAGGAGAAGCCACATGGGCCTACCCTGATGCAGCCCTGGGTGCTGGAGCACCCTTGAGGAGACCCCTGCCAGTGCTGAGATGCTTACACATTCACTGACTCTGCTTTCCTCCTGCAGTCAGCATCATTGTGACAGTTTTGTGAGATGGAGGAGGACTTTGTGGATTGGTAATGGACAAATGGATTAATGGGTTAGTATTGGACTTGTGTCTTAGGCAGCACTAAGTTGGCATGTTTTCTTGATGTACACTTAACCTTTATATAAAACTTTCTCTTACACATGAATTTCTGTGGATTTATTTCTCTAAAGTACCCAGATTAACACATTATGGTACCTTGGGAGTGAGGTACTGGAGAAACAAATCATAAGATGGAGAGTAGATGTTTCTTTGCCCTCTCCCTCATGTTAGTTTTTATTTGTCTAGCCAGAGGTCACATAAAGCCACACTTGGTTGTTTTCTGGGAAAAACATGGGAAGTAGGAAAATTAAAAGTTTGTAAGCTCACTTGCTTTAAGCCATTAAAATTTGATCTTTAGATGTGTTTAAGCCATGCCTGCAAAGAAAGCTTTGAAAATATGTGTCCCATCCAGTGCTTTGGAGTACTTAGGAACCAGTGGTCTTTGTCAGAAGCTGGAAAAAATCTGGAACCATGAAGAAAACTCCTCTCTGGGACTGAATGTTAAAGGGAGCCTGAGAGCAGGCTGAAATGCTTGCTTGGGGACCACCTGGACCTACTTAAGTGGAAGTGGGAGAAATGCAACAATAAAGAGACGGGTTGAGTTTGGCCACTGACACCTGTGGACTTGGTGTATAGGAAAAAAAGGAAAAGAATGAGAGCAGGTTGACTGGTCTAAAGTTCCTGAACTAGCATGAGGGGGCTAGGCTTGTTGAGTATTGGTGAGAGCCCATGGTCTAAAGGCCAGGTGACCAATGGGCACCCTGTGGAGGCTGAGTGGAGCAGTCCATATTGAGTTGACCAGACCCAACCAGATGGAGATTTTTGAGCCTGTGAACTGGTGCATATTGTTGCTGACTTTATGGATGGCTTATCTGGATTTGACTTTGCTTATGGATGCAGACTTCACAAGGTTTCAACTGGAATGAAGACTCTTCATGTCGATAAATATGATTGTCTTCTCAGAGAACTGGGTTGTTGTAAGTGGGCAGTATTTAAATTGGACACCCCAAATTGGGGGAATAAAGGGATGAAGTGGTTGTCTTACAAACTTTCATAGGTGGGGGAAACTATTCACAGGATTATAGGATTAAGGTGTAGGTGTTACTTAATTGCAATTGCGAGGATAAAGAATTATGTACAGGTGCCAAGTTGGCAAAGGGTGGATTGATATAGTTAAAATTTATTGTGTTGACCTGGCCGATAAACACATGTGGGGTTAATTGAAGGGCGGAGGGATAAATGGCTCGGTGAGCTTCCCCTTTGGAGTTTTCAGGTCTCTTGCTTTGTGTGTAGTTGCGTTAGCCAGTTCCCTGCTTTAGCTGGTGAGGCTCACTTACTGCAAGACATCCCTGAGGAGAAGCCACATACATGGACCTACCCCAATGCAGCCCTGGGTGAGACCCTCACCAGCGCTGAGATGTTTACACATTCACTGACTCAGCTTTCCTCCTGCAGTCGGCATCATTGCAGTCTGTTTTGTGAGATGGGGGAGGACTTCGTGGATTGGTGTTGGACATCTGGGTTAATGTTGGACTTGTGTGCTTGGGCAGCACTAGGTTGGGATGTTTCTTGATGTGCACTTAACCTTTATATAAAACTCTCTCTTATACATGAGTTTCTGTGGATTTGTTTCTCTAAAGTACCAAGACTAACACATTTAAGAAGTGTTCACATTAAGTTTCACATTAAGAAGTGTGAAAATCTTGCATTTTGATGAACCTGATTTCCATTCTAAATATATATTATTTTCCTTTAGTAAATATTTTATTCTTATAGGGCTTTGCTAGAGTATTTATTTATTTACTTAGGGACTCAAATTGGGTTCATTTAATTAATTTATTTGTTTCAGAACTTTTCTTTTATTGTAAATTAGATGAGGGCTTTACATATCAGCTCATCACTTTTATATTCAACAGTTTAAAGTACTTACCAACTCCCCCAGTAGTTTGCTCTGCCCCTACTCCTTTGATTTCTCTTAGGGATTATCATCATCCTCCCATTCACTAAAGTTAATAGCAACATGAACAACTGAATACTTTGGAACTGATGAAAATTATGTTGTGTTGAAATGTACAAAGTTTGCAGTGAATCAAATACAAGACAGATAAGCTTTTCATCAGAAGTTTGGAAGACCCATAAATGACTCCAGCATATTCGGTCCAGACCAGTGGCAATTGAGGCGCTTGTTAATAAGAAAATATTACACATATTTTAACTGGAAAGGACTAATCACAAGTTACAAGTTGATAAAAAACAAATGTATATTGATGTTATAGTAAGACTCCATAAGAAAATTGTGTTGCATGAAAGAAGATCATAGATTTCTAAGTAGACATGAATGAATTCAGATTACCATCTGAATGTATATTAGTTAGGACTCTTTTTCCATTATTGTGAGTAGGGAATTCCATAATGTGCAGAAATTAAAAAACAAAACAAACAATAATGGTTTTTATAGATTGAATGATACCTGCACTAGGCCCTGGATATCTGTGGTCATAAAAATATTTGGCAATGGATCACTTGTGTTATGCTAACGAAGTAGGATTAGTATCTATTTGAGTCCATCTCTTTTGCTTTCGAACAGAGATGCAGCAAGGGGGTGGAGCAGAGACTGGGGAGGAGAGAGACCAAGCCCAGAGCAGGTTGCCCTGGAGAAGCACCCTGAATCACACTGTTAGCCTCTTACACTGTGAGAACATAATGTCCATGTATTAAAGCTACCTATTTGTGGCATTTCTATTCCAGCAGCATTAAATACTAAGACACTGCAACTATGAATCCTCGCTCATAAATGAAATGATATGCTCTCTGTAAACTTACTATTTTTAATAAAATTAGTCTAATATTTCTTTGAAAATGAGTCTGTTTCTAGCAAGTGATATTCGTCCAAGCCACTAAGAAAACTTGGGGCTTTTCAGAATGCTTTAGGGTCATTTGAAAACACTGAAGAAATAATTAGAATCTAAAATGTACTATACTAAAATTAAGTACACACTTAACATATACATAACATGTACATAACATACACAATATAAATACACATAACACATATGTTATGTTTTAATAATATTATTTAGTGTGATGTAAAATATTTCCCCAAGAATTACAACTCATGAATTAAAGGAGTTCTTCTACCTAGGATGAACAAAGCTACAAAATATAAGTCCCACATTAATAATAAGAATAAGTCTGATAAATGAGAAAATCATAGTTTTTATTTATTATCAGAGAGCTTAGTTCACTTGGCAAATAAATGTCTAGAAATCCAAGACAGAATTGGCCTTTCTATGGAAGATGGGACATTGGATGCAAAAGCTGAAGTAGAGGCTCGGATGTCACACAAGGCGGCTTCAAATGTTCACAGAAAAATTCCATTACCTTTTAATTTATTTTTCCATTCTCTCTTTGAAGCTCCTTCATAAAAGGGGATAAGAAAATAATTACTGTATATACTTGAGTATGAGCTGACCCAAAAATCAGCCGAGGCACCTAATTTTACCACAAAAACTGCATTTTTAAAAAAGTGCTGAAAATCTTGGCTTTTACATAAGTTTATATGATAGCTTAATTTTCAACTAATTATTGAAGGCTCAATGTGTGATAAAGTGACAGTATGAAATCTATAAAGAGGATGTAGCATGCATCTACTGTTTGTTTTTTCTTGTGGACTTTTATTACGAGCTCGTGAGGAAGATTGGAAGAAGGGTAGGAGACAGGATGGAGCCTCGATGAGTAAAGTAGGCACAGAGAAAGGGAAGTGCAGGAGAATCACACAATTCAAAGAGCGTTGGTGGTGTAGTAGGTTAAACATTGGGTTGCTAACGGAAAGGTTGGCAGTTTGAACCTATCAGCTGCTCGACAGGAGAAAAGTAAGACAGTGTGCTTTCTTTCTATTATGGGGCCTTTATGAAGTAGAATGGATTCAATGACAGTGAGGTGTGGATATGAATACCCTAGTCTACACTTTAAGAATTTGGCAATTCTAGAGAGATTTGAAGCTTTCATATATTAAAGCTGAACTTTGGACTAGATTCATTCAATGCTTCAAATGGCCTTTAAATAGAGCAACTGTGCTGGATTTATAGGCATAATAATTGCACCAGTCTTAACGTGTCTACATGTAATCTTTGGCATTTAGTAAAAAAAACAAAAACAAAGCACAGAAAAATGCAAGGAAAGCAAGCCATTATCAAGAGTTGAAGAAATGAAGAGAGCCAGAGTCAGAGACGGCCCGGAGTTGTAAATATCAGACAGAGACACTATTGTGATTATGGTGAACATGAGAAGACCCAGTGAAAAAGATGGCAGTAAGTGCAAATGGAGATTTTCTTCAGAAAGAAACAGTGAAAGAAGTAAATGATAATGCTAGAAATTAAAAAGTGTCATTACCCATGTCACATTTATTTTATGTACTTATTAGTTTGCTCATCCTGATAGAAAAGATCAGTGAACTGAAAAAAAAAGACAACAAGAGTAAAAAGCAAACAGGTACTAAAACATGATATAGCATCTAAGTGCTCTTGGACAATATCAAATGTTATATTAAGCATGTTACTGGATTTCCAGATGAAAAAGAGTTCAAACAAAACAGAAGAAGTATTTAAAAAGATAATTGATAAGATTTTCTGAAATATTAGAAAAATATCAAACCATAGTTCTGAAAAACCTGGGGAATGCCTAACAAGGTACATAGCAATAATAAAGAAATACATAAGCTAATCAATAAAATGGACCCCCACATGTCCAGATATGTGTGTCTTGAAGGAGATTAAAGAAAAGTGAAATTTAAATAAATATTTTTTAAAAATCAAGACTAGGAAGGTAATACAAAATGAAAATTAAAGATGATTCTAAAATATTAATAAAACTTAGCCTGACAGATTGAGAAAAAGCAGAGAAAAGAGACAGTCTGCCGATGTCAGTGACAACAGGTGACACCCTTACAGATTGCACGAGGACAGTAGGAGCACGGTGCGTGTGTTATTCCAATCACGTGACAACTTAAATGAAAAAGGAAGATTCCTTGAAAGACAGCCATCCACAGGTTAATCAAGAAGACATAGATATCCTGAATATTTCTCTATCTAGTAACAGAATTTAACTCATAATTAATAACTCACAACACACACAAAAACTGTCAGGACTAAATAGTTTTACTAAGTGAGTTGTTTGTGATCCTATAGGACTCTCAGTGATGTGGTATCTAAGATGTACTAATCCCCGTAAAGAGACCTAACATCATGTTATCACATCCATGGTGAGGTTTGTTATGAGTAGCCATCATTAGAAAATTTCTCTGGGGATGTTACTTGCTTATACGTGGGTACTGTGGTAAAGCTTGCTAGCTTTTCGCTGAGTTAGGATCTTGCATCCGACTCATCATTCAACTTCTGGCTCTTAGAACCTGAGCTCCCAGCCCTGCCAGATTGCCTGCCAGTCCTTTCAGTTATCAGCAGCCTCTCATCTTCCCCTCTACCAATGGATCTGCCTCTGTAGCAGGAACAGAAGTCTGACCTGCCAATCTTGGGTTCAGGAGCTCTTGCAGCTAACGATGCAAGTCAAGAGAAATCGCCAGCCTGACATCTGACCCACATACTTGGTACTTGCCTGACTACAATTGTGTGAGCTATTTTATTGATAGAAACTGCATTCTATATACACATACATTGGAGCCCTCATGCTGGAGTGGTTACGATTTGGGTTGTGATCCACACTGTTGGCAGTTGGTAAACAACAGCATCTCTGCGGGAGAAAGACTGGGCTTTTTACTCTGGTAAACAGTGACAGTCTTGAAAACCCACAGGGTGCCACTGAGTCAGCATTGACCCCATGGCTGTGGGGTTGGTGTTTGGTATATGTACAACATGAGCTTCACTGGCTTGGCTTCGCTAGAGAACTCAGTCTAAGATATACCGTTCTTTACAACATCTTCTGGGAAATATGAAGTATAAAATATAAAACAAACCCAGCTTGTTTTACAAAGCCAGGATTACCCTGATATCAAAACCAGAAAAAGAATTTGTAAGAACAGAACCAAGAGTCCTCCCTTTACAAAACTGCGTTAGAAATTATATTTATAAATCCCAACAAATGTTAGTGTATTGGATTTTGTTGTCGTCAGTTGCTTTTGAGTTAATTCTGACTCTCGGCAACTCCGTGTGGGACAGAGTTGGCCTAGGTTCCACAGGATTTTCAAGTCATTGACCTTCAGAAATGTTTCTGCGTGCCTTCAGACTTCTTACATTTTGACTAGTAGTTGAATGTTGAACTGCTTGTCCATCCAAGGACCTTATAAATTTATAATTACAGTAATTCCAAACATTGTTTCTTAATGAGGATTATCTAAGGAATGAAGTTCACCATACCAACAAATTAAAGAAGAGACATATGGTCATTTTAAATGATAGAGCAAAATAATTTAACAAATAGTATCATTTCATTATGATAATATTTTCCAGCAAACCAAGAATTATCAAGAATTGACTCAAACTTCAAAAGAGCATCTACAAAACGCCTTGCACTCCTGGGAATATATCTGCAAATACAGATAGGTCTGACAGAGGGTGTTTATGTACATGTGCTCACCTCTGTTTGAAATATATCCCAGACTGTAGTGGAGCATGTAAGGGACAAAGTTATGAAAACTTCTTAGATGTGCATAACCAAACAACTTAAAAGAACAAGTCAATAAATAAAATAAAATCAGGCAAACTTATGAACAGGTGAAACTTTATCTAAGTGTTTCTCATTTAAACCTGGCTTTATTTTTTGTGTGTGTGCCAGAGAGGATTTATTTTAATTCCTCCTAAAGAACCCATAGCTCACAATGGATGTAGGTATGGATTGTGATAAGAGCTGTACGAGCCCCCAATAAAATGATTTTTAAAAAGAGACCCCACAGGCACTAGTCCACGCGTCTGTAACGATCCCATTTTCTGTGCTGCAAGCCCACGTCTCTGACCAGTAAACAGAGCTCAGTCAGCTCTCCAGAAGACCCTCTTGCATGCAGTACTGGTGTACGGGTGCCAGCGCCACTCAACATCCGCGGTCGCCTCCTGTTCCAACGTGCCCAGGCGAATCATGCACAACTTTAGCTCAAAGCGAGGTCCAACTTCAGTCAGCTCCACATTGTGGTGGTCCTCCTTCTCGTTCGTGTGGTGTCGGAACAAGATGTAGTCATCCTGGTTGCAAAAGTGATGATCCGGTGGCTGTCATCTTTGGGGACAGGGAACAGGTACTTCAGGATGTCAGAGACCTGTTTGCCCAGGCGAGAGGAGAAACCATGCACAATGAGGTGGGGCTTGGCTTCTGACATTGTGCCCAGGTCAGGAATGTCTTGCCACATGACGACATTGCAGAGTGAAGTATGCAGTGCGGCCGAGCGGCAGGGTGCTGATAATGAGCCCCACGGTCATGCCAAGGTGCTCGT
>NW_022107431.1:73310309-73314958 GCF_000313985.2 Echinops telfairi
ACACACACACACACACACACACACACACACACACACACCACAAAGAACTAGTCACTGTAATGGGGGCTCAGAAACAGTCGAGTTATCAAGATCAAGTGGAATTACGTAGTCCACAAAAATTGTTCTATATTCTACTTTGAGGAGAAGTGACTGGGGTCTTAAAAGGTCACCAGTACCCCTCTAAGGTACATCTAGTAATCTCTCCCTGGTTGAAGATAAGAGGGAAGAAAATTGGAGAAACGTTGAGACAGTCCAGTGGATAATGGGCCCTGTGAGCATCAGGCTCCATGACCCTGAGACTAGAACTAGAAGACACCCGCTATCCCTGATACCCACGTGCTGGGGACCGCATTGGAAGATTCAGGATGGAGAGGAAGCAGAAAAAGACAAGACCAGGTTTGCTGGTCAGATAGAGACTGTTGAGAGAAAAAATAAACAAATAATATAACAGAAACTGAACACTGTCGAAATAAACTTCAGCTATCACCACACCAGAGAAGCCCTAGTAACACAGTCATTAAGTGATCAACTACTGCTGTAAGGTCAGCGATTTGAACGCCCCAGCCACTCCCTGTGAGAAAGATGTGGCATCTGTGCCTGTGAAGAATATAGCTTCGAAAATCCCGTGCGGCAGGTCTAGTCTGTCCCTAGGGGCTCTGTCAGTCAGAATTGACTTGGTGGTGTACAAAAGCATTGCGCAATGATGGGAGAGGAAATGCACTTTTTTACTCTAAATTCAAGCAGGAACAAAAGAACAAAGCAAAACTACTCACTTTTACCATTTCTTTTCAATATTACACCAGAAGTACTGGCTCCTGGAAAAAGACAAGAAAAATAAATAAACACAGAGACATGAACACTCTTTTGTGTAGCAGACAATGTGATTTTTCTACATAGGAAATTTTGAAAAATCTACCAAATATCTATATTATAAGGTTTACTGATATATAATTTTTAAGTATATCAAACCTCAGAATACAATGTCAAAATGCAGAAATCAATGGTATTTCTATTTTCTGCTAGTAAACATTTGAAAAAGCAAGTTTAAAAAGGTACTACGTATTTATGAATAGCACCAAATTCAGAAATATCTAGATATAAATATGACAAAATGCATAGAAGGTATATGGAGAAGACTTCAAAAGGCTGCTAGAGAAATTGAAGAAAAAATAATTAGAGAGATACACTATATTTACGCTTTGGAAGACGCAATATTGTTAAAATGCCAATATTTCCCAAGTTTCCAGCAGTCGCCTTTTCCCATATAAATGACTCTGTGGGAAGTCAAGGAGCCCAGGTGGCATAGTGGGTCCCACTTTGGGCTGCTGCCTACTGTCCTGTAGGGTCATTGTAGGTTGGAATTGACTGAATCGATCTGATGGTCCTGAGTTTGACTGGTTTATGGATATGGTAAAGTAAAGGATCTAGAAAGGTCGAGGCAGCTTTGAAAAAGACCAAACCTTGCATAGCAATTTCTAAAGCATAAATGAAAAAATACTACTAAAACTAGTAAGTTTGTTTACGTGATTTCTAATATGTTGATCAGTTGAATGTTAACACACACCAATTAAATATTTGAAACTTTAAATGTTAAAATTTACTTTTCCCAATAGTACTAAGTATAGGACATACTTAGGAATAAGTTTAACAAAATATGTACAAGACTTATATGCTAAAAACTTTAATTAGTGAGAGACATCAAGGAAGACCAGATTAAGTGGATAGCAATACTGTATTTATTTATGTTATTAATATGCCATCATTTCCTTAACTGATCTATAGATTCGATTCAATCCTGGTCAAAACTACAACAGACTGTGTGTAAAAGTCAATAACCCGGGACTTTACAATCTCTGTAACTTGTCTGGGCGTTTGATGGCTGTTCATTGCAACCAAGCCCGCCACTTTCGTTCCTGTATTACAACTCAGTTCTATGCAAGTAGGTTTAGAGTAAAACAGCCACACTTAAAAAAAATGCTTATATTTGTTTTCTTCTTTCAATGGATGAGAATCTTACATTTTGAATTACCTATTGTTATTAAGCTAAAAACAAATTTTATTAATTAGGATTAGCATTCAAATAACCAGGAAAATTATATATAATTTTAATATAACTATCATGCATTTAGTTTTCTGTTAATGATACCATGTGGGAATTTCTTAATCTCTCTTACACAGTTAGAAATGAAGATTTGGATTTTGGTTATAAGACTGGTATTTGTAGAGTCCACTTTTCAAAATGAATTATTGAGTATTTGCATTCTTCCCCCCTCCCACACTTTTATTAGGGGCTCTTACAGCTCTTATCACAATAGATACATTCATCCAATGTGTCAAGTACATTTGCACATATGCCATCATCATCAGTTTCAGAGCATTCTCTTTCCACTTGAGCCCCTGATATCAGCTCCTCATTTCTTTGCCCTGCCTCCCCCACCTGCCCTCTCTCATGAACCCTTGATGAGTTATAGATTATTATTTTCATATCTTACATCATCCTCCATCACCCTTCACCCACTTTTCCGTTACTCGTATCCTTGTAAGGGGTTTATAGATTGAGCCTTGTAAACGTGATAATTGTGTCTGGATCTAGTACTAAGCCACTATGTGATTCACAGAACATGTAGACTACCCACCATAAAGCATAGACCTCCAAAAAATACTATACTCATACAATGCAACCTATTTATTAATACTGTTGTGCCCATATTGAAAAATTGAGATAATATTTCTAAGGCTAAGTGAAATAAATCTCATGGAAGCAGCAGTTAAGAGATCAAATGACAAAATGCATTGGGTAAATCTGCTGCACAAGACCCCTTCATAGAGTTGAAAAGCAAGGATGTTCCTTCCAGGTCTAAGTTGTGTCTGATCCAGGCCATGGCATTTTCAAAGATCTCAGGTGCATGGAAAAGTCTGACACTGAACAAGGAAGACCAAAGAATTGGCGCTTTTGAATTGTGGCGCTGGTGAAGAAGACTAAAATACCACAAGACCGTCGAAAGAACAAACATCTATCTGGAAGCAGTGCCGTCAAAAAGCTCCTCAGAAGCAAGACTGGAGAGACCTCTTCTCCTGTACTTTGGACATGTGGTCAGGAGAAACCAATCAGTCCCCCAAGAAGGACAATGTGTTTAGTAAATTTGAGGGGCGGCAACCAAGAGCCGAACCCTGACAAGCTGGACTGACGCAGCGGCTCCAACACTGAGGTCAAACGTAAGAACAGTGTTAAGGGCAGTGCTTCTTTCTGTGTGCACACAGGGTCAGTGTGAGTTGTGACTGAAAGCCACCCAACAACAGCTGCAATAAACTGCCTTCTGCAGGTTTTGAAAGGGGTAGTGTAAAGACACGGTATTGCTACTTTGACTGCGAATTTATATTTGTTACCATTTCTGAAGACACTAACAGCTATTAAAATAAAAAGTGCATTCGTCTTGGAAAAAAAAGCCCTCAATAAACTGATTCTAAAATTTATATGATAAAAGTAGATGTATTGGAATTACCTTTGAAAATGAAAACTAATGTTGGGAAGATTCATAAACTTTCATCTCAAGTTTTAAAAATAATGCTACAGTAATTCAGAAAGTGTACTGGCAAACTGGTTTATATATTCTTGTTAGTAGAATATGATAAATAGTCCAGAAAAGACTATTTAGTAAATTATGGTCAATTGATTTATGTACAAGGATGCAAGACCATTCAGTGAGTAAAGGTAAGTATCTACAAATGCAAATATCCATATGCAAAAAATGATGGTTAACTCACACTTGTTTTATTACACAAAAATTAACTCAAAATAGATTATAATTCTATATGCAAAACTCCAAATTATAAATTTTCTAGACAAACCACTGGGGAATACATTTATGACCTTAAATTAGGCTAGCATTTTTAGATAAGACAAAAAGCACATCCACCCTAAATAAAAAATATCATGTTTGATTTCATCAAAATGGAAAACTGATCTTTGATAGATATTTTAGTAAATGTATAGACAAGCCACTGAAATATTTATTTGTAAAATACATTTACTTGTATGATAAAGGATATAGGAAGAACGAATGCAGTATAGAGCAAAAATGTCCACAACTTGATAGAATACAAATAACCTAATTTTTAAAAAGCTGCAAAATATTTGAAGAAATTTTACCCGTGAAGATATGAGGTTAAGATTGGTAGTCATTACAGAAATTAATGCAAATTAAAACTAGTTAGTGAACAGCTATTAGAATCTAAAACAAATCCAAACAAAAGTAGTTGACTTTTTAAATGCTGTCAGAATGTGCAGCAACTCTCATATACTGGCCGTGGGAATGCAAAATTTACAGCCATTTGGAAAGAGTGTAGCAGCTCCTTACAAAGTTACAAATATAAATACCATATGACCCACCAATCTCATCTGCAGGCATTTGTTCAAGTAAGATAAAGATTGATGTCTGCATAAAAAGCTATGATGAATATTTATATTCCTAATGGAGATAAACTTGGAGTAAATGACATGCCCACTAGTTTTTGGATGAGTAAACAAACTTTTATATTCATGCAATTGTATACTACTAAAGAATAAAAAAGAACAAACTAGTGATGTAGGAAATAACAGAGATGCATCATAAATGTATATACCAAGTGTCAAAAGGCAGACTCCCCAG
>NW_022107431.1:73315371-73317230 GCF_000313985.2 Echinops telfairi
TGACAGGCTTTTTAGATTACGCTATTAGATTTAAAGAGGTTGCATGATGTGCTGAAGCTATAGTAAGTGCTGAATTCAAGATTAAAAATAATATACAGATGCAGCCTGACTTCGTGCAGATTTACAGTGAATCTCTCCAAGTCTACTACGAGATTATTGGTCACCTCTAGAATTTAATTTAAATTTGATAGATCATATGTCCTTAGACATAGAAGAGTGGTTACATGTTGGGCTGCTAACAGCCCGGTCAGCAGTTCAAAGCTAGCAGCCAAACTGGGAGAGAAGATAATGTTTTCCACTCCCTTGAAGAGTTTCCATTTTGGAAACCCAAGGGGACAGTTCTTCCATGTTTTTTAGGGTCAACATGAGTCGAGGTCGATTTGACGGTAGTGAGTTTGGTATGCAATGAATGGTTCATGATGGAGAAAATTTAAAACTGAAACAAACTGATATGTCTCTGACAGTAGTTAGACAATCAGTAATCCTAGGCACCCATATGAGTGAATTTAAAACTATTCGGACATATACAACATATCTGTGTCCAGTCTTGCTTCTAACTTTTCCAATCTACAGTCCTCCCTTTTGAGTCTAAATGCTCTACGTTCTCTATGCATCAAAAATGCATTGTTCACTCCGTTTCTAGAACGGCTTTCCTTGATCTGCACTTAACCACTATGGTCTCTGTCTACACTGAACCATAGGGGATGCACACAGGACTTTCAGAAAGTTTGGGGAGGGGGGACTAACGAAAGATAAGTGATTTTTCCCATGAACTTTTTGAAGCCCCTTTATATTGTTGCATTAATAATAAGGATATTGTCAGGAATCCAGTTAGTTCACTGTGTTATATAAATTCCTTGTCTGACCATCTGAAGGACACATGTGTTCCCTCATGCACTGCTGTTCAAAGGAGTCCAATGATCCACTGAATGAGTGTTTCTCCTTTCCATGGATGTCAGGAATATCAAGATTTCACTTTAACTGTAATAACTATGGAATAGCTTAGGGTATGCAGTTGACAAATACTGAGCTAGTTTTTATAAACTCATCACGAATTCTATCTTTTGTACCATATTTTGCTTGTACTACCTTTATTTTCACAGTACAGTAAGGAACCCAAGAAAGATGGTGGTTAGAGAGTGTGAAAGAAAGGAAGGAGTGGAGGAGGAGAGGAAGGAGAGAGGGAGGACTGAAAACTTGAAAGAAAGAAGCCTAGAAGGGAAGGAAACAGATACAGGAGGGACAGAAGAGTATGGATATATACATATATACATATGCAGATATACCCACCTTGACTATCAAGGTAAATCTAGGGTACATTCATTCTTCATTAGATATTCTCTTCAGGATGCCTGTTTGAAAAGTTTGCACATTTCAATGTTAGGATTAAAGCTCGCAGGGGAAATAACTGTAATTCTCTGTGTGTGAACAGAGCTCCGTCCTCTTCCACACCAGGCCGCATTTGAATTGGTTGTACAAAGAGAAGATATTCCTTGGAACTGGTCTGTGGCACCTAGCAACACCTCCAGTCTTTACCAGATTATGAAAACCACGTCATTATTTGACTATGTCCTTAGGTCTTCCATGTTTCAGATTTGAGGTAGACCCTTTCGGATGAAGGCTGACCAACTCCTACAGAGGTAGCATGCAGTTATTTTTTTTAATCATTTTATTGGGGGTTCGTACAATTCTTATTACAATCCATACATACATACATTGTGTCAAGCACATTTGTACATTCTTTACCATCATCATTCTCAAAACATTTGCTTTCTACTTGATCCCTTGATATCAGCTCCTCATTTCCCCCCTCCTTCCCCACTCTCCCTCCCTCATGAACACTTGATAATTTATAAATC
>NW_022107431.1:73319198-73320868 GCF_000313985.2 Echinops telfairi
AATAGAACAGTAAAATATAAAATCATCATGCTTCCAAACATTTTTGCAACAGCCTAAGAAAGCAAATGCTGGCAACACCAATATATAATACTCTAATGTTCTTCCCAACTTCTTAGCCCTAATGATGTAATGACCATTAGGAACTTTATATTTCTCTTTCCTTTCCATTTCTGCATACAATTTACTGATTGAATAAATGCCTTTATCAATAAAAAAAAGAATGGGGGTAGCAATTCGTGGGCAGAATAAAAGTAAGGAAATGAATGCCCATCCGGTTGGAACAGCAGGGTTCAGAAAACACACAAGGCACACAGAATAACTTTGCCTGGATATTGTCCAGATCCTGGATCAGTGTTCAAGGTTGACACAAGTCACACAGAATGACTTTAACGTTGTCTGGATATTGTCCAGATCCTGGATCAGTGTTCAAGGTTGACACAAGTCACACAGAATGACTTTGACTTTGTCTGGATATTGTCCAGATCCTGGATAAGTGTCCAAAGTTGATTTTCTATCACACTACGATTATTCTTCTGAAATACCCCCCCAAAAGATTATTGACAGAGTCCCAGTTTAAATAGCATAAAATATGGGAGTGAGCTTCAAAAATGGAATGCAAAGATAATGAAATGTTTTCCATGAACTGTTTGAAGCTCTGTCCCTTCATTTTAGAAAGTTCCCTTTTAAAAACTAGATATTAATATAAAGAATATACTTTCTCAAATGGGTCCGTCTAATGTCTAGTACTGGGGGAAAGATGAGGCTTTCTATTCCTAGAGTTGCTTTATATGTGGTTTGTATAGCGAAGTCAGGATGGGTGGCTCTGTAATGACAGCAACTGGATTACTAATTACCTGGAGACATGGGCAAAGGGAGCTAGGAGGATGGGGAGTGGAGATTCAACAGCAATGGGTATAAGAAGGAAGAAAATGTTTCAAAGTTCATTGTGATGATGATTGTTACAGTCCTTCTTAATGTGATTGAACCATTGAATCATATGTTAATTATATCACAGAAACGATTTTTTTAAAAAGTTATCGTCTCAGAAACCCACAGGGTTTACTTTGTCCTACAGGATTGATAGGGGTCAGAAGCTGCGGGATGGCAGGGAGGGTGCGTTTGAATGTTTAGTACATAAACGCACGCACATACACTGCGATGCAAGTAGAAATAATCACTCCGAATGAAATATGAACAGGAATAGAGGAAATGTCTGCATTTAGGTGGAAGGGGTAGGAATACATCATCATTATGACTGTTAAAAAGCAGTAGAGGAAGACATCATCAGTAAATCTGTTGTTAAATGATAATTGCATATGACGTTATGTCAGGTAATATAAAACATTATTACCCACTTACACAGTCTCCACTTTATACATTCAGTAGTATCCAATATGAAATAAAACCTGTAGACCACAAAAGGCAGGGAAAATATAATAAATCAATACTTAAATGGAGTGTGAAGTACATGTTACATAGAGTCAGAAGCAATGTTTGTTCCTAGATTATGTCCTTGAATTATTGTCTTTATTCAGTAAATATCTATTGAGCGAGCCTGTGTAAGTCTTAGTGAAAGATTGATGCTTAAGATTAGCAAATGAATCAACTGGCATGAATCAATTTCAGTTGCAACAGTACAAACTGCTCTTTATCAGATCCTTACCAATCAA
>NW_022107431.1:73321721-73323254 GCF_000313985.2 Echinops telfairi
TTCATCGTCAAAAAGGACATTGTAAAATCCATCATGTAGTACAATGCTATCTGTTATGGGATGATATCTTTCTTCCTTCAAGGAGTTCCAATTATATAACTATTATAAAACCTATGAAGCAACCACAGAAGCTAGTGGTGAAGACATTGAAAAATTCTACCTATGTCTTCAGTCAGAAATTGATCAAACTTGCAATCAAGATGCATTGATCATTATTGGCTATTGGAATACACAAATTTGAAAGAAAGAGGAAGGGGCATTGGTTGAAGAAAACAGTCTTGGTGATAGAAAGGAAGCTGGAGATCACATGATAGAATTTTGCAAAATCAACGACTTCACAGCAAATACCTTTTTCCACAACGCAGAAGTGTCTATACATGTGGACTTCTCTAGATGGAATATACAGAAATTAAATTGTCTTCATCTGTGGGAAGAGATATAGAGAAGCTCAATACTAGCAACTAAAGCCAGACACAGGGTTAATTGTGGAGCAGGCTATTGGTTTCTCATACGTAACAAGTTATGAAAGGCAAAATACTACCTGGGTGTATCCCGTCTGAAACCATAGACTATCTCAAAAACAAATTTGATGCATTGAACACTAATGATAGAAAACCTGATGAGCATTAAGATCAGCATTCCTGAAGAAAGCAACAAGTCATTCAAAAGACAGGAAAAAATGGATCAAAATGCATATCAGAACAGATTCTGAAATTTGCTCTTAATCATAGAGTATCTAAAGCAAATGGAAGAAAGAATGAAGTCAAAGAGCTGACAAGAAAATTTCAAAGGGAAACTTGAGAAGAGAAAGCCAACTATTATAATGAAATATGTAAAGACCTAGAATTAAAAAAACAAAACCAAAAAAACAACAAAAATCACACTCAGCATATCTAAAACTGAAAGAACTGAAGAAAAAATACAAGCATCGAAATGCAATCTAGGAAGAGTCTATGGGCAAAATATTGAATGATGCAGGAAGGCATCAAAAGAAAATGGAAAGAATACATAAAACCATTGTACAAAAACAAACAAACAAACAAAAAACCTACTTGATATCCCACCATTTCTGGAGGTACCATCTGAACAAGAACCAATGGTGCTAAAGGAAGAAGCTTAAGTGGCACTGAATGCATTAGGCAAAAATAAGAGCCCAGGCATTGATGGAATACCACTGGAAATGTTTGAGTATGCTGATGAAGCACTGGAAACTCTCACTGGTTTATGCTAGGAAGACAGCTATTTGGTCAACTGACTGGAAGAGGTCTGTTTTTATGCCCATTCCAAAGAAAGATGATCCAATGCTCAATCTATAGAACAATATCATCGATATTGCACACAATAAATATTTGCTGGAAATCATCCAACAATTATTGCAGCAGTACACTGACAAGGAAGCCAGAAATTCAGGCCGAATTCAGAAGAGGATGTGGAACAAAGTAGAGCCTATCAGAAAGATGTTTACTTGTGTTTCACTGATTACGCAAAGGCATTGTACTGTGGGATCATAACAAACTATGGATGACCTTGAAA
>NW_022107431.1:73324764-73326141 GCF_000313985.2 Echinops telfairi
GGGTCTAAAAGCAACAGCAATAACATCAAAGTCCAGCACTGCCTTCTGCAAAGTATATCTGATATTCAGTACAGGCACTTGAGGATGGGGATCCTATCTTACTCAGGAGCTGAACATGCAAAGCAATTCATACTCAAGATGTCTTTACTTAATGTTTTCCCTAATTTTGATCTGTTTGGAACCTATTTCCATACTGTAAGAGGAACAAATTATAAGGCTATGCATATAACATACTGTTTTCGTAATTAGAACCTAGAGCAGTTATCTGAAACATTGAGAATTAGTTATGATGGTATTGCATGGTTATGGGGCATAAATGCTACTAAGTGGTTCACATAAATGGTATTGATTAGAATTACCTTTACAAAATCAAACTAATTTGGGTTTTTCTTTTCCTAATGTTCAGTGGTGCCTTTAGTGGGGCTGTTGTTCTTAGTCACCATGGAGTCAATTGTGAGTCAGCCAAACTCATGCGCCCAGAGGAACAGGGCTCCACAGGGTTTTCAAAGCTTGGCTCTTCATTAGCCAGTGGTGAGACCTGTCTCTCAAGGCTTCTTTTGGTGGGTTCAAATTGATGATCTTTTGGCTAGTAATTAAAAACTTAACATTTATGCCATCCAAGAACTTCAAATTGGTGGCAACTATTTGAAGAATAACCATTTCTTCACATAATTATGTATATGTAATCATGATCAAGACTAATACACATATCTTAATAAATTATGAAGAAATGCTTCCTCTATGAATAAAATGAAATCTGGTATCTCGAAATTTTATTTTCTATGAATAATTTTCAACTCATCCATGGGTTGCATGCCAAGTTAAAAACATTTTCTGTGGCTTATTGTATTTTGGGACACGATCAAGGAGGAGAGAATACAAAAGAGAAGTTCCGCTATGACATCCTGATAATTATGTTTTCCTTTCCTCTTTGATGTAGAATTTACTTAAATTTGATAGCTGTGTTTCTCCAACTTTAATGTGAATCATCTGAAAACATTTATACTGTTAAAATGCAGAGTTTGATTCAGGTCTGTGGCGAAACCTGGGATTCTGCGTTTCTGACCAGCTCCCAGGTGATACTAACATTGCTTACCTGTGAACTACACTGAGCAGCAAGACTCCATTTAACTATAAAGGTCAAGACCCTCTAAGCTCTAGTTCAGCAGTTCTTATGGATCCCCTGAGTGTTCATTCACAGGTTTTATAATTCCGTGAATCACAGGAAATCTAATGTAACATTTTGTTTGTATGTGGAGGTAGTTTTTTAGAGTAATCTCTAGTTATCATCAGATTCTCATAGCGATATACGTCCTCATTAATGAAAGAGACTTCCAAGTCATTCCTTCTGTTTTTCAATAAATAAACTTAAAAAAA
>NW_022107431.1:73327164-73328372 GCF_000313985.2 Echinops telfairi
AATAAGGTTGGAGACTGCTATAGTTCTCTCGTGGTTAAAAGGTGTTTGGAGGACACGAAGTGTTTTGCATTTGTAGAAAAGCATTTCTCTTCCAGAATAGTAACTGAGGGCAAAACTATGTCCAGTATGTTCTCTACTAGCTTCCAGAGCTTTATTTAAAATACAAATCTGACTAGATCCATTCTTCTCCCCCAAACCAATCAATTACTTCACTGACTTCCATATAATGGCTGAACAGCTTGGACTAACTTGCAGTTTTTTCTTGATTTCTTTTTTCTTATGTCCCAAATCTCTTTCGCACAACATATTTAAACTACAGTAATACTGACCTGAAAGACCTTTTTCACCCAAATACCAGAGGGTACCCCCCCAAACAGACAAACAAACAGAAAAACACTCCCCTGGACAGAGCTTTCGTAGTATGCATTTTTCCCTCTAGGAAAGCATCCAGCAACTCCCTCTGAGTTAGTGCACCCAGTGGCATCATCTTGGAAGGTTCTCTCTGGTCACAGAATTTTTTGTAAAAGCAGTTTCACTCAAACCTCATTTTTTGATATGGCTGATTTATGAGAACAGCGTGCGGCTGTGAATTTTTTTTTTTCAGATCAGGAAAAATGCTACAGAAACTGTTGTGATGTTAAACACAGCTTACAAGGACAGCGCTGTAGTCAAGTTTATGAGTGGTTTCCTCATTTCCCAAAAGGTGAAATGTCGATTGATGACAAACCTTGTTCTGGACATCCATCAACTTCCAAAATGGATGAAAATGCCAACTTGTAGTGCATTTGGAGTTCGTTCCACCATTTCAAACTGTTAGTTAAGCTTTCTATTAGTGGTTCTGAAAAGATAGCATAATAGTGTGTGACAAAAAAGGCCTGCTTTGTGGCAGACGGGTGACTAGTTTTGCCACCATGACAATGCACCTGTTCATGCAGCTTTCTCAGTGTGCTAGTTTTGGGCAAAAAGCAGTTCGCCTCTCTTGCCCCATGTACCTTACTCCTCTGACCTCACTCCATGTGACTTTTTTTGTTTCCACGAATGAAGAGGGACATGAAAGGACAGTGATTTGATGATGTAGAAGAAGTGAAGAAAAAAATGAGGGAGGCTGTCAGCCATCCAAACATGAGTTTGAAAAATGTTTCAAAGAATGGAATCGCATATTTGACAAATGTATTAAGTGTAACGGAGAATACTTTGAAGGTGATAAG
>NW_022107431.1:73328472-73329713 GCF_000313985.2 Echinops telfairi
TTTATACTGTTAAAATGCAGAGTTTGATTCAGGTCTGTGGCGAAACCTGGGATTCTGCGTTTCTGACCAGCTCCCAGGTGATACTAACATTGCTTACCTGTGAACTACACTGAGCAGCAAGACTCCATTTAACTATCAAGGTCAAGACCCTCTAAGCTCTAGTTCAGCAGTTCTTATGGATCCCCTGAGTGTTCATTCACAGGTTTTATAATTCTGTGAATCACAGGAAATCTAATGTAACATTTTGTTTGTATGTGGAGGTAGTTTTTTAGAGTAATCTCTAGTTATCATCAGATTCTCATAGCGATATACGTCCTCATTAATGAAAGAGACTTCCAAGTCATTCCTTCTGTTTTTCAATAAATAAACTTAAAAAAAAGAGGATAGTAAATTATCTGCCATGATAACAGATTTCCAGTATTTTACCTAGGGGCCTATCATGGTGCATATTAGATTATTTTTCACGTTTTTGTTGTAGTATGAAATGTTTTAAAATACAGGGAATGAGTCAAATGATGGAGTACATAAGAGAATGGATGTGAATATGTGCATGTAAATGAGCATTTGAAAGGTATATGAATAATTGGCCTTGTGTGGTAGAGAAAACAATGGGATTAATGAAATGTATCTTATTTGTCGGAAAGAAGGTAGGGAACAACCAACACTGGATAGGGGTACCTAGGGACAACAAAGATAGAATGGAAAGTTTACCCACTCAAGTTATTATTTTCTTACCACAGTAAATCTATGCAAATATATGAACATTAGTCTCCAGTGTAAAACTATCAACATTACAAAATGTTGAATATAAAATATAAACCTTTGAACTTCTCCACAGAGAAATGTACTTACATACTATATTATGTTTTCATTAGCCACCCATGCCACATTGTGAATACAGAATAAAAGAGGCACAGATTTTTAAAGGAAGTGCCCCAGTGATAGGTGCAGGAAATGAGGCAGTAGTTCAATAATAGATTTATAATATTGATGAACCATACATTTAATTACAAGTTAATACTTCAAGGTGGGCTGTAATTCTGAAGGCTGTGGAAGTTCCCAGCAGGGGAGGTAACTGGGCCCTACTAGCGAGGTGTGCTCAGGTGTGTGCTGCCTTGAAAAGGGAGCTGTGCTTCAGAGCTTTGCCTAAAGGTCAATGGGTTGACAGTAAGATGGATAAAACGACAGTGGGCATAGTAGAAGAAATACAAACTTGGGAATCATGGGATTTTAAGGTAAGC
>NW_022107431.1:73331585-73332901 GCF_000313985.2 Echinops telfairi
TGATATTTTAGTCACCATACGAGCCAGGGTTTAGCCATGTTCTTTTCACTAAAGGATCCAGAGCCACCGTTGTCTTTAAGACTAGTCAGGCTGGAGAACAGATTCAGAAAACTCATTCTTAACAGTTCTACAAAATTTGATTTTGTAGAATTACTCACTTAACGAGTTTTCTTATGCTTGGTTCTCTAGATGAGCAAAAACAGTGAAGCATGTAATGAAGCATACATATGTCAAACATAGATTTATTTCAAGGACACTGGTAGAGGCTGGCAAGTCCCAAATCTGCGGTTTCGGCCTCAGCTGGAGATTTCTCCTGATGCACGTATTTCAGAGACTGAGAACCTGAACACTGGATGGTAGAGCAGAAGGCTGATGGCTTGTGTTCTTCAAGCAGGTCATAGGATGAAATGCTGAATGTAGATCAAGAAAGAGTGTGCTTTGGGAGAACATCCACATATTTTGGATATAGGCCATGCTCTTAAGGAAACTCATCTTTCTCTTGACTTGTTTAAAAGAGATCTGAAATTGGAGGCTGATTACTGATGTCAGGCAAACCATGGAGAACCATGGCTTAGCTAAATTAGCATATAGTCTTAGCCCTCACAATTGAAATCTAGAAGAAGCTATAGCACTAAAATATCTAGAAACATTTTGTCAAATATTCTGATAGTTGACTTCATTCTTTTCTTTTCGTTACTTTGAATACTTTTTCCATATGAGGAATTTATCTTTCCTTGTTAAAATAGTGATTCCCCACCCCTACCCCCAGCCCCGGTGATGTTATAATCATTTCCCCAATGCCAGGCTATGATTTTACAAACAATGAAGTTATTCTCTAGATTTTCAAATTAACAACTCTTCTCAAGCAGGAGCTGGGAATATTTGGGGGAAAATGAGTTATTTTTGTTTGAGATTTTTCAGTTTCATAGAGCCATAAAAAGCTGAAAATTCAAGGGTCGTGGGAGGAGACGAGCCAGTCAATGTGCAGTGTAGCAAGGATGAAATATACAACTTCCCACTAGTTCCTAAATGCTTCCTTCCGCACCCTCACCCCCCATCATGATCCCAATTCTACCTTACAAATCTGGCTAGACCAGAGGATGTACACTGGTACAGATAGCAACTGGAAACACAGGGAATACAAGACAGATGATCCCTTCAGGACCAGTGGTGAGAGTAGCGATACCAGGAGGGTGGAGGGAAGCGGGAATAGAAAGGGAGAATCAATTACAGGGATCTACATATAACCTCCTCCCTGGGGGATGGACAACAGAAAAGTGCGCAAAGGGAGACATCGGACAGTGTAAAACATTACA
>NW_022107431.1:73334849-73335947 GCF_000313985.2 Echinops telfairi
CCCCTGAAGAATAACTAGGGAATTCAAATTACCAAGCTTTTCATTTGCAGTGAAGTGTGTTTAATCAATTTGCTACCAAAAACTATCAAAAAAACAAAACAAACTCGCTGTCACTGAGTCGATTTTGACTCACAGAGACCCTAGAAGATGTGTAGAACTGCCCTGTGGGTTTCTGAGACTGATTCTTTACGGCAGCAGAAAGCCCATCTTTCTCCCGAAGGGTGCTGGTGGGTTCAAACTGCGGACCTTGCAGTTAGCAGCTCAACTCATAACCACTGTGCCACCAGGGCTCCTTAAATAGTAATCATTGCTAATAAATGTTGACTCGATTGGGACCATCACTAATTATCAATAGATCCTATTCCTATCCCCACTTAACTCATAGGGAAACTAGAGCCTACCCCAAGCTCACTACCATGGAGTCAATGCTGACTCCTAGCGACCCTATGACGAGAGCGCACAGTCCCTCATTATTAATTCACAATCAAGTAATCTTCCTTGGGCCAATAAAAGTCAGTTAACATTTTAGAAGCCCCTAGAAGAGTGGTTGGCCGACATCCATGTCAGGATCCGTGCAGCTCTTGCTATTCCGTTCACTGCCGTCGAGGCAGTGCTGGCTCTTAGCAACCCAGGACAGAGTCGAACTGACCCTGTGAGTTTCCGAGACTGTAACTCTAGGAGAGTAGAAAGCTCTGTCTTTCTCCTGCCAGGCAGCAAGTGGTTTTGAACTGATGACCTTGAAATCAGCAGCCCAGTGAGTAGCCACTATGTCACCAGGACTCCTAGGTTATGGATCTGGGGCAAGATAAAATGCACTTAACTCTCTTATTGACTCACTCGTAACCTGACATTTCACATTTATGAAAATGATAAAAATATCTACCATCTGACGGTTTTCACATTAACAATGTACACGGGACAGTAACAAATGCTGACGGGTGAGCCGGGGGACACACTGACTGTGACGGTTAAGGTTGCATAGCAACTTGGTTGGGCCGTGGTTCTCGGTGGTTTGCCAGTTATGCAGTCATCTTATTTGGTAGTCATGTAATGATGTTCTTTCACAGTCATGCAATTTGATGGTCCTCGTCCATTTTG
>NW_022107431.1:73336358-73353787 GCF_000313985.2 Echinops telfairi
AGGCATTTTATTTCTGTTTCAATGAAAACATAACTATTAGCTACTGAAGACTACACTGAATTGTACTTTTGTAGCAGATTCTCTTTTGACTATTGAACAGGATGCTCCTCCACTGCCTGTTGGTGATCTCCTCAGGCTTTCATTCGATGCTCGCTACGGTGCGTGTCCGCTCACTGGCACTTCTTTCCTCAAGGGACTTTCCCCGAGAGCCAAAGGTTCAGAATCCTGGAGGTCGATTTTTACCTGGCACAAAGAGGAGAGAATTCAGTCTCTTTAAATTCATCTTAAACAACAGTAGCAATGCTCTTGGTACTCTGTCAGGTCAAGAGTCGTCAGTCAGTAGGATTCACTCAGGTTTCAACTATATTACAATAAATCTCATCTTCGATTTGTTAAATTTTGTCTGCTTTAACATCACATTAAGCTCACATGTAAGCTCAAAAGTGAGGTTTTATCTTTTAAAACTCTGAGAGTATTTCTAATTCCATGATGATGCAGACAAGCAGATATGGGAAAGGAAGAACACAGGTACCAAAGGCATTACCATTTGCACAGGGTTTTTTGCAATCCCATAATCAGAAGAAATTGTATACACTTGTATAATGTAGCCATTATCCACAGCAGGCCTCTAAGTTGCAGGAATAGCTCCTTGAACAAAGAGCAGGGTAAGGTAGTTTTTTTGAATTTATTTACCATTTTAGTGACATACAGTCTGCATATCATATAGTTTAATGTCTTAAATATATTTTTAAAAGTTGGGCAGTTGTCACTACAATCAGTTTTAAATCATTTTCTTCATTCTTGTGCCCATTACTAAGAGCTCACTATTTTCCCCAACCTTCCCTGTCAAAACCTGCAGGAGCTGTTACTCCAGTTACCGTCTCTATAGATTTAATTAGCCTTGATTTAAAATAAAGAAAACATATTAAAAAAATAAAACCACCACCAATGATAAGCTAAAACACACACACAAAAACCTCAATCCACAAGAAACTGAAAACATTAATTAAAATAAGTTTAAAAATGGATCAAAAAGGAGTGAGAGGAGTATGGCCAAACTGGGCCATCTACAGCAATTGTCATGTACAAATTAACAGATGAGGATTGAAAAATAATGGCAAATCATCCTGGATTAAAATGACTGATTTGGAGAAGGGATTCAGGATACAGTAACTTCCAAAGTCTAAGAAAAATAAGTAAATATTAAGGTGGGGGGGAGTAGAAATTAAGAGGTAAAATTAATTGCTGCCTTCATGAAAAGATCACTGAAGATATGGGTGTGAGAGCAAAGTGTGCTGAGGAAATCAGGTGGTGCCCAGCTATCAGAATAGAATAGCATCTCGGACTTAAAAAGGCTTTAAACAACAACAACAACAACAACAAACACCAAATAAACTAGCAGTCATCTAAGTGAGGTGTCAACTAAGTCCACATGGAAGAAGCACAACTTCCTATGTGATCCAAGGATTGTAAACAACAAAATCAAAATCTGGAGGGGGGAATGGTATTAGCTTAAATTATGAACATTTGGTTTGCAGAAGGCTATGGATGACAGTGGAAGGCCAAATTCATTTGTAGGGTCACCATATGGACTGAGCCTCTGGTATCCCCTCTGACCGTCGTTCAGAAATGCGAATACCCTTGCTATCTGACAGAGAGAATTGTAAATTTGATTATGACAGATGTAGTAAGGTAAAATGTGAAACCTTGCTATTTGATCTCTATTTTAACCCAGTTTTTAATAGTTTTTGCTTTCTTTTCAATTAGGTTTTATTTTGTTACTGTTGTTGGGTTTTTTATGTTCCTTGTTTTGGATTTGTATGTTTTTCTGTATATGACATCCAGAATAGGTAAATCTAGAAAGACAGTAACTGCCATTGATTGGATGGCAGTGAGTTTGATTTTAGTGAGAGCATGGCAGAGGAAGCTGGGAGAAAAGGGAGAGCTAACAACAGTGATTACGAGTAAGAAGAAAATGTTTCAGACTGATTGTGGTGATGATTGCACAACTCTTCTTAATATGAACAATTGAATGATATATGAATTAGATGCCAATAAAACTCTAAAAAAAAAACCCCAACTAGTTGAAGCCCAAGGAGGCTAAGAGGGACTCTCAAACAGCCAGAAAAAATTTAACCTCAGCTATTATGCCAACATCTATCTTATTTTATTTAACTTTTTACTGTGAATTGGGTGAGGATTAACAGAGGTGGTCATCAGTTTTACATCCAGCAATTCATATACATTTTGTTTCATCAGTCTTTGAAATTCTCTTAAGGTAATATAACTTATGCTGTTTCCTCCGTGTGTTGCATGTTTCTATTCCTCCTTCTTTTTTCACCCTTCCAAAATTTGTTCTTGCATAAATGCTGCCCTTGGTCGTAAATGGTTGATGACTCTAAGATGTGCTTACTCATTAGTATTGTTCCCCTTTCGTTGGCTGAAAAGTGAGCCACAGTGAATTCTAAACCTTTACATTTTGTTGTTGTTGTTGCAATTTTGAGTTTTGTTACAGGTTTTTTGCCACTCTTTTCAGGACCTCTTAGTATAATCCCTCTCTCAGTAGTGGCAGTGATAGCAGGGCAACACCTAGTGCTTTCGGTCTCCGGCTTCTGGAGACTGTGTTCGCATGGTCCATTCGTCTATTGGACTAATTGCTTCCATGTGTTTTCCACTTTAGTCACACTTCTTTCCTCTCAGTCAGGAGGAAACAACAGTTGTACCTGAGATGGCCCTGGATGAGCTCGTAAGACCCTAGCTGCTACCCACCTAAGTAAGCCGTAGAACATTGTGTTGTGTGCACTGTAATATGTCAACTGACTTTAGTGTTCCTTAAACATATGATCCTGAGCCCCTAGACTCATGACTTATTAATCCACAAAGGTATTCGGTTATGTCTAAAACAGTTCATAAGTTTGTATCTTTGTATGGTATATGTTCCACCATATTCTTAGATATATTTGTAGCAAAAGAAAATGCCCATGTACAAATGTCCTAGGTCCATCTTATGTAAACAAAGGTAGTTTTATTCTCTCCGATTGTGTCACCCTGAGATGTAATTGATTCAATGACAGTGATTTTTGGGGTGCCCCCTAGTCAGTTCCTCCTTCCTAGCCCTCCCCCTCCTGGTAATGAAAAAAGAATGTTCATTTTAGTATGAAAACTTTTTTCTTGACGTTTATAATAGTGGTTTTGTGCAATATGCATCTTGTTTTGGGTTATCTTAATTTATTTCATCATAATATCTTCCAAATTCATTCATTGTTTTTCTTCTCCTTTTACTTTGTTAGATTTGCAAGTGGTTTTCTAATTTTATTAAGCCTTTTAAAGAACCAAATTCTTTCTCCGTTGATTCTTTGGTTTTCTGTTCCATTTATTTCTGCTTTAATTTGTATTTATTCTTTTTTTATTTTGGTGACTGTAGGAATATTTTGCTTCTCTTTTCCTAATTGTTGGATATGTCGGGTGATGGTGTTGCTTTTGTTTTTTCTTTCTTTCTTTTTGATGTCTGTGTTCATTGCTCAATCAGTTAAGAAATCATCTCTACAGAGCAATAAGTCATGGATTGCAGTTGCAGTCTTATTATATTCACATAAACTACTCGTATCAATAGTACTTAAATTCAAACCACTGAATAAATTATTGCCATGTACCCAGGGAGATGATTGGAAATGTTTTTCTTTTTGTTTGTTTGTTTGTTTGTTGTTCTTGATGGTTTTGGTTTTTGGTTTTTGTCATTGGGACATATTTACTCTCAAAATCTTCTTCCCCATTATTTTCCTAGAATAACATGAAATTAGTAAATCCCTGTTTGCTGAACTGTGATAATTTCCAATCATTTCTCATTTCTTTCTCCTTGAGTTTACTAATAGATTGCTTTGGAGAGACTTGAGCCCATTTCACAAATTTTCGTTCATAGTCTTAAAACAAACAAAAAATGTTGGCTTAGTTTTTGCGATGGCTAATTAATTACATTAATTTTATATGGGCCTTGTTATTTACTTTTAGGAGAAAGAAACAGATTGCTCTGTTTGACTGGCGGATGCCTCATTCTACTTCTCTTTTCCCCATTTCATTCTATTTCTCTACCACCATTCAAATATACACCTAGTGCTCGTATGATGGTAGACAAATGCCATGTGCGCCATGCGAGAGTGGCTCTTGGTGCTAACATTTGTGAAAGTTCTTGGGTGCTAACCAAAAGTGCAGTTCACCGAGAGGCGCCTGGGTAGAAAAATGTGGCAGTCTCCTTCAGAAAGATTATAACCAGGGACCACTCATCATGGATCATAACTCAACACCTGGGTTACAATGTGTCAGAACTAACTCAATGAAAATTGTTTGTTGATTCTTGTTGCTGTTTTGTTTTATTGTATCATAAATATATGGTGGACCCATAAAGAGATCTCATGATAGAATTTGGCAAGACCAATGACTTTTTCATTAATTCTTTTGAATTTCAATGAACTCTTAATCACCATAAGGCTAGCAGAATTCTCAGTATCAAGATGAATGTATAAATATCGTAGCAAGAGAGGGCAGCTGTACATATTTTGGCTATCTCTTTCACTTCTACGCTTGTTCCATTGCACCATCAGAGTTCAGCTAGAAAGGACACTTTTCAAAATCAAATTATTACAAATTGTAAGCTAGTAACAGCTTTGCAGATAGAGATGGCACACTTCTGAGCATGGTTCCTGTGTGACTGTTTGTTCATTCATCCACAAGTTGCCCTTGTCTTTAGCCCAAACAGACTTGGGGTAAAAGTTAACATGTTTAGATAAAAACAACTTTTTGCATGCTGTTATCATGACTTTATTGTATTATTGTTGTAACTCATGTTTGGATTTGGAATTTATTCTTGCAGTTATGAACAATCGTAATCAATATTATCTTCCCCAGTGCTGTTAAAGTTAGTAAAGTTATCTTAAAAGTAAGAGTTTTTTTTCTTGCAACCCATCACTATTTTTTATATAAAATGCAAAATCATATTGAATTATAGGGCTTATGAATTATGTGCTACTAAAAGTGTTACACACACATAAAAAAACCCATAGATTGATTATCATGAGCATGTCAATTTGCTGCTTTACTAAAATATCTACGGCCTCTTTCTAAACTTACCTTAAATATTTTTTCATATCTTTAGTAGAAGTGTTCTAGTGAGCATCCCTTAACTATATTTATATTGTGAAGATATTTTTATGTGCGTTTCTGGTGGAGAACTGACTAATTTATTTTACGGTATTTTTATTCATTTATTAATGATTCAGAGAGCTAGAGTTATTATAATTATGTTACATTTTTCGCCTATGAAATAGCATTAAAGACTTTTTAAAAATTATTTTTGGTAACCTCGTACTGTTATTTGACTTTATTGAAACTCCTCTTTAAAGACAATAATACTAAAAATAATAATAATAAAATAAATTAGTTAATTTTGTAGGCTGTGTGTTTTATATTAAATACATTATTTTCTCCTTGATTTGAATTCTGATTGGAAAAAGATGACAACATGCAATTCTATGGGCTGTCACTGGAAAAGGACAAAGACAATTCCTGAAATGAAAAAGAATTGGAAAGTCTGGTCACATTTTCCTCCATTGATATGTATTCTCACAGAGCTCCACGTTGGTTATTCTCTTGCTCCTTTTAACTGAACTTCTTGGGAAATGTAGCAAGGTTCCAAACATTTGGCGACAGGTCCTATTAACTTCCAATGGCTCAAGGGAAAAACAGAAAAAGAATGCTGGAAAGGCAAACCTCAGGTGCCCCCGGCTCCGAGCCAGGGTGATCTAGAAAGAAAAAGTGGGCCAGTGGAGAATTTTCCAGTGGCATCAACTAAACAGCACTCAGATGTCAAGTTCTGAAAGATGTCGAGGGCCTGATTGCTTCTTCTTTCTAGCGTTATAGCTCAAAAGAAGCTGTTTTGTTCGGTCTTTATTTGTTTCTTTTACTTCATAAGACAATGCGTTGAGTGAACATCATGAACCTTAAAAGGACGATACTTGTCAGCTTTTTTTCATGAAGCGTGATGGAGATACTTATGTTTGTAGGGACAGTTTTCCACTTGCTATTTTTAATGCCCTTAGCATAAAAGAAATATTCTAGGTCTTATACGTATAATCTTAACATAGATAGTAACCAAATTCTATTTTTCCTTTTGTACTTATATCCCGTGAGAAGAAAATGTATGCAACTATTTCAGAAGGTGAAAGTAGATATTGACCTTATTTGGTCAATAGCAAATATTATAGATAATAAAATTATACATAGTTGCTTCTAGTATTAAATTCTAGGTCAGAGGATGTTATGAAGTCATATCAGTTGCAAACATAATATGATACATGATATAGAATTTAAAGAATCAAACCAATCACAATGATTTTTCATCTTTTAGGTATGTTTAATAGTACTACAGAATATTCAAAATTTCATAAGGTGTCCTAATACAATGTTACTTTGGTGACTGAAATGACCAAGACACAAACTATGACTATTTCAGCCTTGTCCTCACCAAATCATCATTTTTATTAGTGTCTTTTGTTACTTAGAAATCTTGTCCTTATTTAGCTGGTTGAAAAACTTAATTTTATTAGTTTTCCCCAGAATAATAAGACAAGGAAGATTAATCCACTCATTCAGTCAACAGTTCTTACTGATATTGTTCTCGACGCTGGGAAGTGATCTCTTACCTCTTCTCTGTACCTGTGCACATGCTCCGGTCTGGTCCGCCGTGAAAGGCAGCACTGAAGTCATGATAGTGGGGTGGGGGCGGGGGGAGGTGTCCAAGCCTCAAGGAGACAGAGGAAGCTTGTGTGTTTCATAGGTGCTACCCTGCATCCTGGTTGATGCATTCCTTCCTCGTGACCTTTTTGGGAGGTGATGTCCCATTGTCTACAGATGGATTTGGGTCTCTGCTCTGACCCCCCTTTTCTCAACAACATGTTGTTTGTTTGTTCTGGGTCTTCTGATGCCTGTTACCTGGTCCCAACCACACCTCATGATCGCACAGGCTAGTGTTCTTCTTCCATGTGGGCTTGTTGCTTAAATAACTATTATTATAATATTAAACATGAAAATATTACATATAAATATAAAACTTATATTTATATATTTTATTTGTATGTTTTATAAAGATATAATTTGTATGTATAAATTAGTTCTATATCTATAATCTAAATATAATATGATAATAAATAATATAATATTTTGATATCATATAATAGAAATATTTTTATATTAACAAATCACTTGTGATCTTTAACTTGGTACTAATTAATTTTCTTGTGTTTTAGTGATTCTTATGTCAGAAAGAGCTAAAAGCATAATACTTACCTCAAAGGGTTTAAAAGTGAAGATTAAATGAGATAGCACACAATGTGATTGTGAGAGATTGGCATATAGTAAGTACTGAATAAATATTAATTAACATTATTCTTTTTCTCTGATTTTGTGTTGATGCTCTTCCTTCATTGTATTTTGAGACAAATTTAAATACCCTGTTGTGTCAAAAAATTATGGCAAGTAATTTGTTAATCAATATTCCTGCTTTGTATCTTCTGGTTCGTTAAATCCTACTCATATTTAACATTTTACTTTTAATAACATTGATTTTATGAAATACCGAGTAGTATGCTTAGTGCATTGATTAACTTATTTTCATTCTTGTTTAATGAAAAATAGTCATTGTTACAAATTTATCTCTGAACGTAAGTAACTTTACTCATATAATGTATGCTATTAATTTCAAAATATATGTGATTACATTTAAATTTTTTCTTTAACCCAGCAACTGATGGAAATGACTTAGTGATCTTGTTAATGGCTGTTCAGGGTTTTCTTTTCTATTTTGGTTAAAATAATTTTTATTAATATGTGATTTCAATGAATCTTGGCTACCCATTGTAGCATTTGCAATTTCTATTTTAGATTTTTTGTTGTGGTATTTATTCTCTATTACATAGGCTCAGATATTTGAAAACAAAAGCCACAGTATTTCTGTGTCATGAAGTTTAGTGTTCAGGTATTGTTTCTGTCATAAATTATTATTGTTGATTTGATATCTGAGAGAAAAATATGTAAAAAATATTTCACAGTTTATTTCTATTTCTATTTGGTTTAATTTCTATGTTTTTAAAAGAATTTATGATTTATACATATCAATGTTGTCTCAGTACTAAAGTTTCATTCGTGTAAAATATGGTTATTTTATACTTTTTGCTAAATTAAATGACTATTTTTGTTCTATATAATGCATTTTGTCTTGAAACTTGTCATGCTTGGGACTAAAATAAAGATCAATATCTGCTTTCAACTTCTGAAATAGTTGCATAACCTTTTTCCTCGTGGGATGGGAGTAAGAAAGAAAAAACAGAACTTGGTTAGCATGTATGTCAGGATCATACGTATGAGATCTAGGATTTTTTCCCCTTGCTGCTAAGGACATTAAAAATAACAAGTGGAAAGTTGTTCCTACAAACACGAGTGTTACCTTTCAGTCTGCTATTGTTATTTATGTAACTTAGATTACAATAAAAATTTGCAACAATTATAAGACTTCCTCTTTTCTGTCACTATTTGAATTCTGAAAGTGTTAACCAACAGAGAAAAAGACACCTCCTTAGCACAAGCCAACATATCTAAGGTATAAAAACCTAAGCTTCTCTATTTGTTCATTCAACCAACATCAATACAATGATAATATTCTATATACCAATGATGTACATATTATTTTCTTTTATGCAATAGCCATCATGAAATATATTTTGTGTAGAGAAAAACATGTACATTTTAACTTTTTAAAATTGAGTTCATCCTTTTCTGATGCTTAAAAATTAGTAGTAGAGTACTTTAGCTTGAATTTCCACCTCTTTTATTTCATATCTAATATGAGGAAGTGAAAAAGAACTGAATATTCTATAAGTCAGAGAAAAAAGATCCCCAATTAACCTTATGATCTATAGGTTTTGAGGTAGTTAGTTTATTGTGCCAACCTGACCGATAAACACATGTGGGGTTAATTGAATTGCGGAAAGATAAATGGCTTGGTAAGTCTCACCTTTGGAGTTCTCAGGTCTTTTGCTTTCTGATAGTCAGACCAGGGTGCAGTTGCCTTAGCCAGTTCCCTGCTTCAGCCGGCAAGGCTCATTTCCAGCAAGACATCCTCAAGGAGTAGCTACATGGACCTACCCCAATGCAGCCCTGGGTGCCGGAGCAGCTACGTGCAGACCCTTGCCAGCACTGAGATGCTTACGCATTCACTAATTCAGCTTTCCTCCTACAGTTGGCGTCATAGTGTGTGTTTTGTGAGATGGAGGATAGCTTTGTGGATTGGTGTTGGACATATGGGTTAATGTTGGACTTGTGGGTTTGGGCAGCACTCGGTTGGGATGTTTTCTTGATGTGCACTTAACCTTTATATAAAATTCTCTCTTATGCATGAGTTTCTGTGGATTTGTTTCTCTAAAGTACCCAGACTAACACAGGTTTATTCCTGAATTACAAAGGAAAGAGAAAAAAATGAAAACAGAAGTTCTTGTATTGCTACTTCTATGAAACTCAGTGCTGTCAGCATTAATAGTGCCCATAATTACCAGCAACTGATGTATTTTTTGAAAATACATGATTATTTCTTTACTTCCTGGAATTGTGTTTAAACCTCTTGTTAACAAATGCTGAATTGGAAACATTCTCTGCTACAATTTTTACTACAGAAAATTAATGTAGACACACAAGAGCAGAACTGTTTTAGATGGGAATTTACCATTTGAATAGGAATCATATAGAGACAGCATGCTAGGTAAATCCTGTGCATTGAACCATCTGGAAAGTACTCAACTCAAAATCTCGTCTCCCATGAATGTCATGCTGTCTGTAAGAAAGTAGTCAGTAGCCTGCATGCCTACTAGACATTGAGAGAAAAAATCTTTAGGTAAGAGAGATTTTATACATATATAGTTTTTCTATGTATATTAATCATCAAATATGGGACATACCTGAAAGATGCTATGCTTCCTAGTATGTTCAATTGCAGGTGCTCATGTATAAGGTAAACAGATACTTTTCTGCTTTCAAGGAACATAGCAACTTTTTAATTTTGATATTCAGAGAAAATTGTAAAGTGTTCTTGCATGCACTAGGAATCTACTCAAGATACATCCAAGAAAAATATGTGTTTGTGGTGTGATGGAAAAGAACAGGCTATTTTTCAAGCATGACTTTTCCACTCATAAGACAGGACCAGAAGGATCTGGGTCCCCTACCTATTCTAAAATGCTCTGTGGTTTTTCACTGAAAGATTGTTTGTCCTTCACATACTCACTCAAAGGTTTGTCCTACCTTTGTCTTATTCTGCCCCAAGGTTTCTCCTTTCCGTTACCTTGATCTTCTTTCTCCTATTAATCCTACTTAAAGCTTTCCTAGTTACTACTGAAGCCACTATTCAACACAGGGGGTTGGAGAGTGGAAGGGACAGGGGCGGTAAGCAGGAGACAGAGTTCCAAGTCAAAGTCTTTGAAAATTTTGAGACCTACAGGACATGAAATGAAATTGTGATGTAACTGTGAAGTTATTTATACATACTAGACAATTTTCTCAAGATGCGTCATTTCTGTCTCTCAGACTCTCACTAGCGCTCCATCACCACATTTTAATTCACACATGCTGATCAACCCTCCAGCCTCTCTGAACATTTTAAAAATCTGTAAATTAGAGACAGTTCAAAGGAAGGCACATGGTCTCATCTGGTCAGATGCTTGATCTTCTTTGACTTTCTTCAGCCTTCTTCTTATAATGCTCAAGAGCAGAGGGGCTGTAAGCGAGCCCCCTTGCAGCCCTGGTAACGCTAGCACTTTGCAGTGGGTGCAGGTCTGCTCTGTTCTGCTGCTCCCTTTTGTCAGTAGGTAAAAACGTTTCCCATTCCCCAGAAAGCAGTGCCTTCTGTGAATAGTTGCTTCAGACAAGCAGTCATTGTTCAGAGGGTTTGATTCCTCAGTGAGCAAAAGCTACAGCATTATAAAGATGCCAGTTTAATTTTTTTTAAGCTTGAATTTTTTTTAAAACTAGAAAGGAACCCTCACTGTTAGGCAGTCATGAAAGAAACCCTCTTTTCACAAGTCATGGAACAAGTGGATGAGGAGAGTCACGACTGAAAGTGCAGAGACTGGGAACCTGGCCCTTTCCCAAAGAACAGAAAAGCCACAGTTAGGGGAAGTAATTGAACACTTTGGAAATCCCTTTGAAGACCTAATGCAGTGGAACTTTTTTTAAATGAATAAAAGCTAAATGCATAATAATTCCATTTAAGAAAGTATAAATGAATGCTTGAAGAACTAAGTAATGAATTTATAAATGTTTAATGTAGTGAGACCAAGCAGTGCCATCTTTTGGTAATGTGCATGAAACATCAGCAATGTTGTTACTTAGAGGAGACTCATTTTAATCTGGCAAAGTTTTTTCCTCTTGTTATTTTGTGTCTTGAATGCTCTGTGTGCTTTATGGCAATGACATTTTCTTTATTGATTAACTTTATTTGGTAGGCTGTCATGTATATGCAAACAAAATTTTCAAGATAGGAAAATAAAAAATTAGATTTACTTATTAAAAAATTTCACTCTTTTATATTGGGCCAATGGATGTATTAGATGGTCTTACATATGCCACTAAAAAAACAGTAATAGCAGTTGCTTTTCCATGGAAAACATAGAAATACCTTTTAGCAATAGTAATAAAGCAGAGTATTTGATTTTAACAAGATCTTACTTGTGATCATGTTCAATTCAAAAAGCACGGGAATCATTGATGTTTAATGGGCACTGGAATGTCAAAAAAGGTGTGTAGGGAACATAGTAAATACAGTATTGCTACTAGGGTGTCAGTTCATATATGCATCAATTTATTCCGCACAAAATGTGTTGAAAGATGTCTCTGGGGACAGTAGATGGCGGCAATAAATTTGTCTCAGTAATACATTTGTCTTAGTTCCTTTAAAACCCATTGCCACTAAGTAAATCCCAGTGGGATTGAACCACCAATCTTGTGGTTAGCTGCCCCAAACTGGAAATCTAGTAGCAATACTTTTTTAATGCACCCCACTACTCTACACAGAGGAGCTCTGGTTGTGCATTAGGCTGCTAACCTCCTGATCAACAGATTGAAACCACCGGCTGCTCCATGAAAGACAACTGAGGGTTTCTGGTCCCATTAAGATGTCCTCTCAGAAACCTATAGGGGCAGCTAGTTCTACCCTGTCCTGCAGAGTCACTATGAGTCCAAACGGACTAAGGGACAGAGTTTGTGTTTATTCCCCACGTACTCTACAGACATGTTTTGGCTTGTCAATGCTTTCAGATATCAATGATGTCCATGCCTTTTTATTTAAAAAAAAACACACATATAACAAAATACTAGAATCTAATATTATCTGTGCAATCAAAGCATTGGCTTTTGGGGGGATCTGCTGGGCTACTTGTGTGCAGAAAGGTTAGCTTAAAAGTGTATGGTGTTTTTGTTCTATAACTCCAAAATAAGGGATTAAAAACTTCTCAAAGGACATAGAACCATTATGGGGGCTGCTAATCAAGAGCTCCAAAATTTGAAAGCATCAGCCCCTCTGCAGGAAAAAGATGAGGTTTTCTACTCCCATAAATGTGAGTCTCAGCAACCCCTGGGGGCTGCTCTCCCCTTCCCTGTAGGTTCGTTATGAGTCAGAATCAACTCTATGGAAGTGAGTTTGGTATTTGACTCATTATCGATAAGGTTTTTAAAAATATTAAAAATCACATTGGTGAGAAAAGGCTAGGGAAGTTGTGCTGAGAAATTGTTTGTAGTCACTTGCTCATTCTTCGAGGATACAAAACTGTCATATAAGAATTTTCTTGGGAAACCTATCCCATTTGCCTTACAGCCTTGATCTTACCCCTTCAGACTTCTCTGTGCTCCTCCAACTCAAAGGTCATTTAAAAGAAGCATGATTTGGGTTTCTTCAGGATGCCAAACCTATTGTTTTGATGCTGTTTATATCAAAGAGCACATTGCTCTTTAGAGAAGGATTAGAGAGAAAATCAAAGCCATCAGAAGAAGGTTGTGTGATAGAGTAACTTCAGATTTTGATATTTTAGTTTCATAAAGGTTTCTATGATTTTTAAACAGCAGTTATTTTCCTTACTCCCATACAGAGGAGATGGAAATCTAAAACAGAAGTCTGAAGAGCACACATCATAGTGCTGGAAGACGTATTCTGCTGAAGCTGCTGTAAGATATTTTGTAGGATCCGATGCATGCAATTCTTTTTAATATATTTCATTGGTTTTCTCTTGTTTTACCTAGCGTAGTGTCTGTACCCCAATCTGCAGTGAGTCCACTTGCCGAAAATCAGAGGGTCATATTAGACTCACCACATATACAGGTGCAAACCTGCACACACATCAAAGTGACTACTGTCCTTTTATGTTGGAGCAATGGTGGTCCTCTGACTGATGTATGTACTATGGAAGGGTGATAGTTCTCTTGTACCTGGGTATCTTAGGAAGGAGCAACACTTTTGGAAACAATATGAAGGAACTTGACCGAATCCTGAATCCAAGAAAGTGATGATGAAAACAAAATCATAGGCTGAAAGGATTTTAAGTCCCCTAAGGCAATGGCCATCCCAGTGCACCACCTTTCTGCAGAGGCTCTTTTCCAACTGGCACTACTTTGAAAAAGAACTCATGTCCAGCTCTTGTTTTGAATTTCATTTGTGTAATAATTTACACACCTGCCTCAAATATTTTCTCTGCTCTTGATGTGGAAACATGTTACATCTTTTTGCATAGTATGAATATAAAGCAATGATGCTGGTGTGTGTGTGTGTGTGTGTGTGTGTGTGTGAGAGAGAGAGAGAGAGAGAGAGAGAGACTGACTTATTGAGGTGAATCATCTGGATGGCATATAAAGGATTTCAGAAAGTTCATAAAATATTCCAGTATTCTTTGAGCTTTGGGAAGCCTCCTGTATCAATCATTTTACAATCTCATGTCTATAAACTTGCTGAATGCAGATTTGATTCTAAAAGGTATAAAACCCAGAGCAGAACTGGTTTCTGAGAATGCAAACCCTGGGGATTTCTTCCGGGGAGCAACTGGTGGTGAAAACCGTGAAGCTTGCTCACTGATAGCGCCCAAATCATAACCCACTGTACTGCAAGGGCTCCTTAGTATCTACACAGAAGAACACACTTCCTTTACTAGTCGATCTCATTTTGTGATTGGGGTGCCTGAAAATGTATCTTGAGTTCATTCAATTACCGAAACACAGCAAACAGTTAAAACTGTGTTAAAACAGTTAAACCGAATTAAAAATGTGATTAGTGTCAAATTGAACACATTCAAACTCACTCTTTCCCTGAAAGTCACCTCTTTAATTCAATAACTTTCTAATTCCCAGACTATCCCTAGAATATGAGCACCTAGTTAAATTCATATCAAGTACCAAAGAATATTTTAGTAATAGCATTTACATACTAATTTAAATTTAATTATGCAACATAAAACATTCATAACCATTAAATACAGAAAGCTTATTTTGAATTGTTAAGTGTTTCAACCATTAAAATATTAATGCAATATTTAAAATAATGAATTAGCTGTTTAAGTAACCTTATCTTGTTATTCATAGTAAAGATTATTTGTAATCCGAACTGGTACAGCCCCCTCAAAATCTTTGTATATATTACTCGGTAGCCATTTCTTGTACTTAAATGAAGGCCCTCAAAGAATAAAGAGACCTGTTAAAGCATTGATACAGAATTAATGAAAGTAAATAAACATTACTTTATAGTTGCCAAAATATTGTAAACATAAATGAGCACTAATGTTCGCCTGGGAATATATTTGAAATATTTTCACACTAATGAGCTTTAAAACTGGAACCACCCCTTTCAGTTTCCAAGACTGTATCTTTTTGTGTGAGCAGTATCCTCATCTTTCGCTCACGGAGCACCTGGTGGGTTTGAACTGCTGATCTTTTGGATCCCACCCACTCTGTAACCACTACCCAGCTATGGTTCCTTATTAAAGCTAAACTTCACTAATTGCATAGGGAGCAATCATATTAGGTCTAATATTGGAATTACCTATTGTAGCATATGGATATTAATCTACTTTAAAGTGGTGTTCTTAAAGTGGATTTGACAATATATTTTAGTAGATTATTCTATTGCTTACCACATCTTTGCCTGATAATGAATTTATCATCTATTACTTTTAAATTTTTTATGACACTTCTTAATTTCTATCATTATTAGATGGGTAAATTGTAATAAGAATGGCATATTATTATCTCAGAATCCATCAAGCTTTCTCTAGATATTTTTTAACATGTTGTTGAGACGACAGGCAGCAAAACATATACCAGCCTACCTGTTTCTTCTGTGTAATTCCGTGTGGTTGATTATTTTATTTGAGTTGTGTGAATATTCCTGTCTTTTACTGAGACGGCCCTCCTTTATTGACATGAACTCTGTAATCATGTGATTCGGTTCTGATCGAATCTTTCAAGTTGCTGTTGTTAATGTAATCCTCTATAGATTGTTCCTAATAGAGGACAATGCTCAAGGCCACCTTTCTAAAAACAAAACAAAACACAACTAGTTTTGTTAAAAGTTTGTTTGGTTTCAAGACTTCAGGAAATATTTTTAACTTAAGTTTTAAATTTTGGCATTTATAATTTTTATGGGTTCTAGTTTTATAAAAGTGTTCACTGATTTTTTTATTTCCTCATATGCTGGGAAATAAAGTTTTGTATTAGTTAACTACTCACGACTACTACTTGCTGCCATCTAGTTGATTTTGACTTATAGTGACCCTATAGGACCAAATAGAACTGCCACTGTGGGTCTCCCATGCTGTAACCCTTTATGGGAGTAGTAAGTCTCATCTTTCTCCCATGAGGGGCTGGTGGATTTGAACTGCCGATCTCAGTAGCCCAATTAGTAGCCCACTATGCCACCAGGGGCCTCATTATTCCTTGTCCCTTCGGAGCTTCTACTCCTAGGTGGTCTTGGCACCATCTCTCTTCGCCCATCACTTCTCTTGCTTGCTTATTTAATTTCTGTTATGTTTCCAAAGAGATTAATTCAAGATATACCCCACACTATTCCAACTTTCTTCATATAACAAAGATAACCTATTCCAAAATGGGCTTATAAGCAGAACCATCTTTTGAAAAAACTTATATGAAAATACTAAATTCAATTTACATATCTACAATAGTATAATTAGAAAAAGATGAGGCTTTCTATTCCCTTAAAGAGTTACAATCATCTAAACCCTCATGGGTACTCTCTCCTGTCCTACAGGTTCCTATGAGTTGGAACTCGATGGCAGTGAATTGGAGTTTGAGAATGTTATAACCTAGTCTTTGCATATTATTAGTAAAAATAGTTTTTTGGCTTCATTCAAAGCAATACAATAATTAACTTCCCGAGCAAATGGGGCCACATGATTTTATTTGGCGAAGGTAATGAGTGGTTTTGAGCAAAAAAAAAAAAATGGTTTGGAAAGTAACTCTGGCTGTGCAGCCTGTTTGGAACCCTTTAACAAATCCCCGCGCAAGAGCACTGTTCTCCATCTCCAGATGTCCCCTGCTCTGGCACACACTGCACTGCACACACTTGACAAGGCAGGCTGATGCTCCTCAGGACAGAAACGTTGAGTTGAGTGAGGGTGAGGCAAATAGTCTGTGGTTCTCAAGGGTTATGTAAGGGTCCGAATATGCCCTGAATCTACAAAGAAATGACGAGGTGGCACTCCTCATTGGAGCTGCTTTCTACTGGGGGAAGAAATCCCAACATCTTTGTATTTTACATATTTGAATTTCTGAATTTTGAATATTTTTGCACACTTCACATAGCTTCATTTCTAAGGGATGGAGTTATTAAGCCAAGAATATTAAAAAAAAAATGAATGGGTAATCCCTACATTACTGGGGGGAGTTTTAAGACTTTCCTACAAGGTAGAGTTCAGGAGGGGACAGCATTCAGGTCAGCATGAGAGAAAAGGTTTGAATGGAATAAGTGAGTTTATCAAAGGAGACTTTGGTATGGAACACCAAACAATCCTTAGCTAGTAGAATGAAGAACTAGGCTTTGATTTGGCTAATGGTGGACCTTCCATCACTGCAGACTTTCTGGTGGATCTTTTGCTATTGATTGGCTTCCTATAGCATACCTCCCCTTTGTAGGTATGTGCACCCATGTACCCACCCCAGAGTTCGTGCTGTGCCCTTGTTGCCAGTCCCTCCCCTGATACTGATGATGCCTGATAACTAATCCCTTCAGCACCTTGTGATCACACAGGCTGGTGTGCTTCTTCCATGTAGGCTTTGTTGCTTCTAAACTAGATGGCCACTTGTTTACTTTCTAGCCTTTAAGACCCCAGATGCTATAT
>NW_022107431.1:73354811-73367265 GCF_000313985.2 Echinops telfairi
CCCTTAGTGTTTTGCCTTGGTGGAGCAGGATCAGATCAGGTGCAATTTCCACACTGCATCTCTGCTGCTGTCCCTCGCAGGGCCATGGGTCAGTGAGGGGTGTCATGTCTCATAGTGGGGCTGGCCATGTGGTCCTCTCTATGGACTGGCTGCTCTAATTAGGATCATTGTCCTCAAGGCCTGGTGGGCCAGGATGTGCTCCAGTCTCTCCTCCTCCCCCTTCATCTGCTCCCATGTGCTCCCATCAGACATGTCCCTCTCCTAGAGCTGTAGATTCAATGCCATTCTTTGAAATAAATTCTTCTGGGGTGAGGGGCAAGCGTCCACTTAGTATTTGGGACTGGGGGATGGCTCTTTTCTTAAAGGACAAAAGATGTAGCTCCTTGGGCCTGTTTCTTACTCATAGAATCCCAAGAGACAAATGATATTCTTTGTAGTTGTTTTTCTGCCTCCTTCATTCTAAACGGGTGAGTTTTCTGTTTTTGAAGTTTGTTATATCCATAACTCACAAGTATAATCTGTTTGAGAAAAGATCGTGTAGTTACATCCTTGGCGAACGTTTTAGGGCATGTGTGCACAATTGTATAAAACATTTCCCAAATCATTGTTAGTTCTGTTTTAAGTTTTGAGTCAGTCTTTCTTCTCTCACATTTTGTTGTAAGCAACAAGGTGAGATCCTGGGACCCCTTTAAGATATTTTTACAAATGTCATCAGCCAGATAACCATGTTCCTCTTTTACAAATTCTACCTGCTACCAGACATTTGCACATAAACTCTGAGTAGTTCGTTGCCAGTGCATTAAAAAAAAAAACCTCCAATATTGAATCACGGGTTTATGATTTTCATTTAAACTCTTTGCAGAACTACATTTAATGTCTACACTAGCAACATAATGCTGGTGCCATATAGATTCTTTAAGAAGATTGAGAATATCTCAGTGGCTCCCCTTACTTTCTTCTTAGTCTTTAACAAAGGTGTCTATAAGGTCCACAGTTCTAACAACAAATTTCTGAAATCTATCTGTATTTTATTATATTGTTAGGTGCCATCGAGTTCCAACTCATCATCGTGAAATGTTCAACAGAATGAAGCACTGCTCCATTCCTTGCCAGCCTCACAGCTGTCCTGCTTGAACCATATCAGTAAGTGAAGGTCTCAAAATTCATTTCCATTCACTATTTATTTTCTGTTGACTCTGTAGGAAGGCCCTTGTTCCTTTATGCTTCTGTTCCCAGTGAGCTTCATGTGGCTTCTCCAATCTCTGCTTCTCTTGCTTGCGTGTATACAATCTGAACTACCCCTGCCTGTGTTAGGCTGGGTTGTCTAGAGAAATAAAATCAGTAAGACTCTTATCGATATAATGTGGAACTTTGAATCAAGAAGTAATTTCACGTCAAGAAGGCATCCCAGCCCAGTCCATATCCAGACCATGGGTTGATGCCAGCGGGACCAGCGGGAGGCTTTTTCAGCCTCACGTAGCTATATAGAGAAAGAGGAAGCTGCAGCAGAAAGAACAGGCTGGCGAGTGCAGAGTTGTATGGATCCAAGGTTGGTGGAAACAGCAGGGTGCTGACTGCTCCCATGGGACATAACTCACATGGGGATGCCCCTGGAGGCAGACATGGAATCCAAGCAAGCAGAGAGGGAGAGAAAGAGAGAGAGTTTCCAGGGGCCTCTAATGAAAAGGCCACACCACCAAGGATACATTATTAGGTCTTGTACTAAATGATAAGTTGGACTCCACCTGTCCACTTCGTGCAGGTGTAAGTTAACATAAACTGTAACCACCACACGACACAGATAGCTCATTCTCAAGTGCATTTAGAACCCAAGCATGCAAGTTAGGATTCATAGCATGCTTTGGGGGACATCTTTTAACCCATAACTTTTGTGGGTTTTCGTTTCATAAAACCATTCATCCTTTATATTACTCTTAATTGCATATTTAACTTTACCAAAGAAGCACCAAATTTCTTTTCAATTCATGTAAAACTTTGTCGGAATTTTTTTGGGTGCTCTATTTGTTTTTCAGATCTAAAATATTTCAAATATAATAATATAGTAGTCATCATAACAGTGTTTTGATGGAAGTCCCAAAGTAGTACCATTTGTTTTTAGAAGTGTGCATGTACCTTGCAGTTTAAACAATATAAGCTATGCATTGCAAGCACGCAGGGATTGGTTCATGACTATACCTTGTCCATAAGTCAGACATGCACCAGCTGAGACTGCCTGTAGATAAGGAGGCTAGATCTTACAGATGGTAAATACTTGCTTAAGAGGCACAGCCAGATGTGAAATGCTCTATTTTTAATTTTGATTTAATTTTGTTAAACTGTGTTGAACTATAATTCTGAGATCTTTATCTCTCATATTAATATAGCTGCCTCTCCAGGCCTGGGTTTTTCGTTACTAGTGGCATCTAGCTACTCTCTACTTTGTTACTATCATTTGTACAGCATTCCTCTTCTCTCGGGTGTTGATTATCTCATCACAGTTAATCATCAGCAAACTTAGAAGGCTCAGCCTCCTCTTTTTATTAGAAGCACTCCCCCAGAATACCTCCTTGTACAAAGCTGATATGAAAATATGAATCAAGGCCATCCTAGAGTGACAGAAGACAGAAGTAGTTTTGACCCTCTGGTAGTCAGACAATGTATTGGTTTCACTCGATACATACCCTTGACGTCAAAATTATTTAAACATTGTCCTGGGGCTAGCTGAATTAACTTCTATTTTAACTGGTTGCTCCTCAGTGGACAGGGTTCCACGTGCCTTCAGTTAGATGGTCTCTTGTACTGAATTAGCTGACTTCGATCCATTTGCTTCCTTTGGTGATGGAGCAGAAACAATGGATGCTGGAGCTTGTGAGACGTGATTAGATCTCCTGGGAATTAACTGATGCTAAAACAATAACAACAACAAAGCCCAAACAAAGGAGCGCATTGCTGTGCTAAGTTGATGCTATACTGACCCCATGGGGCCGAGTCGAACTGTCCCTTAGGATTTCCAGAGTTGTAGAATTGCATGGCGAACTGACAGTCACATCTTTCTCCTGTGAAATGGCTGACAGGTTCAGCCACCAGAGCTCCTATAAACTAATGCTATTTTGGGGAAAAGATCTTTCTTCTTCTTTTTTTAAATCATTTTATTGGGGGCTCATACAACCAATCCATACATACATCTATCTGTTGTTTAAAGCACATTTGTTACCCTCACCATTCTCTAAACATTTACTCTCCATTTAAGCCCCTGGCATCAGCTCCTCATTTTCCCCCCTCCCTCCCCTCTGCCCCCCTCCCTCACGAGCCCTTGATAATTTATAAATTATTATTTTGTCATATCTCACACTGTCCGACCTCTCCCTTCACCCACTTTTCTGTTGTCCATCCCCCAGGGAGAAGGTTATGTGTAGATCCCTGTAATCGGTTCCCCCTTTCCACTCCACCCTCCTTTCATGCTCCCAGTATTACCACTCACACCACTGGTCCTGAAGGGATCATCCACCCTGGATTCCCTGTGCTTCCAGTTCCTATCTGCACCACAGTGTATATCCTGTGGTCTAGTCGGATTTGTAAGGTAGAACTAGGATCATGATCGTGGGTGGTGGGGAGGGAAGCATTTAGGAACTAGAGGAAAGTTGTATGTTTCATCGATGCTACACTGCACTCTGACTGGCTTGTCTCCTCCCCGTGTTCCCTCCATAAGGGGATGTCCGGTTGTCTACAGATGGGCTTTGGGTCCCCACCCCGCTCTCCCCCTCATTCACAATGATATGTTTTTTTGTTCTTTGATACCTGATACCTCATCCCTTTGACACCTTGTGATCACACAGGCTGGTGTGCTTCTTCCATCTGGGGAGGAAATGATCTTTATATGGAATACTTTTAGTAGAATGTTTCTAGTATAGAATATAAACCCAGAATTTATGGAGCATGAGTAATTTCATATAAACGATGACTGTCTAGATCAGGGGTTGGCAAACTTTTGAGATGGAAGAGCCAATCCTGACCCTCACAACAATTTAAAAATCATTTGAGAGCCATAAGTATTGTTTTACAAACACATGAAATCGCCATATCGAGTAATAAATTTTTTTTAATTTTACATCAGAGCCCTGTGTACATACCAAAAGAACTGCATATGGCTTGAGAGCCACAATTTGCCAACCCTGGCAAAGATTAAAACTGCAGGTATCTAATAACCATAAATATCCCACTGCTGTGTGGCAAATGAGGACTATGAAACATACCAGTGTCAACGATTACGGTGGACCCAGTATGTGTAGAGAGTGATAAATCAACCGTCTTACCTTTCAAGAGAAGATTTGGGGAAAGGTCTTGCAGATGCCATCAGGACTCTGCACAAGGCAGACGTTCGCTCTTGTCTTCAATTAAATAGACTTCTGACTCATAACAACACTCTACAGCAGAATAGGGTTTCCTAACCTGTAATCCTAATGGGAGTTGGTTGCTAGTTTTTTTCCTCTTGTGGAGCTACTGGTGGATTTGAACCTGTGTTTCTTGACACATCCTTCATCTAGATCTATGCACTGCTGAGGGGGAGGTTGACATCTCTCTAACCCTTCTCCTGAGAATTCTGCACCCTTCCATTTGTGCCATGTCACAGTGGTACCTTTCATATTTTTGAGGGACTCAAATTCTGTACCTTTTAAATGTTCAAATTTGGGGAACAAAAAGAAATGTGAAGGGATATGATCAGCCATGTAGAGTGAGTGGGGAAAGTTTTCACAACAAAATTTTTGTAGGATGGCTTTTACTAAACAAGTACATTGTCGTGATTGGAAAAAACTTCCTCGGTTCAATTTTCTGGTCTTTTGCTCTCCTGTCAAGTTTTCTGAAAATGTCGTAACATAACCCCATGATCATCCTGCTTGAAGAAATTTATTGAGATTACTTCTTTTGAATCCCTCCAAATATTCCTTCTGAACTGGCTTCTCTGCCTTGACTTTCACTGGCCCAGAAGATCCCCTTGGGAATATCACTGTTTTGATTGGACCATTTAAAAAAAATAGCCTAAGAAGAACAAGACAAGTGTATCTCTAAGAGAACTTGGTTGTGGCTGTCCATTGGGTGCAGAGATGAGGTTCATTATGATTTGTTCGGAATAAACAAGGGCATGGATGGACTGGGACTCTAGTAGCAATACTTCTCAGCTTACACCTCGTATATACAGACAGGCATATAACTCAGAGGGAAATATCTTTTTAACTAAAGCAGAAATAAAGTGAAGGTTAAAATAAGATTTTCCCTGGAAGTAAGACTTCCAACATAAGAGAATGTTGGAACTATAGTATGCTTCCATATAGCGTGATGGAAAGACACATATAGTTCCAGGAGCTAACAACACTTGTAGAAGAAAAGAATGTGCCTTGTAAGGGAATGTCAATGAATAACAATTCCTAAAGACTTCATTTCCCTAAAATATTGACAATGTGGATTTGACATGCAACAAAAAGGAATGTGACCAATATGTTATTGAAGAGAAGGCTGTATCTTTTGGAGCTTCGGGTTTATGAACATGCTCAGAAATGTATATCCAGTTTAAAGAAAGTTAAATTTTAAAAAAATTTTGCATTTGCTTTGCTTTCTATAAACATTGTCCTTAAAAAACATATATAAAATAACAGTTACAAAACTGCCGTGAGTCTATTATTTTAAAAAGTCAAGTTGTAAGTTATATGCCAAAAATACTTTATCGGCAACTTCCACCCTATTTGTCATAAATCACAAAGTTGTTAGAGAATGCTCAGTGAGAAGACTTAACAATTATGAGCTGCAAGATAAGAGAAAGGAATCGATTGTTGTCGCAAGATAATGGCCGCTGGCAGTGAGATAAACGTCAAGGCAAAGTCATGGCAATGTCTCGCTATTTATCAAAAGTAAACAGAGAAGAGAAGTAGGATGCATTTATCAAGTAGATGTGCTTGTCCAAAAGTTTTCTTTTTCTCGCTCCTCTGTGATTTAGGTCCCATCACTTCACACGGCAGATGTTCGTACAGCTGAATGATTAGGGTCACTGTCACCTTATTTAGCGTTATCAAGCCTTGATTTTGAGTGATTATTTTGTTTAGTCTTCTAAATGCCTTATATGAAGAAAATAATTAAGAAATGTTTACCACTTTGGCTTAGTTGTAATTTCTTTTATTTCTTTCTTTCTGGTAGATGTGCTGCCGAAGCGAGCACTATTTCTTTCTTTCTACAAGGGGTGTCGTTTAATGCTTATATTCTTTTAAGCAGGATCTATGATGGCTTGCATTAAAATTCATATCCAAGAGATCAGTTGAATAGAAAATTAAATAAATGAAATGCTAGAACTGAGAGGACTTTTAGCCCCAATTAGTTTAATATAAGCATACTAATTCAATGGTTTGTTTTACCCATCTTATGTCCTACACGTGTGGCTTAATGAACCACACATCTTATATTGCTATGCAATGGACTGCTCTATTGTCAACTACTATTTGTGCTCATCACACATACAGTGTTTTGAGAGTCCACTCTTGCCCGAAGGGAACATACTCTTCCACATTCCAACCCTGATGGAGAATTTGAAATCCATTTAACTTTTTTGGAACAATGGAGAGCAAACCTTCAGAAATTAGTAAACTGAAATTATACTTGGAACTAACTGTGCTACTTATACAAGTAAACTGTATATATTATATTTGTAGAAGTAAAAGAAACCTTAAAAATATATGAAGGTATATTGGGAGTAGGATTAGGTGAGTGTGGGCAGTGGACTGAAATTTTAAAATATTAAGAGCTTACGTATCTATGTTGTTAAAGAGTGTGAATTTTATCCTATATGAAACAGGAAGAAATGAAAAAAAATTTGCACATGCTTAAGCATATTGGAGGCATCATTGAAAATATGAGCTGGGAAAGATTTATCAGAATTGAAGAGCTGGTATTGTTAGGTGCTTTTGACTCAGTTCAAATCAGAGCGACTTCCAGACAATAGCACAAAATACTGCTCAGCCTGAGCCATCTTCTCGGATTATTGGCTCAGCATACTGACTGACTAAATATGGTAAAATGATACAACCCGATAGACACCTTTCCAGATTTTAAGCTATTTAGTATCCTCTTGTTATGTGAAAATAACTGCCTCTTGACCTAGGTACAGGTTCCACATGAGCTACAATGAAGTGTTCTGGAATTCCCAGTCTTCACAATACTATCCATAGGGTGTTATGATGCACACAATCATAAAACACAAGTTCACATTTTCCTAGTATTCGCTGAGGCAGCCAATATTCATCTAACAATAGCAATAATATCCCTTCTTCCAAGTCCTCTTTTGAATCTGGTTCACATTTCTAGTAGCTCTCTGTTCTCGGTTGGTGTAGTGCTATAAATCACTTTGTTTGTTTTGCTTTAATCATTTTATTGGGGGCTCTTACAGCTCTTATAACAATCCATAATACATCCATTATATCAAGCACATTTGTACATATGTTGCCATCAAACTTTTCAATACATATTCTACTTGAGCTTTTGGTATCAGCTCCTTATTTTCACCCCAATCCCCCTCCCTCCTTCATAAACCCTTGATAAATGATAAATTTTTATTATTTTCATATCTTACACCATCCACTGTCTCTCCTTACCCATGTTTCTGCTGTTCATCACCCTGGGTGGGGAGGGTTATATGTTGATCATTGCAATTGGTTCCCCCTTTCTCCCTCCACTTTCTCCCTACCCTCCTGGTATAGATGCTCCATTATTGTTCCTGAGGGGTTTATCTGTCCTGGATTCCGTGTGTTGATAGCTCTTGTTTCTATCAATGTACATGATCTGGTTTAGTTGGATTTGTAAGGTAGAACTGGCATCATGAAAGTCAGGGGTTGGGTGGGGAGCATTAAAGAACTATAGCAATGTTGTATGTTTCGTTGGTGCTATACTGCATCCTAGATGGCTAGCCCCTCCCTTGTCACCCTTCTGTGAGTGTATATCCAATACAATTGTGTACAGTTGGGCTTTGTGTCTCCCCCCGCCTCCGCCTATATCATTCACATCGATATGACTGTTTGTTTTGAGTCTTTGATGCCTGATACCTGATCCTGTTGACACCCATGATAACACAGGCTGGTGTGCTTCTTCCATGTGGGCTTTGTGGCTTCCCTATTAATGGCTGCTTGTTTAACTAAAAGTCTTTAAGACCCCAGATGCTATATCTTGATAACTGGCACCATCAGCTTTCTTCACCACATTTGGTTATGCACCCATTTTGTCTTCAGTGATCATGTCAGGAAGGTGAGCATCACAGAATGTTAGGTTATTAGAACACAGTCTTGCGATGAGTAGAGGCCCAATGTCTGTCTGCTACCTTAATACTTAACATATAAAGATGTGTATATAGCTTTATGTCTCTATTGTTATATATACATATATTTACATATGTACATGTCTGTATTTATACCTCTATAAATATCCTTTGCCTCCTACTTCTTTCCTATATTTCATTTTACTTTCCTCTTGACCCATGATCATGTTCTACCTTCATTCGACATTCAATAATCATCTTGGCCACGTTGCACTTGATCAAACTCCACCAGGCATTCTAGACTCCCCTCGCCATCGATTTTAGATCACTTGTTGTTCCTTTGTCCCTGGGTTTGTTGGCTCCTCCTTCCTTTCCCCACCTCCTACTCTCTCATGTGGCCTCAGGACTATTTGTCCCATTGTTTTCTCCTTGGGATTGTTTATCCTGCTTATCTTATATAGATAGACTGGGGGGGGGGTCCCTTTTAATTATCTCACCAAAATTTTATTTGTGTATGATAATAATGATATTGTTCAATAATTACTCTCATTGTGCTGTATCACCTTTCTCTGTAATGGACACAATTATGTCTATGTTTCAGTTTGTTGGCCAGGTAGCTGTTTTCCAAATTCCACAACACAGGCTAGTCAGCCCTTCCAGTGTTTTATCAGTTTGTTGAAACATCTCAATTGGTATTCCATCAAATCCTGAAACCTTGTTTCTTCCAATGCTTTCAGTGCAGCCTGAAATTCTTCCTTCAGTACCATTGGGTCTTAATCACAGGCTACCTCCTGAAACGACCAAATGTCAACCAATTATTGTTGGTACAGTGATGCTATATATTCATTCCATCTTCCTTTGATGTTTCCTGCATCATTCAGTATTTTGCCCATAAAATCTTCAGTTGGTCAGTATGATAATTTTGATAAACATGAGTATGTAGCTAAACATAAATGATTATATTATATTTAAAATACATAATAATTAAAACACAAATAAATAGAGAAAAACAAATTTCAACAAATATATGAACACAGGGGATGAATAAACTATCATTAATTTAGAAACATAATGACTAATATGTCCCGGAATATTTAACTGCATTATAATTAAATCCTGAAAAGAAAAGTGGCACTGAGAAATGTTATTTTATCTTTTAGGTTACCTAATATATGAGAGACACATATCATAAGTTTGGTAAAAATTATGAGTGTGGTTAAACTGTTTATATACTACTTTGTCTAATATTTATTTCTATTATTTTATTCTGATAAACTGAATTATAAATAAAACATATTTAAATATGTTTATTAAAACATAAGTTATAATAGCAAAATGTTGGAATTAATATAATTGTCTCACAAAGTAAGAAAATTTGCATTAATGATGGCAAGTGTGTTAGACAGGGTTCTCTAGAGAAACAAAACCAGAATGCCAATAACTTTATATGTATTTATACAGATAGATACATAACACAAGAAATAAAACAGTAAATTAAATTAAAAAGTGGTACAAGTAGCTCAGTGCAACTCCCATGAGACAGTTGTGAGACACTGATAGCCCTTCAACTCTTGAAGGCCACCAGGTAGTCCTCTATAGAGCAATTCAGGCTATCCAGGCACAGGCAGCAAGCAGCAAGGCAGGTTACCAACAGTCAGCCAGATGATAGGGTCTGACAGTCCCCAGATCAAGAGATATAAATTCCAGTGGTGTGACAAAACAGGTCTTGAAGGAACCTCAAATTACAGGCACACAGTCCATGGGTTGGGTGTCCCACAGGTAGTGTAGCTTACAAATTGAGCCACAGAACAAGCAAGGCAGCTGCACACTGGTCCAATGATCAAAGAGCAAGAGACAAGAAAGGAGAGGCTCGCCTAGCCATTTCTCTCTCTGCCTTTCAATCAATCCCACATATGTTTATTGGCCATGTTGGCACAATAAACTAACTACCTCAATCCACCCCTTGCCAACTTGGCACCTGTACACAATTCTTTAATCATATATAATTTCTGGTCATTAATGAAATCTCACTTATACTTATCATCAAACATCAATTATGCATATAAATGAAAACACACTGAGTCCAATTGTATCTGATCTATCATACATGAACAAAGGAAAGATATACAATAAGCACATATAAAGAAAATACACTGACGATTACAAACCTCATTTTTGCAATTGATCACATGGTCGTAAATGATAGGTAGAACTACCTTCTTCTACTACCCATTGTGTATTACCTTTTCCCTCAGCAAGCACCTCAGCTGGTTGTGGTTTTTTGCCTGGTGGGGTGACCCAGACTTTCATTCCTGAGGGGTCTGGGTCATTATAAGTCCTGTCAGGATTGGGTTGCTATAACTTACCACTTACTTTAATCACAGGGCATGGTAGCCCTAAGGGTTGGCCTATGGGATCTCCTGGATTCCAGACATATTCTTCTTTACCTCCATTATGTAACACCAGTCCAATTTCTCCTTGGTAATCAGGATCAATCACACTACTCAGTACAGTGACACCCTTCCTGACCTGTTGATCCAAAGGCATAAGAAGCCCAACATGGCCAGGGGGCATTCTCAGCTGCCAGTTCAGTGGAATCCGTGCTGTGCTTCTGGGTGGAAGAGTTCCTTCCTTCAGGACCAGGACCTCCAGGCCTGAGGAACACAAGGTTGCTGGGACAGGAAGCAAAAATGCTGCAAATGGATCCCTAGGAGTAATAGTGAGTGGTGCCACTGCAGCTTCCACCCCTTGGTTCCTGGACCCATGAATTCTGGCTATTGGAGACACAGCACCACATATTGGTCACTGGTTTAGAGCATATACAGCTTCCTGGAGAACATTGCCCCAGCCCTGCAAATTTTTGCCACGTAGTTGGCACTGTAATTGTGTCTTTAGGAGCCCATTCCATCATTCTATCAAGCCAGCAGCCAGGATGATGAGGGACATGATACGACCAGTAGATTCCATGGGAATGTGCTCATTGTCGCACTACATTTGCTGTGAAGTGAGTTCCTTGATCTGAAGCAATGCTATCTGGGATGCCATGCCGGTGGATGAGGCATTCTGTAAGTTCAAAAATGTTAGTTTTGGCATAAGCATTGGATGGAGGGAAGGCAAATCCATATCCAGAGTAGGTGTCTTGGGTAATCATCTCAGCTTCATCTTTAGGATCTTTAGGAGACTTAATTTTAGTGACAGGTCTAGCAGAAATAATGGGTGGTGAGTGTGCTTCCTGGTGCTCTCAGCAATATCTTGTAAGGCTTCTCCCTCAGGCAATGCTACCGATGCAACACCACCTGGTGTTTCAGCTTGAACAGTTTGGCCAATCTGCTCAGGTGTGGATTGTTTTATTGATAGTGAATTAATACCTTCAGCTGGGAGGGGTGGGTCTATTGACTGGGGTGGGTCAATTGTTTCTAGGGGCTCAATATCCTCCTCTTCTGGATCATCAACCCACATGTTCCCATCCCATGTTTCAGGGTCCCAACTTTTTCTGATCAGTGCCCTCACATTGGTATCAGACACTGCTCTAGATCTGCAATTCAGCTGATGTTGTAATTCAGCCACTCGCATAATGAGACCTGGTTCTCAGCAATGCCAGCTCTTTTACTAGAGGAGAGAAGGCTCTCCTTTGTAGCACAGATGGAAGCTTTCATATCTGTTAGTCTGCACCTGAGACGCGCTTCTGAGGCTCTGAGACCATCCCTCTCCTTAATCACACTTTCCATTGTTAGAAGGACCAGCCAACCAGCTTCCCTATACTTGTCATCCTGACAAAACTCCTGGAAAATATCAAAGATACGATCACTCAGAGGCTCTCCTTTACCCAGCACCTCATCTATTGGTGGTGCTACTGTAGGTATTAGCTTTACTATTTCACACCATGGATTAGTAAGAATAGCAGATATATCCATGCTTTTGGGCATTAAGTAGTATTATTAGTGCTGTTAAGACTTATCAGGCTAGAGAGCCAATTTAATAAGCCTATATTTATGAATTTATTTTTCTTGGGTAATCATCTCAGCCTCATCTTTAGGAGCTTTAGGAGACTTAATTTTAGTGACAGGTCTAGCAGAAATAATGGGTGGTGAGTGTGCTTCCTGGGTGCTCTCAGCAATATCTTGTAAGGCTTCTCCCTCAGGCAATGCTACCGATGCATTTATT
>NW_022107431.1:73368061-73384268 GCF_000313985.2 Echinops telfairi
AGCAAATGTTTTGAGAATGATGAGGGTAAGATATGTACAAATGTGCTTTATACAATTGATGTATGTATGGATTGTCATAAGAGTTGTCTGATCCCCCAATAAAATTATTTAAAAAAATTAAAAAGATGATTCAGTGAAAAAAAATGCTATCTTTCATAAGAAGTGGTACCAAACTAGTCCCAAGAAATTAGAATGTGTTCCAAAGTCCAACTCTTCTCAAATGCCTCTCTGTTCCATTCCTCTCACTTTTCCTTTGAGTAAATTCCCTCATGTCCTCTGGGTTCTGTGATTCATTGCAATTTCCCAAGAAGCTCACGAAACGTTGAGGAAAGTCTCACATGGAAGTGGATGTGAGGAAAGTCTCACATGGAAGTGGATGCTGTTCAGTAAAAAACCCCAGGGTCAGGCAGAGGTGAGCCAAATATAGGGTCAGAGCCAGAATAGAAAAATCTGAAAAAGCCACAGCAGGTCTTCCTTCTACCAAAGCTCAATCAGGAAATAGAGTTCTGGCTTTCCAGGAAATGCAATGAGAGCTAGCATCAGAATCTGTGTACCAGCAATTCAACTCACTGCCGTCAGAAGTCAAGTGAGACTTAGAGAGATTATATAGAAGATAATAAGATTGCTTCTGTGAGTTTCTGATGTTGCAGTTCTTTTGGGGAGTAGAAAGCCTCATTTTTCTCCCAAGGAGTGGCTAGAGGTTTCAAACTGCTGACCTTGTTGTTAGCAGCCCAGTGAAGAACCCACTACCCAACAAAAGATGGTTCCTTTCTGTGTTCAGCATGGCATAGTTCACAATCCCTACGAGATAGAAACAATTCAAATTTCCACCAATGGATGAATGGATTAAAAAACGGTGGTGCGTACATATAATGGAGTATTACACATTCATAAAAAGCAGTGATGAACGTATGTAGCACAACACTGCATGGGAAGAACTGAAGGAAATTACGCTAAATGAAGTAAGCCAAGCACAAAAGGACAAGTACAACATGAGTTCACTGAGGTAATCTTAAAAATGCAAAAGGGGGATAAGGGAAAAGTTACTATATACACACATTCCTGGGCGAGGTCCAGGTACTATGGCAGGGGACTGACCCAATCCAGGGACACACATGGCAGCCAACTTAAAAGGATGGGGGGGGAAAAGAGAAAAAATAAAAAGACTGGGTAGCAGGGATATAGGGCACTAAACCACCCAAGGAGAGGGTATTGTTTATATCTCCACGGGAAAGGGAGAGAGGGACCAGACTTCAACCCAGTGAACCAAGATGTGAATACAACATACTGGCAGGAAGCAACAGAGAGTCTGCAGGGCTGGGCCCAATCCCAACTACATGGAACCCCTCCCTTGCACCCCAGAAGCATGCACTTTAGAGGACAGCACTGAAACTGCAGCTTAAGTAGAGTAGTGCTTCTGATCATGAGAAAATGAAGAGGGGAGAGAGAGTGGAATACTTCCTGGCCCACCAAGCCCCAAGGATGATATTCTGCCTCAGAGCAGCCAATGAACAGAAAGGACCACAGGGATGGGCCTACCTGAGACACAAAATCCCTCACTGATCCAAAGCGCTAAGGGGACAACACTGGAAACACAGTGTGGGAATTGTGCCTGGTCTGACCCCACCATACCTGGGTGAAACAATAAGGGCATGCAACAGAGCAGCAAGGGGAACAAAGCAATGAAGTCCCCAGGGAATACCAGAAATATACCTTGAGACCAGGGTGTGGCACCCCATCAGACTCCATTGGAAAATACTCATAAAGGTCAACAGACAGACCTGGAACTATTTATAGGCTTTTCTTTCTTGGCTGTTGTTTTGTTGCAGTTATTGTAGCATTTGTTTTTTTTGTTTTCTTTTGTTGTTATGTTTTGCTTTGTCCCATTTTTTGTGCTCATTATTGTCACTACATGTCTATCTAGATAAGATAGGTAGGATAAACAATTGGAGGAGAAAACAATGGGACTGACCATTCTGGGGATGCAGAAGAAAGGAAGGGGGACCAGCAAACCCAGGAACAAGGGAACAACAAGTGATCTTAAATCAATGGCAAGGAGGGCATAGGATGCCAGGTGGGGCTTGATCAAGGGTAATGTAGTTGAGAGGAATTACTGAAACCTGAATAAAGACCCATATGAGAGTGAAACAAGAGGGAAGTAAAAGGAAATAGAGAAAAAACTAGGAGGCAAAGGACATTTATAGAGGTCTAAATACAGGCATGTAGAGATGTAAATACATTTATATATAACTATAGGGAACCAGATCTACGCACATATATTTATTTGTTAAGTAGGAAGGCAGCAGATGGACATTGGGCCTCAACTCAAGTACTCCCTCAATGTAAGAACACTTTTTTCTAATAACCTGGCATTCTGGGATGCTCTCCTTCCCTGACACAGGCACTGAAAACAAAAATGGTTGCATAAGCAAATGTGGTGAAGAAAGCTGATGGTGCCTGGCTATCAAAAGATATAGCCTCTGGGGTCTTAAAAGACTTGAAGATAAACAAGCAGCCATCTAGCTGAGAAGCAACAAAGCCCACATGGGAGAAACACACCAACCTGTGTGATCATGAGGTGTCAAAGAGATCAGATATCAGCCATCAAAGACCCAAAACCAAAAATCATATCGACGTGAATGAGGGGAGGGCAGAGTAGAGACCCAAAGCCCATCTGTCGACAATTAGACATCCCTTTACAGAAGGGACACAAGGAAGAGCCAAGACAGTCAGGGCACAGTACTGTATAGCACTAGTGAAACATACAGCTTTCCTCTAGCTCTTTAATGCTGCTCCTCTCCGCCCGCCCCCCCCCCTATCATGACCCTAATTCTACCTTACAAATCCAGCTAGATCAGAGCATGTGCACTGGTACAGGCAAGCGCTCTCAACACAGGGAATCTAGGATAGATAAACCTCTCAGGACCAATAATGAGAGTAGCAATACCAGGAGGGTAAGGGAAAGGTGGGGGGAGAAAAGGGGAGGCAATCACAATCATTGACAAATAACACCCCCTCTCCAGGGGGATGGACAAACAAAAAAGTGGGTGAAGACACAGTAGTCGGTGTGAGACCTGAAAAAAATAATGATTTATAAATTATCAAGGGATTGTGAGGGAGGGAGAGTGGGGGAGGGGGAGAAATGAGCTGATACCAAGGGCTCAAGTAGAAAGAAAATATATTGAAAATGATGATGTCAACATATGTACACAATGGATGGATAGATGGATTGTGATGAGAGCTGTAAGAGCCTCTGATACAGTCATTAAAAAAAAAAAAAAGATGGTGTCTTAAGCTACACCCTCTCCCAATGTAAAATCAAAGATGGCCTCAAGGGAACAGAGGGTGTGCTTTGGCCCACAACCTCCACCAAGATCAAGTCTCAATGTCCCCCAACTGCAGGCCATCAGCGTAGTAGAAAATGCCTTCCAAAATGGAATCATACCAACCGGCGTACGAAGTCCAGAACCATAATATATCATATAAGGGACCTTGGACAGAAGGGCCAGAATAATCGACCATAACTCTATCGTTACAAAAGTTTGAGTTAAATGTTATGCATGAAATTCGATTTAAATCAGAATATATGAGATAATAGCACACATTTTCTGCATTCTGTTTCCAATATATATGTTTCTTTTTCCCCCCCTTGGGAATAGAATCCTGCATTGTTATTCCAAAGACACAGTGATCTGAATAGAAAAATTGAAGTGTATTTTATTAGAGGTATATCAGATAGCTCTCAGTCCACACGCTTAAATTTGGTACATATATTTTAGATAACTGCCCAGACTAACCTAAGTGTGAGCAGTTTCAAATTTTAATTGACAAAAATCGATATTGAAATAATGTTAACCATTAAAAGGGGATAAAACTTACTTGACATCTAATTTTACATTTTATGAATGAGTTGAAAGCAAATTAAAAATTAGGAAGCTAGTAGATAAGCTTCCAGAAAGTTCCACTTTTTCTTTTAGAGAAAGTGGGGGCATTCTGACAGCAGATGTATCAACAGCAGGAGATTAGCTTCAGGTTGAAGGTACTGTTCTGTACAGGCAGCACCAGATTAGCATCCTTCTGTGAGAAGTACCTGGACTTACGTGGGTTGTGCAAATGAATAGTCTCTGATAGGATTTGTTTTAATTATGTGGCTGGGCATACGAAAACACAATGAAGCCCCTGCCAGCAAGTCCATATTGCTTCACTGTGGCCCTATGGACAACCGATGAAAACACCCTTACTGTCATCGAGCGTGCAGACTTAGCGTGACTCTACAGGACATGTAGAACTGCTCCTGTGGGTTTTCAAGACTGTAATTCTTTAGGGGAGTAGAAAATCCCGTCTTTCTCCCACTCTTGCAGCTGGTGGTTTTGAACTGCCCACGTTTTCAGACCGCAGCCCCAAATCGTAACCACTCCATCTACGTGAGCAAAATTGTCCTTGAAGGTTCCTGAGACGTTGAGTCTTTATGGGAACAGATTGTGTCGTCTTTCTCAAGGAGGGGCTGCTTGGGTCAAGCTGTAGCCCTTTCAATTAGCCCCATGCTTAATCCATTGCACCAACAGGGCTCCTTAGTATGCAAGAGGGTACCTCCCCAAAACAGGATTTTTCTTTTCAAAGCTATGTATTTATTTTTGTTTTTTTTACAAAACAACCTTGTGACTTTCAAAGTAACTCTCCATTGCACTTAATATATTTGTCAAACCTGTGATGCCATTCTTGTAAACATTTTTCAAACTCATCTGTTTGGATGACTGACAACACCTCCCTCGTTTTTCATTTCACTTCGTCTTCAAATCACTGTACGTTCATGTCCCTTTTCATTCCAGAAACAAAAAGAAGTTGCATGGAGTGAGGTCAGGTGAATGGGGCAAGAGAGGCATGCTGCTTTTTTGCCAAAAACTGGCACACTGTGATGGCTATGTGAGCAGGTGCATCTTATGGTAGCAAAACCAGTCTCCCATGAACCACAAATCAAGCTTTTTTGTCACATACCATTAACGCAGTCTTTTCAGAACCTCTAAAAAGAAAGCTTGATTAACAGTCTGACCTGGTGGAACAAACTCCAAATGCACTATCCTCCTCATATCAAAAAAACAAAACAAAACAAGCATCGTCTTGATTTTTTATTTCACTTGACGAGCTTTTTGTGGGCAAGGTGATGATGGTGTCTTCCACTGGCTTGATTGTTGTTTGTTTTGGGGGTCATAAGAATAGCATCATGTCTCATCACAGAAATGACCTTGGGGGAAAAGTCTGGGTCACTTTGGAGCTGTTCTTTCAAAGTAGGCATGTTTCCACTCCATGTTCTCTTTCCAGGTCAGTCAGAATCTGAGGCACACATTTCACAGCAACCCTTCTCATTCCCAAATCTCCTGTTAAAATTCTCTGACCCAAGATAGTCCAGTAAGTTCCCTATCTCTTCAATGATCCATTGTCTGTCTTTGAGAACAAATGCATGAATTTTCTCAACATTTGGGGCCGTTCAGGAAGTCGACATTTCCCCTTTTTTGACATGAGAAAAACACTTGTACACTTGAGGTTTCCCCATAGCACTGTCCTTGTAAGTTGTGTTCAACACCCTAACAGTTCCTGCAGCATTTTTCCCCAGCAGAAAACAACATTTCACAGCCACATGCTGTCTCTTAAATCAACCAGCACAATAAGGTTCAAACGAAACTGCTTTTACGAAAAAATGTACTGTGATCAGAGAGAACCTTTCCAGGTGACACCATTGGGTGCACGAACTCATAGTGAGTTGCTGGATGCTCACCTAGTGGGAAAAAGTATGTGTGGTGAAAGCTCTGTCCAGTGGAGCTTTTTTATGCTTTGTTTTTTGAGGGGAGGGGGTAGGGAATCACCCCCTTGTATAAGGTGCCCAGATCAACAAATCTACACTCTTGAAATTTATGCCAGCCTAACAAATACTAACTAAACAAACTTGAATATAGCTTGTCTCACAGAAACTTTGGATAATAGAAGTCTGAGTCTAGCAGGGGAGACACACGTAAATAATCAGAAAAAGAAGGCAAACCTCGCAACTTGGATTGTAAACACCGAGAAACAATACATTTCTCTACTTGGACCTGGTGAGTGGATGATGATGAGGAAATCTGAAGTGTTCCTTGAACTACTAGAAAGAGATGTTTTATGCACTTTCAGACCCTCATAATAAGTAAAACCAGACTTCTGGTACACCACATTTCTTATTTTTTGCGGAATAGGATCATGACCTTCAAACCTTATATTCATGCATATTTTCTAAAAAATGTTTCATCAAAAATCTTTCTGGGGTCTTAAAGGCTTGAAGGTAATCAAGCGGCCATCAAGCTCAGAAGCAACAAAGCCCACATGGAAGAAGCACACCAGCCTATGTAACCACGAGGTGTCGAAGAGATCAGGTATAAGGCATCATCAGAACAAAAAATCTTACCATAGTGAATGATGGGGGGAGTGCGGAGTGGAGATCCAAAGCCCATTAGTAGGCCACTGGAGAGCCCCTTGCAGAGGGGTCTCGGGGAGGAGACGAGCCAGTCAGGGTGCGATGTAACAATGATGAGAAATACAATTTTCCTCTAGTTCCTAAATGTTTCCTCCCCGCTCCCATTACCATGACTCGAATTCGGCCTTGCAGGTCTGGCTAGACCAGAGGATGTACACTGGTACAGACAGGAGCTGAAAATACAGGGAATCCAGGGCAGATGAGCCCTGCAGGACCAGTGGTGTGGGTGGCGAAATAGGGAGGGTAAAGGGAGAATGGGTAGGGAAGGGGGAGCCGATTGCAAGGAACTATATGTGACCTCCTCCCTGGGGACAGACAGCCAAGAAGTGGGTGAAGGGAGACGTCGGACAGGGCAAGATATGACAAAATACCCATTTATAAACTATCAAGGGCTCATGAAGGAGGGGGGAGTGGGGAGGGAGGGGAAAATGAGGACCTAATGTGGGGGTTTAAGTGGAGAGAAAATGTTTTGAGAATGATGTACAAATGCGCTTTACACAATTGATGTGTGTATGGATTGCGATAACAGTTGTATGAGCCCCTAATAAAATGTTTAAAAAAAAATCTTTCTCTTATATTGTTGTTCTAACTTATGTACAACAGAACAAACCCCTGGCCCGCCCTGCACCATGCTCACAATGTTATGGCTCGGCCCACTGTGCCACCCTGAGTCAGTTCATCTCGCCGCCCTGCACCACACTCGCAATGTTATGGTTGTGCCCATTGTGCCGCTGTGGGTCAGTTCATCTGTTAGAGGGTCTTCCTCTGTTTCGTGGATCCTCCATTTCCCAAGAATGTTGTCCTTTCCCAAGGGCTGCTCCCTCCTCACCACATGTCCAAACTAAGTGTGAGATACGTCTTACCATCCTCACTTCTAAGAAGCATTCAGGCTGCACTTTTTCCAAAATAGATCTGCTTGTTTGCAGCTCATTTAACAAGTCACCAACACCACAGTTCCTCTTCCTCTGCCTGCGTTCTCAGGGAGCTTTCACATCCGTAGGAGGGAATGGAATCTGCCATACTTGGGTGAAGTGCACCTGAGTCCTCAAGGGGACACACATATGAATAATTTTTAGCTCTTTAAAGAGGTGTTTTTCAGTAGATTTAGCCAATGTAATATGTTATTTGATTTTTTGAATGCTGCTGCCTTGGGTGTTAATTGTAGATCCGAGTAAAATGAAATCTATTGTAACTTCACTCTTTCTCCACTTATCATAATGTTACTTATTGGTCCAGATGCGAGGATTTTTGTTTCTTTTATATGAGATATAATCTACACTTGAACGCTGTAGCCTTTGATCTTTCTCAGTAAGTGTTTTAAGGCCTCTCCTCTGTCAACAACCAAGGTGTCTGTTGCACATTGCATATTGTTACTGAGACTTCCTCCAACCCCGATACAACCTTCTTCCACATATAATCCAGCTTCTTGGATTATTTGCTCAGCATACGGGCTGAATAAATATGGTGAAGAGATACAACCTGGACACATAGTTTTCCTGATTTTAAACCATAGGTTTCTGAACTGATTTGTCTTACTGCCGCCTTTTCAGAAAACAGCAAAACCAAACCTCAGTGCCCTCCTGGCAATGAGAAACTTTAGTACCAGAGGCCATAAACCAGAATACAGTGTAAGCGTCTGCTTCCGCAGCTCGCCTGCTATTACCCTCTTTGGGAAACACTGTCTCAGACCATTCAGTCTGAATGTCCCTGTTCTATTTGGACAATTGTCTATTGGTCTTTGTATTTGTTCCACATGCACACAATTAAGTGTGTTATTTATTTATTGCTTCGTTTTCTTAACTTTTAGTTAATTATGTATTACATTTCCTTTTGAAACATTGCATTGGTTAGCGTATTTGTATAATATTTATGAATGTTTAATGAAACTAATGGAAAACGAATATACATCTTAAGTCTATAGGCCTCTAAAACTGCGAGTCTTACTCATCCTGCTTCACTGTCAGTTGAACACTAACATCAGTTAGTATTATTTACTTGAATATTTGAATTTTATTCCAATTTAAGTCCATCTACTGACTGACCGGTTTGATAGTTGATCTATGAAAGTTTACTACATGCATTAAGTGAAGTAATAGAACGATGTCTTTTTTTCCCTCTTCCTACTTGATTTAAGGAAGGTATTAACACATATTTATAGCCTCAAATAGCCGTTGTTAAATTGCCTTTGTTCTTTTACCTCTTAAAACACTTGAGAAAAGACTAATTACACAAGCTGTGCTGTTTATTCACCCTGTGTCACCGGCCTATTATTTACTATAAATAATGAACTCACTGGGCGAGCGGTCTGCAATGAGCTGTGACTCAGGGCAGTCACTTTCTTGGATTTCTATGGGATTCAGAATTATCCTGCGTTTTCAGTACCTTTCATTAGGAGCAGATATCATATGAAGGACACTTGAATCTTTGCCTTTTCTAATCCAAATGGTATTTTCAAACTGGATATGGAAGTTTTAAGAAATATAGTCATGCTTCTAATTTTTTTTGGTATGGGGCCCAAAGGTGGAAAATTAATATGGCTGATTAAAATATCTTCACAAAATACCAAGCATAGTTGGTTTAGTTGATTATCTGGTAATCTGGAGATTAAGTGAGTGCTCTGTAGTGGTTGTGGAATTATTTTATACAGCCTTGTGGATCTAAATGATAATTTTTCTTCATCCATCGAAATAGCCACATACATTTTAGTTTTTAACCATAATCAAAGAATATATTTGGAATTTCTATGTGTGATAGGGAACTCACCAAGTGATGCATTTTTTTAATTCAAAGCTTTAACTTCAGTCATTAGCATATACAGCTGGTTTTTGTAGGCAGAATTAAATTATTTAAAGTATTGAGGATGTATTTTATTGCTCTATATTAAAAACATACTTTATATAAAAATACTTAGGTTTTAATAAAATTAAAATTCAGAATAGACACATTATAAACTTATCTTTAGTATCATCACTTCCCATGGAGGCCTTTGACATATTTTCAAGAGTAATTTAGTCCTAAATCTATCTCATGGTGTGCTTTTGTTCTTGCCTTGCAAATTGGCAAACCTTACTCGGATTTTTATTCATACAAACTAGTTGGAAGGGGCTCAAAAAGTTCATGGGAAAATTTGAATGGAAAGATAATGGAATTTTTTCATGAATTTTTTAAGGCCCTCTCATATGGAAATTATGATTATTCACTAGTGACTCACCGATGATGTTTACTTTTTCATTTATTACTTTTTAAATGCTGTAATAAACTACTGTGATAATGCAGTTAGAATCATTGAATAGTACAAAAATTGAACACAGAAAAATTTAAACAAATAACAGAAAACAAGCTTGCATTTCTCTACCAGTTTCTGATCTTCCTTCAACTTGGCTGGATGATAATTCTGGGGTGTCTTTTGTAACATAATTCATCCATGTCTTCATAAAAGTTTTGACTTAGTGTTAAGGCAAGTAGCATCAGGAGTCTTATAGCCCACCTCCCACCCCACTCCCATATTTTTCACCATCCTCCTAAAATTCTAACATTATGACTTTTAATATGTACATTGTACATTGTAATTATGTACGTAGCTATATGTTGGACTGTGAGCTGCTGGGTCAGAAGCTCAAAATCACCAGCCGCTCATTAATAGTTACCATCTCAGAAACTCACCGGGGCAGGTCTACCGTCCCTGCCCTTTGGGTCACTGGGAGACTGCATTGACTCCATGGCACTGAGCTGAGTACTTATTCCTGATCCAAATGATCTCCTGTAGTTCGTTTCCTTTCCATGCGACTTATATCTGTCTCCTACATTCAATAATGTCTTTGGCTTTTGTGTGGTCTTATCATACATGTCAAAAGGCTTTTGGTATGCTTTATTAAAATGGAAAATTACCAGAGGATTGATCTAACTTCCTTCCAAATGACTTCTCTCAGCATCCTTTTTTCAATGTTTTTCTTTTGATCTCTTTCTTTCATATTAGGGGCTTAACTAAATATCCCATTGTTCTTTGTGCATTCATATTTAAAGGTTAAAGAAATCAGGGCTGATTGAAGTTTTGTTTATGTATGGAAATAGTTCGACATGCAGCCTTTGCCGTGTCTAAGCAGCGAGCTGGTTTTTTCATGGGGACATCCGTATTCAGAATGCTCCCATTCAGACACGAAAAGGAAGAATCCCCAGTCATCTGGCCATGCTGATATACATCAGTGGCAAAAGTTCAGGCCTCATAATTCCAAGAATTAATGTTCTGACCCTCATTGCAACTTTATATTTAGCCCTGGTCTGAGATTCATTTCTTCATGAGCCTTAGCGTCTGCTGGTTCGGAGCCATTATGGATTAAATTTTCTTTGAGAATATAGATTTGATTCATTTTGCTTGTTGATAGTCAGTTACCTTGTTTTTAAATGGTGGCTTTTTACAGCCACATTGGTGAGATTTGGGGGAGCAAAGAAGGAGAACACCTAAGATTAAGTCACCATTTATAATAGAATATTATTTCATTAATTTTGGAGACACTGATATGTTATCAAGATGTTGCTGAAGTCATTCCTGGTAGCACAAATCCTACTGTGCTACAGAGTTATGTCTAGTGCAAAAATATGACCTCAGTTTTTAAAAAGCAAGGTAACCAGAATTGGAATTTTAGTCCAAGCCTCTGAACTGCACTATAATAAGAAAATGTTCTAGGAAGTTCATTAGCAAAAGGACACCACTGTTATCCAAGGAAAAGCAAGATAAAGGTTTTTCATACCAAAATAAACAGATTTTGTTAGTTACCAAAGATGAGGGTCAATAAATCCCAAACCCCAAAAGAACAGATGCATCTCTTCTCTCCTTTTACATTTTCTCCGTTGGTTTACAAATGCATACACGAAGTAACCCTGAGCCCTGACTGACTTACTGGCCGTGGACAGAAGAGGCACTCAGATCCACCATCTGCTCTGCTGCAGAAAGAGCAGCGCCTGTGGAGATGGCAGCCTGGGGAAAGTTCTGTTGTTTTCTTTAGGATGATGCAAAAATTCACACCAGACTCATCACATGGAGATGAAGACTGAAGATATCCCCAATGGCCAGTTTTCCCAAAATGTGCTCTTTATTGAGGCCCTGGCAGCGGAGTGGTTGCACTCTGTGCTGTGATCCACCAGGTCAGCCATTCGAACCCACAGTGGCTCCTGAGGAAGAAGATGGGACTCTCTCCCTCCATACAGAGTCACAGGCTGGAAACCCCACAGCAGCAGCTCTACCCTGCCCAGATAGCACTGTCTTCAGTCAGAATTGACTGAATGGTAGAGAGTTTTATGTATTTCATTATCCCTGATTTCAACTACCACTCTTCCCCTTAATGTATTCTCTCACTTCCCATGGTCCTGTCATTCAATGCAATCATTTGGGAAATGGCTCTACTGGTCATGGGTGCTAATGCATCCTAAATCCCAACTCCACAAAGCCATGGAAGTTAGGAAAGTCAGGTCAGGTGATGGGCCACTATGCAAATCCCGAGAACTAAAGGTCAGGTAGAGGCAAGCCAGATGCAGGATTTCTAGCAAGAAGCACAATATCCAAAAGTTGAAGCATTTCTCCTGGCTTCCCTGCAACTTCAGTTGGGTAGGAGAGGGCCTAACAATTGGCTGTGAGGGAGATGGAGCTTTTGATTTCTGCAGACCATTCCTCCAAGAAAACCAAGGGTAATGACATGAGTGGCACCTCTAGTAAGGTGGGAACACAAAATAAATCCCACTCTAATTCTGTCTCAGGAGTCCTGGTGGCATAGTGGTTACACATTGGGCTATGGTCCACCGGAGCAGCAGTTCAAAACCACCAGCTCTCTGAGGGAGAAAAACAGGGCTTTCTGTTCCCCTAACAGCGTTACAGTCTCAGAAGCAGTTCTCCCCGCCCTGTAGGGTTGCTGTGACCCCAGATGGACTGCATGACGTGAGAATTCTGTCTCAGCACAATAAATTACAACCACAGGTGCACAGGCAAAATTTTACAGCATTATGGCTAGAAGGCTCATATTAATTTCACTGGCAAGTCCCTGCCAGAGAAACAAATGAAATAGATGATTTACAAAAATTAGACACTGAAAAAATGTCAAGGACCATGAAGTAGAAATTTCAAAAACTAGTTGAATCAAATATTGACCTTACATCCTCATCCCTTTTTATCCACACACCCTCCCAAAGTGATCTATCTCATCCAGTCCCCTGCATCAAAACACCATCTACATCTATGAGCTCCTTACTACCAAATTCCTATCTCCAGTGCATATGGATCTCCTTTTGTCAAAATCCCTATGTCGCACTGCCAACGTGATAATTGTGACAGGCTGGGTTGTTTAAAGAAACAAAACCAGTGGCACTCGTACATGTCATAGAAGTCTGACTTTCTATCGGGAAAGGATCCCAGCTCAAGTCCCTGGGTCCAGTGTTAGCTGGCGCCCTCTTCAGACTCAAGAACCCGCAGGCCCATGAGAACAGAGAGCATGGAAAGCAGGGAGACTAGGCGGATGGGTGCAGAGTTGAGTGTATCCATGGGTATTGGAAACCTGATGGGGGCATCGAGAGCTCCCAGTTGGGTCCCAGTGCCATCAACCCAGCCCGCATGGGGCAAACCCTGGAAGCAGACACAGAGTCCCAGCAAGCAGGAAGGGCAGAGAGAGAAGTTCCCAGTTTCTCTTACAAAAAGATCACCCTCTATCCCCACCCAGGGCGCCTCACCAGGCTACCTCTGATTAACAGGTTGGACCCCACACCTACCTCCACACAGATACCATCAAGTTAACATAAAATCTAACCATCACATTATCTTTTGGGGTATTGTATTAGTCTAGGTACTTTGGAGAAGCAAATCCACAGTGACTCATGTATAAGAGAGAGTTTTATGTAAAGAAAATGTGCATCACGAAAACATCCCAACCCAATGCTGCCCAAGCCCACAAGTCCAACATTAACCCATATACCCAACACCAGTCCACAAAGTCCTCCACCTCACAAAACAGAGGCAATGATGCCGACTGCAGGAGGAAAGCTGAATCAGTGAACAAACAAGCATCTCAGCACTGGCAGGGGTCTCCACATGCTGCTCCAGCACCCAGGGCTGCATCGGGATAGGTCCATGTAGCTTCTCCTTGGGGATGTCTTGTAGGAAGTCAATCTTGCAAGCTGAAGCAGGGAACTGCTAAGGCAGCTGCACCCGGTGCAACCATCACAAAGCAAGAGACCCGAGAACTAGAAAGGCGAGGCTTCACCACCCATTTATGCCTCCGCCTTTCAACCAGCCCCACATGTGATTATTGGCCAGGCTGGCACAATTAACTAACTCAGGTATGTTTATTAATAATCTCAAAATAGCATGTCCAGACTCAAATGCTTATTTCTCTGGTAAATGGTTTTTCTCACTTGAATAATCAGCAGCAATTTGTACCCTATTTTCTCAGCGCAAAAATCTGGGGATTCATTCTTGTTACCACTTTTCGCTTGCTTCTCAGATGCAGCCTAACATAAAATCCTACAGCAATAATGCCAAAACACACATATATCAGCTCTGTCCAATCTTTCCATCCTACTATTAAAATTATAGTCAAGCTACAGTCATCTATTTTAAATTTTATGCAATATTTCACTGAAAACCATCAATAAACTGTATTTGTAAACCTGTGAATATCCTTATTAGTTAAATTGCCCTCCATTTCTCCCTCAGGCAGCCAGCATTCTAAGTAAAATGCTCACAATTGGCTTGCTTTTAAATTACAGTTTTCCTTCCTCACTATGTATTTTAGACAGTGTATTGCTCAGTTTTTAAACTTTTCACAAATGGACTTATATAAGTTCTTATACATTTATTTTTTAAGCATCTTGTGTTTGAGATCTGTCTTAGTTCGTTCACTTGTACTGTTCTACAGTAGCCAATTGCTTGACTATCTCATAATTTTGTATTGATTCTATTACATATAAGGATTTGTACGGTTTTGAAGTTTTTTGATGTGTTTTCATTTTGGCCTAATGACACTTCATGTTTTGTAGTACTGCCAAAAACATTTCTGTAAAGTCTATTATGAGCTTGTTAGAATATATATCTAGAAGCCTAAAAACCATGTTCTAAGGTTTCACGTATTCAAGCGCAATACCAAACTTTTAAGCATTTATGCTCATTTACATTCCCATTACAGTGCAGTGGACAAGAGTTATTTTTGTTTCTTGTTTAACCAATACTTAGTTTTAACCAATCAGAAGGGTCTAATGAGGATCGCTTCTGATTTTGGATTCCAATTTTCCTGACCACCAATGAGGGTGAGCAACTTTTCTTGTATTGAGTGCCAATCATTTTTTCCCTCTTTTCCGGAAGGCGTATTCCTGTCACTTAAGCAAGTTTATAAAAGTATCTTAATTATTGATGCGGAAATTCTGTTTCTTCAAAGCAATAATCTTTTGTGCAGCATATTATAAAAACTTTCTTCAAGTTCAGATTTTAGTTAATATTTCTTTTGATAATCAGTTTCTAGCCTGAGAAACATCAATTTCTGGGGTGGGGTCAGTACTTTTTTATTGTTTGTTAAAAGAATCTTTCCAAACCAAAATCACAAGTTTTTTTTGTATCAAAAATTTTTTTTTAAGTTTTGCCTTTCACATTTAAATATGTCATACTTCTTAAAACAAGTTTTATGGACGATGCGTGATTGGGATTTCATTTTATTTTTCTTCTCACACAGACAAGCAGGTTCCAGCACCATTCCGTAAGTTAGTCTACTTTTCCCAGTGACCACCAGTGGACACAACAAAGTGCTGCACATGTCCGGGTATATTTCTAGACAATTTTTTCTTTACCGGCAATTTGCTTATTTCAAAGACCAAAATGCCTTAATCCTGATAGCTGTATCATAAATCTGATATGGGACATGGTGCATTTCTTTGTCTGATTCATCTCTAGGGGACTTTTGGAGTATTATTTCCCCTTTTATTCTTATTTATAAATGTCAGAATTCCATTTTTAATTTTCTTTGAAAATATTCTTTATGCTTAATAAATTACATTAAATCTATAAACCAGTGCTTGGGAAATTGTACCTGTAGTATTCACTTTTGTCATTCAAAACTATGATAGTTCTCTCTACTTATTTAGTATAATGGTTTTCAGACCAAAGGATTTTATTTTCATATGATTTTCTCTAAAAGATTTGTGCCCACTTTATTTATTTACCTATTTTTCTTCTTTCTTATTTGTTAGTTTGTTTCTAGATACTTTATGTTATTGGTTTCATTAATTAGGAAGGTTCATTTCCTGGATATCTAATCTGCCACAGTGCTAAAATCGAGAATCCTTTCAAGATTTTTTTGGACTAAATCCTAGAGTAGCCTTTTACCTGTTTCCTCTACTTCAATATTTGCCTTTCTGCAGTTAGTCTTATTTCGTGTATTGTACTCTGGACTTATCTAGCATACTCGTTTTTCTGTGCGTGTTATCGAGTTTCTCTCATCAGAATGGGATCCTTAGAGAATAAGAATTTTATGTTTCCTAATCAATGTCACATCACCAGGAGAACTAAATTTTTGAATAAATGAATTGGTGACTTACGTATATTATGGAGTGCATAAATCTGTACTTTAAAAAAAATTACAATTGGTTTAGCTGTAAATGAACCACATAGGCCAAGTTCATGGAACTGTGAAACAATAAACTGTGGTCTCCAGGTGATATAAAAGAAGTTAGTGG
>NW_022107431.1:73385108-73387100 GCF_000313985.2 Echinops telfairi
GTGTGCTTCTTCCATGTGGGCTTTGTTGCTTCTCAGCTAGATGGCTGCTTGTTTATCTTCAAGCCTCTAAGACCCCAGATGCTATATCTTTTGATAGCTGGGTACCATCAGCTTTCTTCACCACATTTGCTTATGCACCTGAATGAAGGCCGAACATGATGGTGGGGAGGGAAGTAAAAAGGAACTAGAGGAAAGAACCAGGAGGCAAAGGACATTTATAGAGGCCTAAATGCAGGCATGTACGTATGTAAATATATATATATAATGAGAGGGGAGTAGAACTATGTACTCATATCTATATGTTAAGAATTAGGGTTGCGGATGGACATTGGGCCTCAACTCAAGTACTCCCTCAATGCAAGAACACTTTGTTCTAACAATCGGCATTCAGTGTTGCTCACCTTTCCAGCATGATCGCTGAAGACACATTATTTTTCACATGTCGCTGTTGTTAGGTGTCATTGAGTTAGTTCTGACCCATAATGACCTAATGCACAACAGAACCACACACTCAAAGGTCCTGTGCCATCCTCTCAAGGTTTCCTGTGCCCAATCTCATTGTTGCAACATATCCAAAATTGGGGGGAAAAATAACGTCATTGATCACAGGTCACCAAGTTGTACTCTTTGCCCAATATTTCAACCCATCTGTAGACTCTCTTTTGAGTGACCACATGACTTCCATTTGAACTCCATAAATCCTCAGGTTCTTATTACATTTCCAATAACTATAATTACACTTAAGTTCTTTATATTGACCTAAACCCTTCTCTTAAGTCACCGTTCATTGATTTGTCTTATGAATGCCAGATCCTTTAAAACAAAGTTAAGCCTTTTAGAGTGATACCCCTTCAAATATTTTAAGTAATCTGTCAAGTATACTAATATTTCTTTCAGCCTACACATTCTTTTTGTTTTATAGCACTCATTCAGCTAATATTTTTGAGTGTCTACCATGTGCTAAGGATAGCAATGGTGAGCCACAGTACTTCAAAAATATATTTCTTCTATGACAACCTTGAAAACTAAGTTTAACCTTTCAAAACATTCTTCTTTAATTTGAGTTACAATGATGAGTCATTTTTTTTTTTCAGAAACAGGACTTAATAAGCTTGAGAAGAAAAAAAGGGTGCGGGAAGATACTGAAGTGTTTAATTATACTAAAAATGAAACTGTATAGAAGATCACATCTCTCCAGTTCCTTTTAACAGCCAAAATAATTTTGGATTGATTCTCCAAAGAATTCTGGCAACAGCAAAAAAATCAAGAACTTCCTTGAAAGACCATCTGGCATCTTTCATAAGTGCTGTGGATTGTTTTAAATATAAACTTAACTGTGTGACTAAGATAAAAGAGTTTCTGGACAGAGAATTAAAACCAAAATCTGTTCTGTATTTCGCTTTTCAATTTTGCTTCCAATACATCTCTGCCAATTGAAAATATTTATCTAATTTCCTAGATTCCAAATCTAAAATTATTAAAGCTTGAACTTTGGCAATTTGCCTAAAAGTTGAATAATTGTTTTTCATTGTACTTAGTAAATTTTTAAAAATTATTTTATTGAGGACTTGTACAATTGCCATCACAGTCCATACATCCATCCATTGTATCACACACATATGTACATTAGCTGCCCTCATCAATCTCAAAACACCTGCCTTCCACTTTAGCCCTTAATGTCATTTGCTCATTTTCCCCCTTCCTCCCCTCTTCCCCCTCCCCCATGAACCCTTCATAATTCATAAATTATAGTTTTGCCATAAAGTACACTGTCCGACATCTCCCTCCACCCTCTTCTCTGCTGTCCAGCCCCCAGGGAGGAGGCCATACCTAGATTCTTGTAATTGGTTACCCTCTTCCACCCCACATTCCCCCCACACTCCAGGCATCACCCCTCTCACCACTGGTCCTGAAGGAGTCATCTGTCCTGGATTCCCTGTGCTTCAAGTTGCCATCTGTACCAATGCACATCCTCTGGTCTAGCCAGATTTG
>NW_022107431.1:73390185-73415730 GCF_000313985.2 Echinops telfairi
TAGAAACCCAAAGACGCGTTTCTACTCTGTCCTCTGTCCTACCAATTGGAATTGTCTTGATGGCAGTGGGTTTAGGTGTTTTTATTTAGTTATCTTGTCCAATAGTCCAAAAATAAGATTTCCAGTTACTCCAGGAAATCTTTCAAAGGTCCAAAATCATCAAGCATTGTAATTGGAAAGTTGGTGGGTCCAGGCCCCACAGACGTACCTTAGAGGAGAAGGTCTGGGGGTCTCTCTGAAAAATCAGTCACGAAGGCCAGTGTGGTGTCTTCGATGCTAACCCACCCGGGGTCACCAGAAGGCAGAATGGGCTCAACAGCAATTGGTTTTGCTTTCAAATTATCTTAAAAATAAGCATAGAGGTTTCCAGCACAGCTGTAAGCCAACTCTGTCTCCACAATGAATATTTAGTTTAGTATATCTAATGCTTTATAGTATTTCATGATTTGTAACTTTTAAATATTATTTAGCCTTGTCCCTAGCAAGGGACACCCATGTTATCTCCAGATCCCCCGAAATGTAATGTTCTGTCTTGTGCATATTCACGTGTGGCCCTAGTTGGGCCTATAGGGAAGTTTCGGTGCAGAGTCACGCAAAGGGTAAGCCACTGACAAAACTGTTGGAAGTGGGTGAGACTATTACTAATTGGGCTGGAGCAACAGCATAAATCAGAACCTGGGCTAACCAGGGTCTCCAGTCTTTGGAAGCATACTTGGAACATTTCATCTTAAAACTGCCAGGGCATTAAAGGTTTCTGTCTTGAAACTTCTTGCCAACACCTAATAATTTTAAATTATGCACCCTTACATGCAAAAAGTTCCCTTCATATGTATTGCTCATCACCATATTCAGGCTTCTCATATAGTTTTGGATTCACACGGGTTGGTCACTAGTTCTATAAATATGAATTCCTTTTCAGTTCTGTTGTTGTTAGGTGCTATTCAATCAATTCCAACCCGGAGCGTACCTGGGCACACAGAATGAACCACAGCCTGCTCCCGCACCAGCTTCACAATTGTTCCCATATGTGAGCCCGTTGTTGCACCTCTCTGTCAACATACCTCCTTCAGGTCCTTTCCCTTTTGCACGTCTCCTCCACCTTACCAAACATGGTGGCCTTCTCAAGAGACTGGTCTCTCCAGACAATCTGCCCCAAGTATGCAAGACAACGTTTCTCCCTTCTTGCCGCCAAGGAGCACTCTGGCCATATTTCTTCCAAGACAGACATGTTTGTTCTGTTAGCACTCGGTGGTATGTTCAATATCCTTCTCCAGCGCCACAATTCACATGCGTTGGACTCTGCTCAGTCTTCCTTACTCAGTGTCTGATTTTCACATGCATATATGGCCATTGAAAACATCATGGCTTTGGGGCAGGCTTATGTTAGACATCAAAGTAACATCCTTGCTTTTCAATACTCAAAAGAGATCTTATGCAGCTGATGTACCCAATGTAGTTCATCTTTTGGTCTCTGGACTGCTGCTTCCATGAGCACTGATTGTGGATCCAAACCAGAATAAACCCTTGATAACGTCAAGCTTTTATCACGATGTTACCTGTTGGTCCAGTGGTGAGCATTTTGGTCTTCTTTGCTCTGAATTGTAATCCATACTGAAGGCCAAGTGCTTCGATTCCTCCTTACTTTCAGCAAGCCAGGTGTGTCATCTGCATCATGCAAGTATTTCATTAATCCTCCTCCAATCCTGATATCATGTTCTTCTTCATTTAAGCAAGCTTCTCTGATTATTTGCTAAGCATACAGACTAAATAAGTCTGGTGAGAAGGTACAACCCTCAGGCCAGATGTCCGGATTTAAGCACATGCAGTATTCCTTTGTTCTGTTCACAGGGCTGCCCTTGAGTCATGTTCAAATCCCGCATGGGCATCAAGAGGGGTTCTAGAATTCTCATTCTCCTCAAGGTTATCCATAGTGCTTTATGATCCACAGAGTTGAATAACTTGGCATAGTCATTAAAACACAAGTTATTCTCTGCTTTGAGCCAAGGTCCATCTGACATCAGCAATGATATCCTTTGATATCCTTTTCTGACTCTGGCCAGAACCTCTGGCAGCTCCCTGTCACTGAACTGCTGCAAATGTTGAATTACCTTCAGCGAGATTTGACTTGCATGTGATATCAGTATTACTGTTCTATAATTTGAACATTCTGTTGGGTCACCTTTCTTTGGAATGGGTACAAATATCGATCTTTTCCAGTCAGTTGGCTAAGTAACTGTCTTCCAAATTTCCTCGCATGGACTAGTAAGTTCTTCCAGTGCTGTTTCAGTGGGGATTCCTTCATTTCCTGGAGCTGTTTGTGGCTAATCCTTACAGTGCAGCTTGAACTTCTTCCTTCAGCACCATTGATTTTTGCTCATATGCTATCTCGTGCAGTGGTAGAATGTGGACTAATGTGGACTAGTTCTTATTGGTACAGTGACACTGTGTGCTCTTTGTGTCTTCTTTGGATGCTTCCTGCATCCTTCAGTATTTGGGTATACTCTCACTGACATCGTGTCAATTCTGGCTCTTGGTGACCCTATAGTGCTGGGTAGAACTGCTCCTGTGGGCTTCTAAGCCCATACCTCTTAATGGGAGTAGGAAGCCTCATATTTCTCTTGTGGAGCAGCTGGTGATTTTGAACTGCTAGCTTGCAGAAAGCAGCCCAATGTGTAACCACTACACCATGAGCCAAGGCTCCTCTTTTTGCCCGTAGAATCTTTCAATAAATCTGTCAATAGTGCAATTCAGGAACCGCAGCATTTTTACTTTAGTTGTTTCAGATTGAGATAAGCTGAGCATATTCTCCCCTTTTGGTTTTCTAACTCGAAGGGCTTTCCACATTTCATTATAAAAGTTGACATTGTCTTTTCAAGCTACCCTTTGATATTTCCTGTTCAGTTCTTTGACTTCATCATTTGTTCCATTTGCCTTATCTACTCTATGATTAAGAGCAAGTTTCAGAGTCTCATGTGACATCTACTGTGAAGTTTTCTTTCTTGGCTGTCTTTTTACTGACCTTTTGCTTTCTTCACGAATGATGTTCTTGATGTCCTCCCATAACTCTTCAGACCGTCTGTCATTAGTATCCAGTGCATCTGATCTGTTCTTGCGATGTTCTCGACATTCGGGTGGGAGAGACTCAAAGCTGTGTTTTAGATCTGGTGGGCTTGTTTTCAGTTTCTTCAGCTGTAGCTCGAGCTTGCATAAGAGTAACTGATGGTCTGCTCACAATCAACCCCTGGCCCAGCTTTAGCTGCTAAGATTGAACTTCTCCCTGACTTTTGCACATAGATGTCATCCATTTGATTTCTGTGTATCCCATCTAGAGTAGTTCACAAGTAAAGGTATTTGCTATAAGCAAATTGTTTGTTTTGCAAAATTCTATCGTGCAATCTCCAGTTTTATTTCTGTCACCAAGACCACATTTTCCAATTTCTTTGTCCCTTACTCTTTGTTTCAAACTTTTACATCCCGATTACTAATATTTATCAATGCATACTGACTGTGTTTGATCAATTTCAGAGTGAAGACATGGGTAGAATTCTTCAATTTCTTCATCACTAGTTTTTGCGGTTGCTGCATAAATTTCAAATATAGTTGTATTGATTGGATTTCCTCTAAGGTGGATAGGAGTAATCCTGTCACAGACAGCATTTTACTTTAAGATTGATTTTGCAATGTCCTTTTGACAATGAATGTAACACCATTCCTCTTTATTGTGTCATTCCAAGCATAATAAATCATTCGATTTTCTGATTTGATATGGCCAATATCAGTGCATTTAAGCTGACTAGTATCTATGAGAGTGATCTTTATGTATTCTATTTAATTTTTTAGGACTCCCCATTTTTCTAGATTTATACATTGTACACTCCAAATCCCAATTACTAGTAGATTTTCATAGGTGTTCCTTCTTCCCTTGAGAGGTGCTCCATCAGTCAGCGAGGGCCCTGAAGTCTCCTCTCTCACAGATTTACTACTCCATTCACGCCACCATGGTAGAGTCTTCTTTGAGAAAGTAGCTTCTTATGTGTCACATTTCAAGTGCCTTCTGGGCAATGGACCCATCCTCTGGCACCTATTTGACCATGGTCTACTTCCATCCATTAATCCTTCAGTATCTGACAGTATCCCATGCTATGCAGAAGGCTTTTAGTGGCTACTTCCTCTTCATAGTCTCTTCTTACCACTGAAAACTCTTCATTTTGGGGGACCCTGCTGGCATTTGAAATGCCAGTGGCATAGCTTCCAGCATCACACAAACCACCACAGCATGACAAACTAACAGGCAAGTGATGGCTGTCAGTTTTAGATGCGGCAAATATTTTAGCCCCTCCCCCCTCCAATTTGTCACCTGTTCATTATCTTTGTCTTTGAATATACATCTTAATTCTGATGGATTGAATCCATTTATTCAACTTCAAGCTACACTATATGTAACTTGTTAAAGAACTGTTTCTCTGTCTTAAAGCTACAATGACAGTATCCTCAATTTTCTTCATAGATATCCTTTTCAGAATTCATGTGTAAGAATTCAACTTTACTTGCTCTCTATGTCCATAGTTTAGTTTTTCCCATGGAGTTCTTTGTTTCTAATCATCGTCTCAGTTAAGAGTCTGTGCAGACCAGCATGCTTGCGTTTTCTCAGGGCATGATTTACCTCCACTTGGTTTCTCTTTCTCTAGGCGCACAGTACAGAGCAAACTGTCTGTACTCAGGTATTCAAAGGCCCTTCATGACAGCAGGACCCTGCTGTCACAGAGGGTAGGTTTCCTGCAAAACAGATGACAATTCAGGAGTGTGTGGCTCGCCAATGTTTTGGTTAGCACCTGTACCTCCTATGCACCTTCTATACAACGGGCAGAGGAATTTGCCATTTCGACACATGGGGACGAGAAAAGAACAAAATAATTCTTCATGTGGGCGACGATCAGTTCTTAGCATTTATTCTTTCTGTGAGCTTCTGCTTCTTCTCTGATCAAACTCTAGCCCTGGGATGTGGATAGACATGGTGCTGCACTCATGGCTCCAAAAAGTAAAGCTAAGGAAATGTTTTGGGCATCTATTTTATTTCCTGCAAGGGCAGTGAATTATTTAACATGGCTCTACTAGCGAAGGTCTCTGTAACCCCCACCACAAGACCTTTTCCTGCATGGGTTTGGGTAAGAAGGTGGGGGAAGACGCTGACAGGATTCATCTGTGAGTGATTGTTCACCTGATCCATTGCATTGTCATCCTGCTGGTTGTAAAATGAACCCTCTGAGAAGCAGCAGAGGGTAATCAATCTCACTACTAGTAAGAAATTGGAAGGAGCTTGTCCTCTGGATCCCAAGATCCCAGGGCAGTGATTCTCCTGGATCCAAAAGACCGCTTTGGCACCAGAGGAGTGGTATAGGAGCAACAGCAATTGCAGAACTAGGAGCCAGACCATGAGACCGAGTGGTGAACTTCCCAGTCCACAGAGCAAATAAAGTTGAGCGCTTTGGGCAGGAGGCCGGCTTATGGAATGGGTTGCCTCTGTGTGCATTATTTGGGGAGCTGGGCTTTCTGACCATGGAGGTGGTGCTCAGGCTTGATTTATTGGACTGGGGTCCCCAGGACACTTCATTGGGGAATTGGATTCACTGGCCCACCGACTTTGAGCCAACGGCCTTTGGGCAGAGGCTTACGGCAGAGTAGCATGGCATTTGGGCATTTGTTAGCAGTCCCGACGGGATTTTGTAACAGGTCCTAACTGAGCATGTGTCACTGGAGGGTTTCTCACCTGCATTGTAACCTGCCAACTCCCTCAATAAACCACATGATCATGAGCATTGTTTCTGTGTTTCATGTGACCAGTGTTGTGAATTAAAGACTCTAGAGAGAAAAAGTAGAGTGTTGTGTTAGAGAGAACATCATGTCCATTTTTGAGATCCTAGCTACAATTCTTTGTCATTGCTCTATTAGGATTTATAGCAAACATTTTTAACTTATAATCTAGCCTTAATATATCACTTCACATACTGTATAAGAATCTTTCAATAGTATTACAACCCTATGTTTTTTCTGACAAACCTGGTGCTACTGTTACCACACTTTGATTTGAGGTGTGCTGTAAACCCCACAGCCATGTCATATATATATGTGTGTGTGTGTGTGTGTGTGTATTGCTGTAAAGAATACCTTTTGTATTAATAAAGATTAAAGCGAAGAGAAAATTATGTAATAATTATCAACATATTTGACCTTTTCAGTGCTTCCTGCTTCTTGGTGTAGATTTACATTTCCTTCTCCTATCTTATTTCTTCTGTTAAACGCTTCCTTTAACCTGTCTTATAAGGAAGATGTTTATACTGAAATCTTTTAAATTCAAATCACACTCTCCTCCTTTGAGTCAATGCTGACTTGCAGTGTCCTGCTGTGAGTTTCCCAGTCTGTAATTCTTTACCCAAGTAGAGAATCAATCTTTCTCCCACTGAGCTGCTCGTGTTTTTGAAATTTTGACCATTCAGACCACAGCCCAAAGTTGTAACCACTACACCACCAGGGTTCCTTAGCTACTTTTAATGTTTCAGAAACTCGTTTACAAAAATATTTTTGTGGGATATAGAATTTTGGTTTTAGTATTTGAAAGATACAGTTCAACTCTTATTTGAGTCACATATATATATATATATGTGGGTGTGTATATATTGCTGTTTTTTTATTTAATGAGAAATCTTTTCCTTTTTACCTTGTCTCATTATCTATCAAATGGGTACTCTTACCTGTTCACTTTATTGATGTTCTCCATTCATTTTAAGCAGTTTTTTTTTTAATGAAAAGCTGTGGTATTGTCTCCTCTGGGTGTTTTCCTCCTGAACTAATTTAGTTTATGATGCTGTCCATGCATGTTACTATCGTTAGGCATGTGTGTGCTTTCAGGTATCTCATAATAAATTTTGGCTTGAAATGTATTGCGAGATATTAATATTGCCACTCCTGCCTTCTTTGTCCTCCCCTCCCCCCTCCCCGATTTTAATCTATTTATGCAACTATGCCCAAAGTGTGCCCTTTGTAGACAGCATAGGGACATGTCATATTTTTAGTTCTTGACTGTAATCTTTATGGCAAGACATCGCTAGCCTTTTTCCACAACACCATTGGGTGGATTGGATCTGAAAACCTTTAGGTCGTTAGTGAGGGCAAACCAGATGTACCATTTTAGAAGCTGAGTCTAAACAAATGCAATTACAGGTCACATTGTCATTACAATTGGGCCGCTAATGACAGGTCAGCAGTTCAAAACTACCAACTGTTCCTTGGGGGAAAGTCTAGGCTTTCTACTCTCGTAAAGAGTGACAGTCTGAGACCCACGGGGCAGTTCTACCCAGTACTATGGGGTCACTATGAGTCTGAATCGACTCGAAAGCTGTGCGTTTTGGATTTTTAATGCTCCTCGTGACTACTCGAGACAGGTACTAATGTATCCCCTTCTTTCCTGTAGTGCGCACATCCTTTACCTCTGATGCTTTGTGCAGCAAACTCCTCCATGGGAATGAACACAGAAAGAGCAAACTCCTTTGCTGCCTGACTCAGAATATTTTCTTCTTTCAGTAACTCTGCAGTTGTTCTTGTTCAGCCTCGACTCCTTGGATCCATCCAACAAAGCCTCAGACTTCATTTTACAGAATTCTTCGTGGCATGTGAGGAAGCTGACCTCTCGCTTCAGATTCACACACTCTCTTCACTTCCCTTTTCTGCTAACTCCTGTGCTTCGCTTTGCTGGCGATCCACATCCCCACGCCCTTTACATGTTGGCCTGCCTGGAATCTTGCAGTTATCCACCTGGTGGATAATTCATCAAATTTCACATTGAACATTTTGGCTTAGAGCACATACCTCTGGGCCAGGCTGTCTGGCTTTGAATCCCAGATTAACTACTTTGTTAGCTGTATAACCTTGGGCTAACACTTTAAATCAGCTTCCCACGGTCAGTAAATTAGCCATTACAGCTATGGCCAAAAGGTCTGGAGGTGTCCTCAAATCCTTTTCCTTTCAGACCACGCATTCACCCCTCCAGTCTAAATTGCTTTACCTTCAAATTACACTGGATCTGACCACTTCTTATTCCAACCATCTTACTCCAAAGCCTTGGATTTTTAGTTGTATATTGTCCTTGCTTCCCAATTGGTCTCTCAGCTTCTGTTTTTCCCTCTCTGTATTCTATAGACAACATAGCAGTGTGGTTATTTAAAAAGACAAATCTGATCATATCACACTTCTGTTCAAAACCTCCCATGACTTCCCCTCTCACTGATTTGAAAACTAATTATAATATTTCACCTACTCAGTTTTGAAGAAGTAGATCACCAAGCCTTTCTTTCAAAAGTGTCTCTGAGTGGACTCAAAACTCTGATCTTTAGGTTAACAGCCCAGAGTGTTAATTGCTGGCATCAGCCAAGAAATCCAAGACTCCAGTATTTAATCCATGATGGAGTGCCCTGGAAGCAGAGTCAGGTAAGCTAAAACTAAGGTTGGAAGTTCAATTGCACCAGCCACTCCACAAGAGACAGATGGGGAGGTCGACTCCAGTAAAGATGTGCAGTGTTGGAAGCACTGTATAAGGTTGTGATGAGTTCTACACAGCTTGATGGAAGTGGGTGTGGTTTTGGCTTTTATGGAGGCAAAGGAGCCTTGGTGGTTCTGTGTGTTAGGCAATGAGTTGCTAACAACAAGGTGGGGGATTCAGACCCCCCACTTACTCCGCTTACAAAGATAAGGCTATCTGCCCCCTAAAGGTTCACCATCTTGGAAACCCCATACAGGGCTCCTAGTGGTCAAAGTCAACTTGATGCCCGGTGGTTGGGATTCGGTGGTTTTTTAAAGCACTATTTTATCTGTCCTCCTCATCCCATCAAACTCTGTCATCTCACCCTCAATCTTTAATCCTACCTTCACTGTTCTGGTCCCCTGGCAGTTTCCCTACCAATCCAGAAGTGTTCTTCCTCTCGGGTGTTTGCATTTTCTCTCCCTTGGCCTCTCTTCATTCCTCCAGGCATTTGCTCCAATTGCATCTTTCCAAGGCCTTTGTATTTTGAGTCCCCTATTAAAAATTGCAGCTCCAACTCACCGTAGCCCTCTCTAGGCACTTTATTTTCCCCCCTAGAATTTAGGGTCCTTTTTAGTCACTTTTATTATTTGCTTCTTTTTTAAAAAAAAATTTTATTATTTGCTTCTTAATTGAAAAATTATCTTCCTTAGAATCTAGGCTTCCTTGGGGTGGGATCCATATTTTATTTGTCCTCAGCATATTTCCAGTGCCTAGCAGAATATATGACTCATAATTGGTATTTAATAAACATTTTAACCCCTTGATGGTGAGAAAATGGAGTGTCAAAGAGATACGTAATTTGCCCAGGGCATACAACAGTTGCTGATGCTGCTATTATTAGGTGCCATCCGTTGGCTCCAACCCACAGCGAGCCTCAGCACACCAGAATGAAACACGACCATCCTGCACCATCGCACTGTTGTTCCCACTCCTCAGCCAATGGATGTACCACTGTGTCAGCCCATCTCATCGAGAGGTTTCCTCTTTTTCACCACCCATCCGCTTTACCAAACAGGATATCCTGCTCCAGGGACTGGTCTCCTGACAAAACGTTCAAAGTACGTAAGACGACATCTTGCCATCCTTGCCTTCTTCCAGTACTGATCGCTTTGCCCTTTTAGCAGTTGCTAGCTACTGGTATTTTCAAGATTCTTCTCGAGCATCACAATTCAAATGCTGGCCCTCCTTTCCAATTTCCAACTTGCACATGCGCAATGGAGAACACCATGGCTTGGGTCAAGCACGCCTTAGTCCTCAAAGTAACATTTTTGCTTGTCAATACTCTAAAGAAGTCTTGTGGAGCAGATTTACCTAGTGCCACACATCTTTTGATCTCTTGACTGCTGCTTCCGTGAGCATTGATTGTGGATCCAAGCAAGACAAGATCCTTGACAGCTTCAATCTTTGCTCCACTCATCACGATGTTACCTATCGGTCCACTAGTGAGGATTTTGGTCTTCCTTGCATTAAGTTGAATCCACGGTGGAAGCTGCAATCCTTGATCAACTTCACCAGGTGCTTCCATTCTGCCTCACTTTCTGCAAGCAAGGTGGGTCATCTGACCCTTTAGATTGTTAATCAACCTTGCTCCAGTCATGATGTCCCCTTTTCTTCATAGAATCCAGCTTCTCTGATTATTTGCCCACGTTTCGTAATTGTAAGCCATGCTGTATTCCCTGTTCTGTTCACACTGCTGCCTCTTGATCCAGGCACATGTTCCGAGTGAGCACAATGATGTACTCCAGAATTCCCATTCTTCTCAAGCTGCACCACATGTTACAGTTCCACACAGCTGACTGCCTTGGTACAGGCAATGAAACACAGGTAAACATCTCTGCTTTGAGGCAAGATCCAGCTGATACTGGCAATGATAACCCTTGTTCTACATCTTCTTCCGAATCTGGTCTGAACTTCGAGCATTTCCCTCTCAATGTACTGCTGCACCCAATATTGGGGGATCTTAAGTAAACTTTTACTTGCATGTGATATTCTATAGTGTGAGCCTTCTGTTAAATCACCTTTCTTTCAAATGGAAACAAACGTGGATCTCTTCCAGTCAGTTGGCCAGGTAGCTGTCTTCCAAAGTTCATGGCAGAGACAAGTGAGTGCTTTCAGTGCTTCATCGGCTTCTTGAAACATGTCAGTTGGTACGCCATCAATTCCTGGAGCCTTGTTTTTGGTTAAAGCATTCAGTGCAGTTTGAACTTCTTCCTTCAGCACCATCGGTTCTTGTTCACATGCTGCCTCCTGAAATGATGGGAAGTGGACTTTGGATTGTTTCCATCTTCTCTTGTTGCTTCCAGCATCATTCAATATTTTGCCTATAGAATCTTTCCAAATTGCAACTCCAGGCGTGACTTTTTTCTTGAGTTCTTTCAGTTTCAGAGATGCTGAGCGGGTTCTTCCCTTTTGGTTTTCTAACTCTAGCTTCTTGCCTATTTCATCATAATACACGGCTTTGTCTGCTTGAGCTGCCCTTTGAAATGTTCTATTCAACGCCTTCATTTCATCCTTTATTCCATTTGCTTTTGCTACTCTACGATTAAAAGTAAGTTTCAGAATCTTTTCTGACATCCACTTTGATCTTTTCCTTGCTGTTGTTTGCTTTCTTTACCAATGATGGTCTTGCTGTCCTGCCACAGCTCATCAGGTCTCCTGACATCGCTGTTCAATGTGTCCCATCTGTTTCTGAGGTGTTCGCAAAAGTCGGGTCAGGCAGACTCAGAGTTGTATTTTGAATCTTGTGGATTTGTATTGATTTTCCTCAGCTTTATCCAGAACTTATATAGGAGCAATTGGTGGTCCGTTCCACAGTCCACCCTTGTCTGGTTTTGGCTGCTGATATGGAGTTTCTCCACATCTCTTCCCACAGATGTAGTTAATTTGATTTCTGTGTACTCCTTCTGGGGAAGAGTATGTATATCATTGCTTTTTGTGTTGTTAAAAAAAGGTATGTGCTATGAACAAGTCCTTGGCTTTGAAATATACTATCATGTGATTTATAGTTTCATTTCCATCACCAAGCCTATTTTTTTATGGTAATAGTTTTAACTTTATTGTTTTTTTAATCATTTTATTAGGGGCTCATACAACTCTTATCACAATCCATACACATATCATTTGTGTAAAGCATATTTGTACATTCATTGCCCTCATCATTCTCAAAACATTTTCTCTGCACTTAAACCCCTGACATTAGGTCCTCATATTTCCCTTCCCTCCCGGCTCCCCCCTCCCTCATGAGCCCTTGATAGTTTATAAATTGGTATTTTGTCATATCTTGCCCTGTCCGACGTCTCCCTTCACCCACTTTTCTGTTGTCTGTCCCCCAGGGAGGAGGTCACATATAGTTCCTTGTAATCGGTTCCCTCTTTCCTACCCACTCTCCCTCTACCCTCCTTGTTTCACCACTGACACCACTGGTCCTTAGGGCTCATCCGCCCTGGATTCCCTGTATTTTCAGTTCCTATCTGTACCAGTGTACCTCCTCTGGTCTAGCCAGACTTGCAATGTAGAATTCGAGTCATGGTAGTGGGAATGGGAAGGAAACATTTAGGAACTAGAGGAAAGTTGTATTTTTCATCATTGTTACATCGCACCCTGACTGGCTCATCTCCTCCCCGAGATCCCTCTGCAAGGGGATCTCCAGTGCACCAAGCCTATATTTTCCAAATACTTTTCCTTCCTAATTGTTTCCAGTGTTTGTATTCCAATTATCAATAATTATTTGTGCATGTTGATTGCGTGTTTGATCAAGTTCTGACTGAAGGCATCGGTGTAATTCTTCAATTTCTTCAGCACTACTTTTTGTGGCTAGTGCATAAAGTTGACTAATAGTTGTATTGATTGGATTTCCTTGAAAGCAGATAGATATAATTCTATCAGAAACAGCATTGTACTTCATGATGGATTTAGCAAGATCCTTTTTGACAGTAACACTACTCCATTCCATTCCTCTTGATCGTGTTCATCTTGGCACAGTAAATCATGTGATTTTTTAAATCAAGTTGGTCAATACCAGTCCATTCCAGCTCGTTCATTAATGTCTAGGATATCAATCATCATGTGTTCCAATTCATTTTGCATCAATTCCAATTTTACTAAATTCATACTTCACACCTTCCAAGTTCTGGTCATTAGAAGTATTTTGCAGCTGTTCCCCTTTGCCTTGAGCAAATGACGATTTTAAAGGCTCCACTCGCACAAGCTTTACAGACTCACATCACCACCATCGACTCCCCTCCAGGAAATCAGCTCCTCTTCAGTTGCACTTCGAGTGCTCTTGGACCTGAGGGGCCCAATTCTGCTTTCTTTTTTTAGGCTTTCACTATTTAACAAGGCTTGGCAGCCAGGCATTAGATTTTCAGCATCTTTTTCCTCCAAAGTGGGGAGACGTCTAAGTTCTGTTCTTAGTCTGGAAACTCCACTGAAAACTGTACACTTTGGATGGCCCTGCCGACATTTGAAAGATTGGTGACATAGCTTCCAGGATCATATCAACATACAAAAAACTGACAAACAAGTGGTGGTAGAATTTGTTAGACGTATCTAAGTTTAAACCACAGAATTTGGAGATTCAGGTCAACATGTAAAGTACACATTCTTGACATATATGTATTTCATGTCAAGGATCCTAGAAAGAACAATTCAATCATCGGCCTTTCTTCCACTACCAAAGTAAAATCTTCTAATGAAGTATAACCGAAAGTAACATTGTTAATTTACGTAAAGTTCTCTTTTGGGAGATTACAGAATAAGGTTTCATATTTCCTAATGTTCATAATCATGCTCTTCCTCCTCAATGTGTAAAACCATGGAATGTATTCCTTAGCGTACTTTTATCACTATATGTCTAGGACTAAATGTGACTATTCATTAGACAAATTCCAACTAAATCATTTTTATAGTCACCATTTCTTGTAAGAGAAGCTCTTACATATGAAAATGCAAAGGTGTGTAAAACTGCGCATTAAATTTCCAGAGATAGCAAACTCTCAAAGTGCCCCGTCTCAAGCCCCAGGCTAAAGCATTCTAACCTAGCATGAGAGCGCCCTAGGGGCAAGCCACTCATCTTAAATCATTTCCCATTTGAATCTTGTATCTGGTATACTGCCACTTTAAAGCACACACATACCACAAGGGAAAAAAATAAGATTTGCAGACTAAATAAATGGGTAAAGTGAAATATTTATTTTAAATGCCTTTTGTCCTTCAGAGTTTTTGTTTCTCGAAACACCTGCAATTTAGTTAAATATTTATTTGTAATATATGATTTCTAAAATCTCTAACTTCTGTATCATCTTCCGTTATAATGCTCCAATGTGTGCCATTCATGAAATCGATTACAACATTCTAGAAGTTGCTACATAAGAGGACCTACTGGTGTGCCTTGCCCCCTCACTGGAATGTTTGCGTGAGTAGGGAAAGTTCCATTATCTTTGAATTCCGTTTTCCCATGGACGCTGAAAAGCCCTCTTTGTCGCGATCTTTTTCTAGTGCAAGATTCCATCAATGTTTCAAGCAAATTATCATGGGTCATGCTGCATAGTGATCTTCCATTAAGCAAAATTCTAGATCCTTCCACCTGCTCGACTGTTTCATGATTAAAAATTCTAACATCCATTTCAGCAGTAATTCTAGTTTGTAAATTATCTATAAATATTTATAAGTAACAGACTATGATTAGTGCTCAAGTCGTTTGTGCAGTAAAGAGCATGGGGTGGGGAGTTGGGGGAGGTGTGCATAGCTGCCCCAGTCTGGCTTCCCACTTGCTGCGAGGTAGGACCAGGTATCCTTCCACGCTCCATCCTCTGTGCTGCTCTGAGATTAGCTGATCTTCCGGAGGCACTCTAGTTCAATCTTGGGTTTCATAATTGGTTCCAATGTCCACACTGAACTCAAAGATGACACTAACAATTGTGGGGGGCATTTTAGGGAAGTTAATAGGTTCCCACAAGTCAGGATTAGCAAATTGTGCGGACACAGCCATTGGTCCACAGCAATGCCCCTCCTCAGCCAGCAGCAAACTCTCTCTTGGGTCTTGGGCCTCTCGGCCACATGGTCCCTTGACATCCGCTCCTGGAAAGCAAGAAGCCTGTCTTGTGATCTGTCTCTTACAGCCTCATGGTCTCAGCGCTACGTCTTTTCTTCCGCTCCATCTGGAACATGCTCTGATGTTGGTCCAGGGCTTTCTGTCCCTCTGCTTGAGACAGGTCCTATGCACAGAGGAATGGCTTTGGTGGATGTGTGGTTTTTGTCTTTGAGCTGCCCATTCTCACATACTGCCAAGGAAGTGAAGGGTGTGACTGGTTTCACACACTCTCTAAAGGTCAGGACAGAACTTCCCTTTAATCTTGTCATTTAATAAAGTAGAGAATTCCTGCCACAATGGGATGATAGCCACAAGGGTAGAGTCCAGAAGTACAATACATCACATAAGGAATTAGGACTAGAAGACTACATATCACTCGTATTTCAAAAATTTGTTTTACACATCTTCATCAGACAGTGGATAAGAAGTAATTATAATGGAAAGTTCAAAAAAGCATCCCTCAATGTGACTGAGACTTATTAATTGGTATTGTTTGGGTAGGAAAGGATTCATCAGCTAGCGTCAAAAAACTACACAATCATTCATGACACATCAACAAACAAACAAATAACTCTTTGCAGTCAGTCAATTCAAACTCATGGCAACTCGCTTATGCTGGAGAATATAGAGGCTCCATGAGATTCTCGTGGGTAAAATTCTAAAGAAAGCAGGTAGCAGGCCTGTTTTGTTTGTACCACTTAGGAATCATCATCAAATGCCTTGTTGAAGTCCAGGTAACTCAAATGAGGTACCACGTGTGGGAAACTTTCTCCAAGGTTCAAATTCCATGCACCTCCTTTATGTTTTCACAAAATCTTGTGCAAATTTCCATCAGCTTCCATTGTCTAGCCTAATTTCCTTTTGCATCAGTTCCCCACCCCACCCCCATATTGTTAAATTCTTTGCTTAAAGGATTTAACCCAGAAAATAATTTACCCCTCATTCTCAGACACTTGTATGTGGTGTATATTTAATAAATATTGTTGAGCTGATGATAAAATAATAGAGGACTTCTCATGTGAGCATAAAATACTGAGTCCTGTATCAAGTGTACAATTTTCTCTGGACTTATTCTAGGATGCAGATAACTAAAAATAATTCATGAGTATTTGGAATAGACAGCCCAGTTCATACACTCTGCCTCACTTAAAACACTTTGACTATTGAACCTCCATGCACATATGGCATGTGTGACTTGGTTTTATTACAGAAGGATATTTTCATCCTTTTAATGATAAAACTGTACATGCTGTTAGGGTTGTTTTCTTTTTCTCCCTTTGTATTGCACCTTTTTTGTTTCTTTATAAAATGTCAAAAGCAGTATCTCATTAACACTTTTCAGAGAAAAAGTTGTCAATGTTTCCGTTCATAGGCCTAATACTTGGAGAATCTCTTTCTAAACCACATAAAAATGAAAAAATATAGCACAGTCAGGGTGCTCTTGAATATTTATTTATACATGCTGGTATATTAATTTACATGGAACTTTCTGTTCTTTTCCTGATACAATAAATGTATCTGTACATTTAAAAGATAAAATATCATTTTTCTCATGCTTACTTTTTGGTGGCCAGATACAGATGCATTTTCTGAAGCCCAATTCACATAAAGAGATACTCATCAAAAAGGTTCTTGATCAGTTGTGTAATTAGTGCCTACTACAGGCTGAAAAACTCAATGGAAGAACCAAATGGCCTTGTACATTTTTTGCAATCTTTATTAATTGAACTCTAAGCTGCCCTTGAGATTTTTATGCAGTCTGCAACAGAAAGGTCAATGGAATACCAATAAATCCTCTTGTATTTGTTAATTCATTTTACAAACACTAAAGTTAGATGTAAATTGATTCAATTGATTTGTAACCTTATACTAAAGGGGTAAAATGATTTTGGTTTTTACTCATCTGTTTTAATTTATATGGAAAATAATATTTCCAAAGGAAATTAGGGGAACCTTTTAATAACAATGAGCACATTAGAAGTTGTGTATGGTTCTCTCTCTCTCTCTCTCTCTCTCTCTCTCTCTCGCTCTCTTTTTTACCATTTTCTATATTAGTATCTGCGTAGGAATTATGACTGAACTGGAGCTATTAACAAATACTTGTTTTAACAATGTACAATATTTATTAAAATAATATAGTTAATCCTTTCAAAGGATTCATAATCTACTGGTGAGAAGAATATCAATAACTCAAGACAATATACTTCTGATAAAGATATTCTAATGTACTTAGGAACTGCTAAGGGAGCACTGAGAATTCAAAGATGGAATCTGAATCAAGGTGCCTAGGAACATTTTATAAAGAGGAAAATATGTGAGTTGTGCACCAGAGGGTTAGGAGAGTTCCACATCTTTTACAAGAAATTCAAAGTATAGTGAACAGGAAAAGAATTCTGCTAGGGTCATAAGTTAATTGAAAAGTGGGACTCAACCTTATATGACTGAGGTAGGGTGAAGAGGGATTATAGATTACCCTAGAAATGAAGATGGGGCTGAAAACTTGAAAATATTTCCCCCCTGTTGTTTGTATTTCACAGCCTCTAGGAAATTCAAGCCTATAGAGTTTTGAATTATGTAATGAATTTAGTTGGAAATGAATATCTTATTTTTAGAACGCTATCACTGTTTACAACACAGAAGATCTAAAATCTCTTAATTTTCCTGGTGTCAGTGAAGAGGCTCCTGACTATGGAAATGAAAATGAGATTGAAAAGGGGGAAAGATGAATTAAAAATCAAAATCAATTGAATTTAATGTTTGAATGGAAGTGGAAGACAAGAGGTATAAAGATAGCATTGTGATTTCCACTCAGCATTATTGCTTACAAATGTACTTCATATCTAATATTTTAATACCCACTCCAGATTTTTAGGGTGGGTGTTCCTAATCCTGGAAAAATTCTTAATTTACAAATTTCTAAGTAATCTTTACCAAGAGTACAATCAGATATGCACACATATTTTACTAGGATTTTCAAGAAATGTTTTCAAGGAAAACTCGAAATATTGAGACTATGAGATATAAATTTTATTACGTAGATGTTTTCTCTTAGAGACCACAGTTCTGTTTGCTTATGGATTTGGAGTTAAGAGAAGCCATCTTTGAACTAACACGCTATTCATTTCTTCCCAGACAACATCACCAGGTAGTTTAGTCTCTGAAGAATAGGAAGTATATGTGTCTGAACATGCATTCAACTAATGAATAATTATTTTAGCTTATTTCCCATTACATAATGGTAAATATAAGACTGTGAATGTGTGTGTGTGTAAAATCTGGAAAGATAATGTGTTTCTGTGAAACAAAATGACATTTTCTGATTCTCAAGTAATTGTAACTTAATAAATTATAATCTAATAAGACCTGACTGATGTCCCATCTACACTGAAGTAATGTTGTGCTTGAACTTACCATTGCTTGTTTCTTAAAAAATGATGTGCAGGAGTGAGCAGTGTGTCCTCCAAGAATGATATAGATCGTAGCCTTATACATTGTAGTGATGAAGTGAGACCTATAATTCAGAAACTCGATATCTAAATAAAGTTCTAAGTTTACCCAATTAAAAATAAAGCATACTTAACTACCTATATAATATAAATTGAGTGCACAGATATGACTTTACACTTGGAACTGAAATCACTTTCTGATACTGGTGCCCTTTTCTTTTCATGCTGTCCTAGCTGCTCTCCTTACTTCCGGTGGTTTGGGGACAGTAAGGGGTCTTATTCAGTTGCTTCTCATTTAGATGAGTTATATAAAGATCCTTTCTTTCAAATTTGCTGCAAATGGATTATGCGTATATCTTTTGATCCACTTTAATATCACCCTCCAATCCACTGCCAGGGAGTCGATACCATACCAACCCACGCTGGCGCCCATCACATCTCCTCGCGACCCTCTATGGGGCTTCCAAGGCTTTGATTCTTTACTGGGACAGATGGCCTCATCTTGCTCCTGTCAAGCTTGACCTTGCAATTTGCAGTCCAACACTCGCCTGACAGCACCACCACTGCACCTTTACTTGAACTTGGGAATGTAAACAGCTTTATGTTGCCAACTTGGCCTATAATGGAACATGGATCCTTGCATTGACCTAAGATTAAAATGTCACTTTGATGACTTCTTCCATTGCCTCAGAGGCATGTGATGGACAGGTAATGAAAAGCAAGGACCAAAGGAGTGTCAACACATTTGAATTGTAGTATTGCAAAGAATATCGATTATACCATGGCCTTCCAGAAGAAGAAGAACATCCGTCTTGGAGGTAATATACACCTTAGGAACTGGCGTGGCAAGACCACAGTTCTGTTTGCTCACTGCAGTCTTGCTTACTTTAAACATGGGATCAGGAAGTCTAGAACACTGCCGTCTTTCTTACTGTAAATATGTGATCAGGAAGGAGTGATCCACGGAGACCACTAGGCTTAGTCAAGCAGAAGGTCAGCGATAGAAAGGAAGGCCTTTAATGAGGTGGATGGATACCATAGTTGCAACCATGAACTCATAAATAGCATTAATTGTGAGGCTGGTGCGTGTCTGGGAGGCAGTTTACCCTGTTGTCCATCAGGTGGTTATAGAGCTGAATCTATGTCATGGCACTTAACAACAAAAAGCACAACTTAGACAACGTTGCGTTTGATACCCAAGTAACACAGGGAATATTTTGTATTTTCATCTTTACATCACCTCAGACAGAATATTTAAGCTACAAGCCTCCTTCTACACTAGAACATATGGCATGTCATCCACTGTCAATAGGCATTACATATTAATATGAACAAAGCACTCAAAGAACTGAAAAATGGCAGTGGTGACTATAAGCTAAGAAGGAAGGCTATCAGAGAAGGAGTCCAGATTCAGAGTCTGCTTGAGCCACCAAAGTGTGAAAATAAAAGGAGGAGATGACCTAGGCTCACTGCTTGCAGCCTGGCAACATTAGCTGAGGCAATGAGCTAAGACTGGTCTATATCAGCGGGTCTCAACCTGTGGGTTGCGAGCCCTTTGGGGGTTGAACGACTCACATGGGTCACCCGATTCATAACAGTAGCAAAATGCCAGTTATGAAGTGGCAACAAAAATAATGTTGCGGTTGCGGGGGTCACCACAACTTGAGGAACTGTAGGAAAGGTTCGCGGCATGAGGAAGGCTGAGAACCACTGGTAAACATTTAACTTGGAGGCAATAAGGGAGCAAAATGAGTGCATATTTCAGAAACTTTCTCAAACAGCAGCATCATTGAAGATGATTTTTAAGTTCAGTCAAGACCAGGTAGGTAGATCGACAGGCGGAGAGATAGCATACTGCACTCGGATAGAATACTTTCCTTCTTCCTCTCTGTTCTGCATTTCAATCACCAGGAGAATGGAATTCTCATCCTACTTTTTTTGTTTTGTTTTTTTTGCCAGTTCAGTCCTTTTATTTCCTTGTTTTCTCCATTTGCTTGGGGTACTTTACATTCAAAAGTAAATTTCTGGATCCCTTCTGAAATCCAGTTTGGTTTATTCTTTATTTCCTTCATTTTTTAGGACTTTTTATTTTCTCTAGGTATGATATTCTTGATGCCGTCCCGCAACTCATCTGGTCTCTGGTGGTTAGTGTTTAATGCATCAAATCTGTTCTTGAGATGGTCCCTAAATTCAGGTGGAATATAACCAGAGGGGCATTACACTTCTCATGTATGTCTTTTCATTGTCTTCTGTTTCATCTGGAACTTAACGATCAGCAATTGGATTGCTCTCCAGTTAGCTCCGGGCCCTGATTGATTGATTGATGAGGTTGAGCTGCTCCGCCTTTTCTTCCCAAGATGTAGTCAAATTGATTCCTGTGCATTTCATCTGATGAGGTCCACATGTACAGTTGCCCTATGTATTGTTGCAAAAAGGTATTTGCAAAGAAGCCTTTAACTTTACAAATGTCTTTCATGCAATCTGCTTGTTTCTAACATATAATTGTACTATGAAAACTTCTACTTAGATCAAGAGGCAGTTGTTTGAACATACAAGGGGATAACGCATGGTTGAAAATCAGGAAAGGTGTGTCAGGATTGTATCCTTTCCCTTACTTGTCCAATCTGTATGTTGAGCATATAATTGGAGAAGCTGGACTACATGTAAAAGAATGCATCATCAGGAATATAAGAAAGCTAACAACTTGTGATACGAATATGGCACAGCTTTGTTTGCTGAAATTGAAGAGGATTTGAATGTATGAATAGCAGAGACTGCAGCCTGCAATATGGATTACAATTAAATATGAAAGAAGGAAAATCCTTACAACTGGAACAATACACAACATCATGATAAGCAGAAAAGTTCAAAATTGTCAGATGTTTTATTTTACTAAGTTCAACAGATAATGCTCATAGAAATAGCAGTCAACAAATCAAGTAACATATTGCATAGGGCAAGTTTACTGAATAAATGTTAAGAGATCAAGTATGTCATTTTGAGTACTAAGGTGTGCCTCACCCAGGTACGTGGTATTTCTTTCAGCTGCCTCATATGCCCGTGAAAGCTGGGAATTGAATAAGAAAGATGGGAGAATGTTTAATGCCTTGGAATTATGCTTTTTGTGCAGAATATTGAAAGTACTTTTGACTGCCAGAAGAACAGATTCGTCTCAGAAGAAGTACAGCCAGCATCCTCTTTACAATCATGGATAGCTAGATTTTGTCTCATATGCTTTGACCATGCTGTCCGGACAGATCAGTCCTTGGAAAAGAACGGCATGCTAGGCAAAGTAAAGGATCGGCAAAATAATGGAAACCCCTTATTAATAAGATGGATGGACTCAATGAGTCAATTGACTCAAGAAAGAACTCCATCATAATGAGGGTTGTGAGGCTGGTGTGAGATCAGGAAGTGTTATATATTCTAGGGCACTTTAAATTTCCAAAGGTCTTAGTGCTTCAGACTGATGAGCAGACTGGTGGGGATTAGAATATCTCTGATGTCAATGTTCTTTCTGTAACTGGCAATTCACACCTTTGGCAAGCTGAAGGATGACCTATATCCACTCAGCCTACTGGATCAGCTTCCCAAAGAAGAGGAGATACACTTGTACAAATAGTTGTATGTGTCCTTTTGTGATTGGCTGACTTCACTTAGCATAGTTTCCTCCAACTCTTCCCGTGAAATGACGTGCTTCATGTGATCATCAGGGCTTTTGAGTGATGCATAGTACTGCATTGTGTGTATGTGCCAGAGTTTACTAATCCACTGGTCTAACGATGGAAATTTAGGTTGTTTTCAACTCTTAGCAATTGTGAATTGTGCCTCAATACACCTTGCAGCACAGATGATTGGTCATGATTTATTTATTACCACTTTTGGGCATGTGCCCAGTAGCTGGGTTATAATGTGGTTCAATTTCCATTTGTTTTAAATATCGCCAGATCACTTTCCACAGAGGCTGTACATATCTCCACGACCACCAACAATGGAGAAAGGTTCCTATCTCGCCACATCCCATCGAACATTTGTTGCTTTCTGACTTTCTGATTTGGGCTAACCACAAAGGTGTTAAATGATAGCTCATGGTTGTTTTAATTTGCAATTCTTTGATGGCTAATGATCAGGAACATTATCTCATATGTTTATTGGCCATTCAGATCTCCTCCCTAGTGAAACTTCTTTTCAGGTCTTTTGCCCACTTCCTCAAGGGGTAAACTGTTTTCCTCTTTTTGCAGGCTAGGAAGGTATAGTAGATTTTAGTAATATAGATTTACTAATAAGCCCTTTCTCTGTTGTGTCGTTGCTAAAAATCCTCTCCCAGTCTGTGAGTTCTCTTGTTACCCTCTCGGTGAAGCCTTTTGATGCACACAGGTGTTTTATCCTTAGTACATCTCATTTCTCAATTTCAGGTTCACCTGTGTGTATACCCTTCCCTATTGCAGTTAGCCTATGTATTTCCGGAGCCAAGGCTCTTAGGTTTGTCCCAGTTCCTTCAGTGATGGTCCTGATAGTTTGGGGTTTTATTTCTTACCCCCAGCTATCATGACCCCAGAGCTACCTCTCACTTCGTAATAGACCGGAGCATGTACACAGGTGCACATAAGAGATATGAGCTCACAAGACACGGAATCCAGGAATGGGAATAGCGATACCAGAAGGGTAGAGGGAAGGTGGTGAGAGGAGGGGAGGAAAAAGGAACCAATTGCAATGATCCACACATAACCACATACACCCCTCCCCCTAGGGGAACTAGCAACAGAAACCATGGGGGATGGGAGACAGTGGTATGTGTAAGATATGAAAATAATGATAATTTATAATTTATCAAAGGGTCACAAAGGGCAGGAGGAGGGAGGGAAAAAAGAGAGGCTGACACCAAGAGCTCAATAGAAAGTGAATGTCTAGAAAAGAATGACGGCAACATCTGTACAAATATGCCTGATACAATCGATGTGTGGATTGCTGTAAGAGTTGTAAGATACCCAATAAAATGATCTTTAAAAAAAAATTACATTGTTTACTTATTGTTGTTTTCACTTTATTATAAGCATTAAAATACTTTTTATTGATTTTTCCAGTGTTGTAAATTTAGATCTACATAAGTGAAAAATGCAAGGAAGTATACAGACATATAAAATATTTAATTTGGGGGGCACAAGAAAACTCTAATATTAAGGGTTTTTTTCATTTATTTAAAATGTTACTTATATGTGAGTTGGAGAATGAGTAATGACAAGGTAAAACAGCTTTTGCAGGTTTATATCAGTCCATCTGGATTCTTCTGTGTTTGCTTAACAGAGTAAATTCATAACCAGGAAGCCATGCATGCTAGATGGGTTAAAGCCATAAGAATGTGGTATCTTTATGTGAACTACTGTAATCCAGTAATTCAAGTTTCAAAATGATTCAGAGGAGATTAATATATTACAAAATAAAATGTTTTTCTCAGTTTACAATGAGTCAGTATTCATACAGCTTTGCAGTAAAATTGTACCACTCTGAATGATACAACAAATTCCACTTGTGTTTTAATAACTTGGTTTATTTATAAATTATATGGTATTAATACAGAGATAATAAGACAGCAATTACAGGTAAAATTGGAATGAGCTTTTTCTCTTTCCCAAAACACTCATTATTTGCTCAAGGAGAATAATTTAATGAAAGAAACATGTTCTTTCAAAAAAAATTATCAGTTTAAACAAACTTTATAAAAGGGAAAATGTGTTATCCTAGGTTGTTACCTTTGTATAAAATGTTCATTTAATAATATTATTAACATTTCTTCTTTGTTGCTTAGAAACATGTCTTATCTTAAGTTTTAGTCGTTTGATTGCTGACGTCCCAAGAGACCTGATCTGAACTATAAAGCCATATCCTGTGTTATAATAAAATGTATAGCAAAGCAAAACAAATTGTTCAGAGTTATTTAAATAATAATCTAATCTCCTATAGTCCTTTCTAGTCCATTGTAAAACTAATCTTAATGGGCTTTTCCATAAAAACTAATCTTAATGGTCACTAAATATTTGGCTAGCATGTGAGAATTCTGGACCTGAATATTTGGCTAGCATGGAAATTCTGGACCCTATCCTAACCTGATCAACCAACTGGAAGAGATACAAATTCTTGATCATTCCAAAGAAAGATGATGAAATAGAATATTAAAATTATTGAAAAATATCATTAATATCACATGTAAGCTAAATTATATGGAAGGTAACAACAACAAGTTTCAGCACTACATCAACAGGTAATGCCCCGAAAATTCAAGTCTGGTTCAGAAGATGATGTGGAATGAGGAATAAGATTGGTAAGGTCAAGTGGATCTTGATTGAAAACAGGAAATACAAGAAAGATATTCACTTGAGTTATGAAAAGGCATTTTATGATTTTTATAATAGGTCATAACAACTTTGGGGTAATGTTGGAAATAATGGAATCTGAGAAAACTTACTTGTTTTCTTACTGTCCTTGTCCATAGACCAAGAGGAAGAACCTGTACATAAAGCCAAGCAGAGAGATACTACTTGGTTTAAAAATCCAAAAGGTGTAAGTTGGAGTTATATCCTTTTATCAATCTTATTCAATTTGTAAACTGAGAAATTAATCAAGGAAGCTAGACTATATGAAGAACAATGGGCATCAAGATTCGAGGAAGTCTAATTAATACCCTACATTTAGAAAACCAGAAAGGAAGAATATGCTTAGCAAGAACTAACAAAGAAAATCCAAGCCTTGAGTTGCAATTTCGGAAGACTGTGGGCAAAATATTGACTGACAGAGAAAGCATCAGAGAAGATGGGAAGAAAACACAGAGCCCCTGCTTGGTCGTTGGAAGGTGTCGTAGAGTCAGGTATGAGTCAGGGAGAGTCAGCCCACAACTCAGCGAAACACTGCCTGCTCAGTGCCGGGCTCACAGTCTGTGCTCTGAGCCCTTTACTGCAGCCACTGTGTCAATCTTTCTCAATTAAGGTTTCCCCCTTTTCATAGGCCCTCTTGTACTGAGCATGATGTCTTTCTCCAGGGACTGGTCTCTCCTGATAACAGGCCCAAAGTAAATGACACACAGGAAAGTATATCACACTAAATGGAGAAAATATCGAAGGTAATGAGGATTCCACTTAATATGTCCAAAATCCATAATTGAGTGCATCTGACCCCAGCCATAGTTTGTTCATTTGCCTCACATGGATGAGAAATCTGGACAAGAAATAAAGAGGACTAAAGAACATGGGATGCATTTCAATTATGGTGTTTTCAAGGATATTGAATATATATACCATGGACTGCCAGAAGAATGAACAAATCTGTCTTTGGAGAATTATACTCAGATACTTCATAGAATGGAAAATGGTGAGACTTTGACTCATATACTTTGGACATGTTATCAGAGAAAAAGAGTCCCTGGACCTGAAGGGATCATC
>NW_022107431.1:73417570-73422439 GCF_000313985.2 Echinops telfairi
CGGATTGTGATGAGAGTTGTATGAGCCCCTAATCAAACGATTAAAAAGAAAAGGACATCATGCATGGCAGAGGGTCAGTGAAAAAGAGGCAGGCTTTACTGAGATGGGTTGTCATGGTGGGCACAACACAGGCACAAAGCGCAATCCTTGGGACAACGGCCCAGGAGCAGGCCATGGTAGTTCTTTGGCAGAGAGGGATGCTATCCTTTGGACCAGACTGGATGACACCAACACTCACACACATGCACACATGCACAAACCATACTTATTTATTAGCAGATCAGAAAACTCCATTCAGGCTTTTGTATTTTAGTAAGCAGTCTTACAGAATCTCAACTGGATGAAAGTTAGAGAATCCAGAATTAAAAGAGAGAAATCAGTTGTTAAAGAGAGCGAGTCTTGAGAACCAGATTGACGACTCCTCCAAGGTCTCTGTGAACATTCACAAAGGTCATTGGCGGGCGTGGAATGTGCCCGAGGCAGGTAAACAGACACAGAATATTTTGTGACCATAAAATCATTCACATTCCACTTTGTGACAAGAGAGCTAGCAGTGTACGTTGGCCAAAGAGTTTAACTTTACCCCAAATAATTGGTGAGTTTCCCTTGTTTTCTGGGAGATGACTTTAAAACCTTGGAATTTCTAGAGTAATTGAAGTACCTTTATTATTTTTTAAAAACTATATACACAGTACATCACTTGTTCAAATAAAGGGTGCAGGGGATGGGAGGAAGGCAGCATACTGGCCAAGCTACCTGATTGGTGGATACCCGCAGACATCAACGCTGCCAAAAACTTGTCATTGGTGGATTTTCCACTGTATATTTTCTCCGTAAGAACCCATTGAACTAAATGTGAGAGAGACCCCCCTCCTGTGTGCATACAGAAGAACTGCTCAAGAATTCTCTGTCCACTTGAGTTCCTTTTGTGCTTCCATTGCTTTTAATACTGCAGCTCCTGGCCCTGTCCACCCGGGTGACCACTAGGCTCTGCTTTACGTAGGTAGGATATGTTTTATGATTGTTACATTCTGCTGTGAGAAATTATACAAATATCAGAAGTAGAGAAAAAGCGTGAGCCCCCCTCCTCCCCCACCCGCCAAGCTCTCCTCAGAGACTGGGATGCTGCAGACAGAGAAAGTGGACAGCCTGCTGGAGGCAACGCCAAGGTCAGTGAGACAGAGGGCGTCCCACACATGTTCTCTTCCTTTCTGTCCTTTCTCTCTTCCTTCCTCCCTTTCTTCTGTCTTCTCCTCACTGCCTTTCCCACTTTTGCTGGAAGACATCATGGACAAGAATACCTGGGAGAACAGCAAGGTCTTGTCCGACAACACTGCGGATCCTCTTGATGTAGTTCTGTCACATTGAGGACTTTTCGAGCAATTATTTAAAGAGGCACCATATTTTGGGGTCTTATTAACATAGACAGAAAATAAATAAGGAAGTAATCCCATTGGCTGTTTGTCCTGGCATATTTTTGACCCGTGAGTGTCAGAAATACACCTCCATCTGGATGAGGGGAAGGGATGATGGCTATAAGTATGGGCAAGACTTCATGACTTTGGGGGAAATGCAAATGAAAGATAATGGAATTGTTTATAATTGGAAAACATTTTCATCGTGTTGTATGATTTGTTTAACAGTTTTATTGACAAGGAACTCACCTATCATACAATTCCATAGTTGAATCATCTAAAACGGGGTCCCCCCTTATTCTCCATTTCCTTTTGTCCTCTTTCTTACCCCTTCCTGCCTTTACCATTTTGTTGGTGGGCAAATGATGCTCTTTGATATTGCATGGTTGACTGTTCTGAGAAGTCCATTCCTCATGATTGTTATTATTCACGTTATAGCTCTGTCTACTGTTTAGATGAAAAGTCATCCCTGGGGGTGGCTTTGAGTCCAAGTATGGTGTCTCCAGGGTCATTGTCTCAGGGGTTCCAATGATCTCTATCAGAGCAGTATGTCTGGCCTCTTTTTTGTATTTTGAATTTTGGTCTACATTTTCCTCCCCCTCCATCCAGAACCTTCTGCTGTGATGCTGATCTGAGTGCTTGGTAGTGGTAGCCAAACACCATCTGGTTCTTCTGACCTCAAGCAAGCTGGGGCAGACCGTCTTTGTGTGGTCAATCAATCCTTTGGGCTTCTTGTGGTCCTTTGTATTCCTAATCATTTCTTTGGAATATTCATTTTCTTTACATTGCTCCACTCTAGACAGGAAGAGACAAGAGTTGTAGCTTAAGATTTCAGTTGCTATGCACCACACTAGGATGCAGAACACGCGTCCTATGTTTGATGATCACCATGACTACGGTCCTAAACTCTCAGCTCAATGATTCAGTTCCACAAGGTGGTTTCTTATGACTAAGATATTTGCATAAATTTGCCCCTACTATGTTCTATTAGGGGGAGGCATGGTGATGCAGTGGTTACCCGTTGGGCTGTGATTAACATGGTCAGCATTTGGAAGCTACCAGCAACTCCGAGGGAGAATGACTGGGCTTTCTACTCCTGGAAAGAGTTACAGTCTTGGAAAGTCACAGGGGTCGCTATGAGTCAGCATTGACTCGATGGCAGCGCGAGTCATGAGTGTGTTCTCATTCATCATCCATATTCCCAAGTTCATACTCTAGCGAGGGTCTTACCATGCAAGTTTGGGGATTTTAACACCACCGGCACAAATAAAAAGCACATCATAATCATTGGGAGCAGCAATAAAAGCCCCATCCAACCATTCTCTCATTGGGCCTGTCTCTTCTAGGCCTGTTACATCAAGGGGGGAAAAAATCAAATCAAATCAAACCCACCACCATCGCGTAAATTCTGATGTGTCATGGTCCTGTGTATGATTGCCAAGACTGTGGATCTTTGTGGGGAAAGATAGCCTTACCTTGCTCCCTTGGAGGGGCTGGAGGATTTGAACTGCAAACCTCTGAGCATTGCACCATGAGGCCTCTTTGGTACATCAGAAGTCGATGCCTGTTATTCATTGAATTAATTATTCCTCAAACTTTTCAGGCCTGGAAAAATGAGAGAATAAAGTACTGAATCTTTACTGATTTGAGTCCAGGGATCGTTATATTTAGACCCATGTCTAGGTAAAATTGGTGGGAGGGGTGGGGGGAGACATACATTATGGTCTACACCACAGATTTGAGAACACTGTATGGTCCGTGAGCCAAATCTGGCTTGCTGCCAGGCCTTATAAATTATGTTACTGGAATACGGCCAGGCCCAAGTGTTTTCTTAGGCTGCGTTCAAATGGAGATTATGTACATCTATTGGGTGCTGTCGAGTTGACCTTCACTCACAGTGACGGCTGATGATTTTCTTGGCTGCAGTCTGTGTGGAGGCAGAACAGAAATCAGAACTTCCTTCTGTAGAGCTGCTAGACAAGATTCAGTCAGGGACCTTTCCATAAGTAGCAAGCTCTTAACTGTTTGCACTGCAAGGGTTTTCTCTCTCCGGATCGCTCTGCTGTGATTTTACTTGCTCTTCTGCCAAAGCTAAAATCTTTTGATCTCACCTGTTGTCCTGCAAAACTGAAAATATTTTTATTTTTGCCTGTTGGCTTGTAAAGCCTAAAATATTTACCATACAGGCTTTTATTGCACAAGATTCCTGACCTCTGGTCTAAGCCAAAGCATTCATAATTTATTCCTTTAGCTTCTGAAAACAAACTAATCATAAATTATATTTCACAGAAAGGTTCTCAGTACAAAACACGTTTTTAAACGTGTACATGTTCTTCCTTCATGGACCCATGTAAAGTAATCTTCAGTGTGTGGAAATCACTGCTTTAACCACCAGCCGAAAGAGCGCCTGCCATAGGGGAGGGAGCCAGTACAAGTTTGGGTTGAAAAAACAAAATCTTTAACCATGTATGCCCATTCTAAATCTCCATCAAGGCATAGCTGCATTCTGGAATAAAATAATTTCCCCCCAATATTTTAGTAGAACGCAAGCTCTAGGAGCTTGCCTTTGCAATTCCCAAAGCCACCTGCTCAAGGCCACGTCCCTCCAGGTAGTAGCTTCTCAACAGGTTGCCCTTGAAGCTTCTGCAGAAATTAAGAAAACAAATCAATCACACACACCCCGCTACACACACACACAAAGTGTGTATTGAAAGCATTTCTATTGCTAAAATATTCATATAAATTTGGACAAATAACTTTGAGTCATTTACTACTTTATATTCATAGTGTAAGTATGTTTTAAGGCTGAGACATTGATGCATGTCACTGATCCTGAGTGCTACTAATTCCCTGTCCACACTGCAGGTACTTTAATCCTGTTCCCTCCACTGCACAAGCATCTACATCACACTCCCTTTATTCTAAAGATCAGAGCAGATCATCCACATCTCCACATACGAGGGAAAGGAGGAGGTAGTAAGATGGCCCATGAAGGAATCCCGATAAAGAAAATCCAGAAGGTGCTATCAAAGCAAGCACAGACCCCACACCTGAAGAACCGTTCTTCTTTTCCCCCCAAACATTGTGTTGATATAAGGAGCCCTGGTCGCACGCTGAGCTGAGCATTAGGTTGCTAACCTGAGTCAGCTGTTTGACAGTACCAACTGCTCTGAAGGAGGAAGATGGAGCTGTCTGTCGCCGGGAAGATTTACAGTCTCAGAAACCTAAAGAGCAGTGCTACGCTGTCCTATAGGGTTTCTGTGAATTGCAGTCCATTTGATGGTAGTGGGTTTTGTTGTTGATTTTTTTGGTGAAATATGGATCAAGACTATATATCTTCACCAAATTGGCAATGAAAGGTTAAAAGAAAAGAATCAAAACTAAACAAAATAAACAAAGGTTTAACTCTTCTGTCCCAGAATTCTCACCACAATCAAATACCGGAGAAAGGTTC
>NW_022107431.1:73422910-73443228 GCF_000313985.2 Echinops telfairi
ACCCTATGTCTGGTGGTTTGATTTATAGTTGTCATTCATTCTGGTCCTCTAAAATGACACAACTCCCTGTAGGAGTATGAAGTCCACTGTGTGGTATCCACGGTTACATACTTGACAGTATCCATCAAGTATCCCCAGTGAATCCACCCAGAGGCTCCTCAGAAGAAAGGCCTGGAGATCTCTCTCAAAAGGTCTTGTTGTTGAACGCTGTCAGGTCAGTTTCGATGCATTGTGACCCTCTGTACGACAGAATGAAAACGACCCTGTCCTGAGCCGCGCTGGCAGTTGTTGTTAGGGTTGAGCCCATTATTGTAGTCACTGTGTTGTACGTGGAGTGCCTTCCAACCTTAGAGGCTCATCTTCTGACACTAGATGAGACAGTGCTCCACTGCTACTAGTCCTAAGGTTACGATAGCTAGCTCCTCAAGAGCGGACCTCCTGGTCTTTCTCCCGAGTTGCTCTGTCCGGAAGCTGCACTGAAGCCTGTGCAACACGGGTGACCCTGCTGTATTTGAATTACCAGTGGCCTCGATGCCAGCATCACAGCCACCTGCGAGCCACCTGTGACAAACAGACCAACAAGTGGTTGTCAGCTGGTCATAGCCATTGACCGCCTTAGGGAGGACAAGTCTGTTTGAATAAACATGGGCTCACCACCAGTAGGAAGCTACTTGACAGCCACTCTGGGTTTTTGGTTTTTTATAGGGATCAATTTTAACTACGGGGGGCTGTTAGTAGAAAGGACATGTGGTGGCACATGGGTTAAGCACATGGCTGTTAATCAGAACGTTGGTAGGTAGAACCCACTGACTGCTCCAGGAGAAGGCGATGTGGTGATCGGCTTGCATAAAGATGACAGCCTTGGAAAACCCGCGGCGCTGTTCTGCTCTGCACTGTAGGGTCTCTGCGTGTTAGAATGGACTGAGAGGGAGGTTCGTTTAGTGTTGATGAGGCCCCTGTGCACAGAATCACCAGAATGGTTTTCCAGAGCTCCGTTTCTCAGCTGCTTACCTCCCCTGATTCCTGCACATCCGCCATTAAACTCCCCCTCTCTCTTCCACTAATGCCAGACAACTTTTGAGCCCTAATATATATTATTCCAGTCCTCATCTTTGTTCATGCAGCACTGCTTAGTCCTCATTTAATATTCCCTTTACATGGCCAATTTTCGATACCACTTCCAGCAAGTAAAATCAAAATGTCGCTACATTTGTGCACCCAGCCAAAGGTTTGCATAATGTCGTCATTTCTCTTTCTTCCCTTGCTCTTTTAGACTGTGAACCCTCAAAGGGCAGGAGCAGTGGTTTATTCCTGCTTATAGACATAACACCTAACAGGATCAGTTATCTAGAAGGCATTTAGGAAATGTATGTTGAATTAAGGAAGACTTAAAGACGCAGTCCAGGGCTTCTGAAGCCATAAAATTCTGCTTAAAGTACAGCCACAGGAGTTGGCTGGATGACCTCTTCTGGCAGCAAATCTCATTTATTACCATAAACTACATAAAGTAATTGCCTTTATTCATTTAAAACTCCATGTCCTTTATTCGCATCTGGTGAATTGAATTAATAAACTTGTTTCTATTCATTGAATTCAGTTTTCAATATATTTGAAATACTTCTAACATCATTCAGAGCCTTCTAGCGTTCCTTTTTAAAAGATCAATATGAACTATTTCACTATCCTTAGTATTTATGCATCATGTAGTGTTCTCATTTATGTATTTTTTCATGATTCACAGTACCTTTCATCAAGTGGTTCAACAACAGTTCAAAATAATTACGTATTTCTTCCTCCCACCCTACCCCCTACTTTTGGTGAATTTTGCCCACATCTTCCATAGTACATGGTACAAATTTTTATTTAATGTCTATATCTCAAGAGGAAAAAAAAGAGGAAGAAGAAATTCTGGTGGTGTAGTGTTTAGGAGTTGGGCTGTTAGCCTCAAGGTCAGCAATTCAAAGACCCTCGCCCCTCGAGAGAGAAAGATGAGGCTTTCGATCCCAGAGTTACAGCTTTAGACATTCACAGGGTAGTTCCGCCCTGTCCTGTCGGGTCACTATGAGTTGGAATTGACTAGATGGCAGTTAGTTACAAAAAAAACATTTCTCCTGTAATGACGACTCAAAATGCATTTCCGTTTCTGAAATTGTTCAATGAACAAATATCAATTTATATTTATTCACATGTATCGCAAATCTAGAAGCTTCTCTCTGTAATCACTACCTCTGTCATCAAATATACAATGACCATTCTCCCTCATTCCAGCTACCGCATGAGTCTTTGGACTGGCTTCTAGTTCCAAGTTCACCCTTCTACTCTTAACAGCATTTGAAGTGCAGCTTTAACACTTTAAAAAGATCATTTCACACCCCTGGCCAAACCAAAACCTTCCATTCTTTCCTGGGTCTTTGCACTGAACCATTGTTCTCCTTGTAAAACTCGTCATTGCACTTGAAGATACAGCTGTGGTCTTCCTCCATCATGAGATAGGCTTTTCGTGGCAAGGCTACCCTGAGTTGGAACTCTTTGTGACTCATTATGCGCCACTCTGTTGCTTAGGTCTGTGGCTGTTCAATGCCCACAATCAGTTCTTTCTGAGTTTTGCCTCTGCTTCGTGGCCTTGCAAATTCAGCCTGCCTTGGATCTTGCTGTTCAGGTTCCACTGCGTTTCTGGTACTTTCTTCCAACCCTAGCTAAAGGTGAGTATTTCCTACATCTATTTGCATTCAACTCATAATAGCCAAGGGAGACTTGGACTTGTTCACACCGTGCAACTTTCATACAATATTGGGTCACCTCATGTTGGCATGGGCACAGTAATCACCTTCTAACGTTCTAGGCACAAACATGATATTCTGGGAATTCACTGAACTGAACGAGGGGTTTCCAAAGATTATCTCTTAAAAGGTTTAGTCTCCAGAAAGAAGGAGAGGAGAAGCAGTGTGTGGCGCATACTTCCTTCTTCCACTGCCATGCTATTTCTTACAATTTTTTCCCCCGCATTTTCCCATCTAACAAAAGCAGAGGGCATCCTTCCTTTTTGTGAATAATTGGAAATTCCTTCATATAAAATTTCATGCAGATATTGTCATTTATGTTTGCTCACAAATATCAAGATGAAATGTTTAAAAAAAAGTTTTCGTGAACCACCTAATTATTTCCTTTCAACAATCAGATAATGGGCCATTACACCAATCCTGATCTTGACCTAGTTAGTAGGAACTGAAGGGGTGGAGACATCCTTTCCTTCTCAGATAGACTGTCTTTAAATCATTCACCACATTTTGCTTTAAAGGACAGGCATTGTCTAGGTCTCATCTCCAACCCGCAATGAGTAGATATGCCCACCTACTGCAGGAGGAAAGACAAGCATTGTAGGAAAGGAAACAAGGAAAATGTATTATCATAGTTGGACTGGAATGGAAGAGAATGAGTTCTTCCCTACTTATAAAGCCCAAACTGAACTCACTGCCACTGAGTCAATGCTGACTCCTAGCAAGCCCCTGTTACCAGAGCACTGAGAGTAACTCCCAGTCACGGGAGGAAAAGCCCAGTCTTGGAGTGGCTGCTGATGCAGCTCACAACCTACGGTACCGGCTACACCACAAGGGCTCCTTTCTTACTTCTGCTGGGGAGGGCTGGGGGGCGGTTAGAGATGATTAAATTCAAATAAAATTCTTTCAAGAAATAGCAACAATTCAATAATAACTCCATTACCTGAGTGCCATTTATTCAGCATGCTGAGCCATTAAATCATAAGCACGGTTTGGGAAATCGGTTTACATACTCTGTTGGGGAAATAGAATTAAAAGCAAAATCTTCCAACCCTGAAAACCTTTCCACAAAGGTGGAACAAAAACCAGTTTTGTTATTGAATAAGTATTAAACTACAATGTGATGTATCACAGGCAATCAACTAAAGAGACTGTGAAAACAGAATGAAAGCTTAACTTTTATACAGTTGAATAGCTACAACCCACTACATCAATATTTTCAAAATAATTTCTACTATCTTGATGACTGGAGGTAGAGTTTTCATTTGGATCCCAGATCATGTGAAAGTATGCTGATGTCCTTCTGGGAAATTTTCAAGTAGGGAAAGATTGCCTGAAGTTACTCATATGGCTGTCAGGTCTTTGTGTTAACACCTTGCCTTACATACTTTTTAAAGCGTCTTGGAAAGAATTTACACATACAAGTTATCTAAAATGAATTTGAAAGAGTGGGAAAAGGGAGAACCTGTCCTGCCTATTTCAACTGGTAGAATCAATGCCTCTTATTTTTTCGTTTGTATTTGTCATGTACACACACACACATTCCAATAAACCCGAGTTGCCAAATAGATAAGAGAACCCAGACCACTGTCTAGTCCACATTATTTGATTGACATTTAGATAGAATTCAAAAATACCCACTCTTCTGTCTACCCAGCCAATGTGATTTTGAAAGCATCAAATCAGATGATGAATAGTAAATGTAGGTATAATGAAAACAAGAATGACATTTGGTACAGAGACTAAAACCACAAACTCTATTAACATTTACTCAAATATGAGCCTGGAGCCAATCACTATAGTTGTAAATTCCTCTTCTCTGTTTTTCTTGTTATTAAGTACTTAGATCATTTATGGCATGGATTATCATCAGTACATTTTATATGTCATATCCAGTAATTCTCATAATCATTTGATTTATTTAGGACAATAGATATTTTGGAGCTTGGTCTGATTTAACCCCTGGCTATTAAACTGTACGGTGCTGCAATTTGCATGGGCTGGTGGAATTATCTGAACCCTGTAAAGTGAGGATAAGACGACCCAATCCACCGTATTGTTATAATTAAATGATAATCACCACCCACCCCCTGCAATACAATTCCACTGCCATTAAATGGATTCGTACTCATAACGATCCTAGACCTATATAGGGTTTCCGAGGCTGTCATTATTACAGAAACAAGGTAACTTCAGCTTTTTCCCACAATGAAGATGGTGTGTTTGAACTGCTGACCTTGCAGTTAGCAATATGTTGAGCAGTCTAGTCTTTACCCCACACCACCACCAGGACATGATTCAAACACACTTAAAAAACACACTAAATAGATGTTATAAAATATAGACAAAACTATTCACCCACTATGTCATACTTTTTGGAGATGAAAAAGAAATCCTCAGTTATCTATATTTTGATTATCTTTAAATCCATTTGAATATAATATTTGATGAAGACCCAAAATAATATTAATAATAACAAGAACCGAGAAATACTACTTTAGGGAAATAACAGAAATTATGTCCTTTTGGGCATAAGCCAAAGTTCTGTGCAAATTCAGAAAAAAATATGACTTAGAGCTTACTAAGTCTATTGGGTAAAAATAAGGTAGTTTAAGGGACATAGAATGAGAACAGTTCGTATAGTGTTTGTGTGTGTGTGTGTCTGCCATGCACACGTGAGCACTTAATAACTAAAAACCTATTTATCTGTAATTCCTTTGGTAAGTTACAAGTCTGAGAAAGTAATTGTATCTAGTCTACAGCAGAAAAGAATGACAGATAGTAAATCTATATGGCATAGTTTTGGAGGGCACGAAATTAAAGAAAAATCCGAGTCCACTCTTTATTGAAGATTCTTTATTTTAAAAAATCTGTGATCGGTGTAAATGATTATGTGCATAGCTACTAGCCAAAAGGTTGGTAGTTCAAATGCACCCAGAGTTGCATAGGAAAACTGGTCTAGTCATATACTTCCAAGTAAATATAAACTTTGAAAAGTTTATGAGGCAGTTCTGTCCTGTACACATGGAGTCACCATGTGTCAGAAGCCACTTTTTAAAAAGAAGTTTTATGTTACCTTATTCTGTAGCTTGAACATATATGAGAGTAAGCCATTGCTTTTAGGATTTCAGTTCATACATGCATGCGCTTATTTTAAGTGAAATATGTTTAAATTTATCTGTGGTGAGTGGATACCTGTGGACAAGCTATCTCAATAATACATATGTCTTAATATCCTTGGAGTACCTTAAAAAATGGCTTCTAATCAAACCAGTGACATCCAAGGAGATAAGCTGAGCGAGTTCGATTTAAGGCTCAGAAGTCAGCTCAGAAAATTATAAACACATTTTAAAGGTAGAGAGAACTCTAACGGGGCAATTTGGATATATTTTTCTGCAAGGTACAGTATGATCATGAGGGCTTATTATGAAGAAGTTTTAAGAAAATCGAAAACTGTGCTGAGGAGAAAAAGGCCAGGAAAATTGAGCCTGAGAAATTTGTTTCCATCACTGCATCTGCTCATTCTTCCCGGGTAGCAAGGGCGGTCCTGGGAGCTTTTCATTGACAACGCAGACCCCATTCACCCTACACCACCAGTCCTGCCCCAGGAAGCTTCTTCTGATTCCAGAACTCAAAGAAAATGTAAAAGGAACAAGATTTGTCTCCCTTAAGGAGGTTCCAAGTGCTGATGTAAATGGACATGTGCAGAATTCTTCAGGGAAGGACAAAAGGCAGGGAGATACTGCTTTCAAAAATGTATGCGCCTTAGAGGGAAACGACGACTTCACAGTTCAGTAGTTTTGTTTAATACATGTTTTTATTATTTTGTAGCTATGTATATATGTATATAAAACTTTCTCTCATAGGTACTTGATTAGAATGATGAAAGCAGTGGATCAGCTTCCCACTTTTATTTTTAATTCTGGTCCTTTCTTATTTTATTTATTTGTACTTATGTTAGAATAAATAACTTCATAAAGTCTGAAAGCACTTGCTTCCATGCATGCCCCATTGTCTATTTTGACTGGCATGTATCACACTGAAATGAAATGTTTGGACTAACTGTATAAATACGTGGTCTTTATTCTGCTAAGCACTGACATAATGGTAGACATTCAGGCAATTTTATAATTTTCTTGTTTCTGTATTTCACTCTGTAGATACAACTAAATAAGAGGAGAGCTTATGAAAATCAAAACCATGAAATATAGTTAGTTGGCAAGATATCAAGATATCTTAGCTTCATTTTCTTAGCATTTTAATGACAACAGTTATTCTTTGGAAGTAGTTTGCCATTTTATATTTTAATAGCTTGTTTCTCAATAACATTTTAAATATCAAATTTGATAGATGAAAAGAATGCATTAATGCATACGAAAAGATTTATGCTTATAAGATGCAAGATTTCTCTTAATTTTATTTTGGTTACTTTAGCTGTGTACATAGTAAACAATAGCATATTTAACTAAATATATATATTTTTTCTCTCTCCCTTTCACCCTTTTTTGACAGGTTTAGAATGTAATAACTCAAGGACTTGATTACACAGTGAAGTACTATAACAGCTGTCTCTGTGCTGCCCAGGATCTGTCCTCAAATGGTAAGTAGGTATTTATTTCCTCAAGTTGCCTAGAGTATGGAAGAAGCAAGTGCAATTAGAACTTATGGTGAGCAGACTTTCGCACAAAGTTATGAATTAAACTGATCTAAGGCACAGAATGCTTCCTAAAGGTTATCTTTGGTGTATAAAGTTCTTTAAACTTATGTGAACAGCTGGAAGTGGTTAAAGCTTAATGTAACTGAGTATCATATACCCATGTTACATAATTATATATATGCATAAATGTTATATTTAATGTTTTTAATATGTCTATGGTATTGCTCATTTTTCTAAACAAATTTTCTGCGAAAAATTTGATGTCACAATGCTAAACTTCCTTGAAATGCGTTATTAATAATACAATCTGCAGTTCTTTCAAGGTCAGAGCAACTCCATTACTCATTGTCTTTTTTTTTGGGGAAAATGTCTGATAGCTAAATACTTTTAATGACAAAATAAAGTGAGGCCCTTTGGAAAAGAAATGCATTAATAAGATATGCCAAAGGTATACAATAGAAACTCATTTAGAGTTCCTAATGATTAAAGGTGGAACAAATTGAGCAAAAAAAATTTCATGATAACATAAGATTTTAATCCAAATAATAAAATAAATCATCCATGAATCCAAGCTCATACAAATAAATGATAGTGATATTATAAATCATCCTCATAAAAATACAAATAATATATGTAGATACTTTTCATCATGAAGACTAGAAGCTTCATTTCATTCCTGAGAAAGGCTAAGGGAAGGTAACTTTTCCTTTGAGAATCCCGGTAGATACACTTTTGCGTGGTAAGCAAAATTTTCATCTCTACTGATAAGCGTTACTAATGCCATGTACCCTGATCTAATAGGAGTCTTGGTCGTGCCCTGGGTTATATGTTGGACTACTAGCCTTCAGGTCAGTATTTCAAACCTACCAGAGCTCTTCAGGAGTAAGATGAGGCTTTCTGTTCCTATTAAGAAGTATCACCTCAGAAACTCACAAGGGCAGTTCCACTATTGTTCTGTGGGCCCATTTGATTCCGAATGGACCTCATGGTGCTGATTGTTGCTGTTGTTATTAGTTTACCATAATACGATGCCATCAGGACTCCTTTAGTCTGTGGATCTTCCCCTAAATCCTTAATCCCACTTTCCCCAGGAGAAATCATCAAACCGAACCACATTGGACACACTACAAAACACCTCACCATCGGTCCTTAAACACTTCAAGGTCATGAACAAAGGATGAAAAACACAGCGCTGAAAACCAGAGACATAATGCCTCAATGCAATGTGGTAGCTTAGATTTGATTTAGGAACAGAAAAGTGGCATTGGGGGGACATTGGTAAAATCTGAAGTACAGTTAATAATCTTCTGCAAAGGTTCTTGGTGTTAAAATGTACTGTGGCCATGTGGGGGACCCTGGGGAAAGTGTGTATGGGAACTCTCTGTACTTGCTTGCAACCTTTTTGAAAATCTCAAATGATTCTAAATTAAAGTTTTAAATAAAATGAATGACAAACTTCTATACACTTTTCAGTGGTGATTCTACTATGAGGAGGGTTTGAATGGCCGGCAGTGGGTAGTGGGTTGACACATCTGTGATGTTACATTGTTGCTGGAGCCCCTTTTGAATCCTACTGCCCCCATGTGACAGAGTCGAACTGTCCTGTAGGTGGAAGCAGATGGACTAACTGCCAACTGCTCAGTTACCAGCTTAATGCTTAGCCATTTGTGGATCCTGGCTCCTAGTATTACATTAGAAAATCCCCCAAGAAAATCCATGGTCCTCTAGTCTGCTTCAACTCACTGTAAGGCAGGGTAGAACTGCCTCTCAGGGTTTTCAAGGCTGTATCATTACAGAAGCACACAGCCTCATCTTTGTACCATAAGAGCCCTTCATGGGCTTGAACCACTGACCTTTCCATTAGTCATCGAGTGTTTAACCATTGAATTATCAAAACTCCCATATTACATTACAAAACGGATATTTCCTTGCACTTTTTAAATGAAACTAAGAAAACCCAGACAATCCTTCACAGAAAAGAGGTCTCAAAAGAGGTTGCTAGGAAGTGTTTTTGTTTTTCTTAACTTCCAGAGACAATAAAGTGTTTTCTTCATTTAAATGAAACTCGGGCAAATGTGATATCATTAAAGAAAAATTATTCACATTTAATGTCACAAGTATTGCCTGAGATAAATCTCCTGCTAAACTTTAACATACAACTCAGACTCCTAGTTTATTTACATTAATATCAGATATAACTGTGCTTTTACTTTAAGAAAATTTAATCTATGAGAACTAAGGGATTTAAAAAAAAAGACATTACAAAGACCATAAACTGAAAAGTGATTTGTTTTATCATAAAATGATTATTCTTCCCACAGAAGCATTCATCATCTCTTTCCTTAGATAACCATCTTCCTGGCACAATGTGCTTAGATTTATACAGAGGATTTCAGAAGAAATAGAGTATATATGTTTTCTTTCAAGCAAAGCAAACCTACCCTTGGCTTCACGCTCCTTCCTTTCCAAGCTTTACCCCTGTGACGACCTGCTGCAATTCTCCCAAGTACGAGGGATCTCATCATCCTGAGACAGTTTTAATATGTACAGAAATTATGGCAGACCCTCATTTACCCATAGATCAAGCTTCCTGCTTCCTGCTTTCCAGTCACAATGCTGACTTATTGGAGAGTTTATTTTATCAGGCAATTTGAAAGCTGCTTGGACAGGGGAGGATGATCAACAGTAAAAAAAGATATGTCATTAGAAAATGCATTATATGTTTTCAAATAATAGAATAGTAGGCACAAAATTAGTCTGGACAATCATATTTAAATTTCAGTCGGTATCCCTGTCACAAAACATAAATATTCTTTGACTACTAAAAAGATACTTAAATCTACCTCTCTACTACCTTTGAATGTTCAGAGACTTTACTCTTTTCTCTTCATAACCTCTTCGACCACAGGAAGAACTTCCTCCACCATTTTGTTTGTTCAGGGTATTCAGACGACTGCTTCTTTGAGTAGGATTTGTTTAGTAAGCTTTCTCACAGTCGTTTCTAGTGAATAAGAAGTGCTATAAAATATTTGTGGTATGGAATTTCTAAAAATGCCAATGAGCACATTGACTCAGTTTAAGGAACCTAGACTTTAGAAGTTAGATTATTTAGAAAGAAATTGGTAGAGCCTGACCAAGAACTCCACGCCAGCAATCCAGGGGCCAGGTGTATGGAGGACTCTTCCACCTCCAGCCAAGTGTAGCTCTAGATGCCTCATCCCACCCCACTGCCCAAGGTGCTGTAGGTGGGTGATAGAGGGAGGAGGATGTGGGTAGATAGAAGATTATGTTTGGCTGAAAAGATAGTTCTCTGTTCCATGGAAAATGTTTTCTCTGGACATCACACATTTGTTTATAGAAATTGAGAAAGAGCTGCTAATATTGAATCCCGTGGAATTTGGGTAAGTTGAGAGAAAATTTAGTTATGACATCTTGCCCCTTGGGCCAGAACTTATTCTTTTATTCTAGTTCCTGAAAGAAAAAAACCTGTAGATTTCCCTTTTTGTTATTCCAACCGTTTATTGTGAATTGGTTGAAGGTGTTCAGAGCAACAACTCACACACATTTTAAAATCTCTTTGACTTTTGCCTGGAGAAAACAAAGCAGTACAACAACAATTGTCTCGGAGTTGGTTCTGACTCAAGGCAATGCCATGTGTGTCAGAGTAGAACCGTGTCCACAGAATTTTCCATGGTTGCTTTTTAGAAGTAGATTGTGAGCGCTTTCTTCTGAAGGGCCTCAAGAAGGTCTTGAACCTCTAACCTTTCTAACTGCTTCATAGAGTCACCAAAATGCTACAGTTTAAAATGAAAAGATTGCCTTATCTTTCTTTCCACTGGTGGGTTTGAACCATTGCCCTTGAAGTTACCAACCCACTACACCACTAGGACTCCTCTTTGTCTTGATTAAAAAACAAAAAGCAAAGGCACTGCCACAGCGTTTCTAGGGCTATAAATCTTTACAAGAGCAGAGAGCCTTGTTTTTATCTCAAGGATCAACTGGAGAGCTTGAACCACTAACCTTGTGGTCAGCATCAATCCTTTGGAAGAGTACACCTATAAGAATGGCTACTTTATATTCTTTTCTTATTCCTTTTAATGATATAGTCTTAATTTAAAGATGTAGATAAAAGCAGCTCCAAGTCTATGCTCCAAATTACATGCTCCAGGAGGGAAAATTGTTGATGATGTCATCTGCAGAACCTGAATTCACGATTTTCAAACTGCTCTTAAAATTTTATTCTGAAAGACTATGATGTCCCTATAGCTATATATACAGAGCCAAGAAAGCACTTCACAGAGAACCAACCCCTCCGGAAAAACACTGTGGTGTGAATATTTATGTTCGTAAGTACCTCGATTGAATAGGGGAAGATAAAACTATGCTAACTTTTATGGAGGACCATGTATATTAGACCGGTGGGATTTCTAGCCATCCTGTATGAAATGAGTGACTGCTCTGTTCCAGAGCTCACTGCCATCAAGTTCCGACTCCTAGTCATCCTACACAGGGTTTTTAAAACTGAACGCCGTCATAGGAAATGACAACCTGAGTCTTTCTCGGGCTGAATGGCTGGTGGGTTTTAACCGCCAGCTTTGCTGTAGGTGACTGTCCGGTGCTTCACCCACAGATCAGCAGGACTCTGATGACTCTAGAGGGCTTTTTTCTTAATTATTTTCAATAATCCCTCTTTGTATTTTTCTTTTCATTTCCTAGCCTCTTCACAAAGCCAACTCATTATTTCTTTCAGTGCCTATGTTCTACGATTCCTTAATTCACATGTGCGTATACTAGGAAGGCAGTGGCATATAGATGTAAAATGTATGACCGTAAATTTATGTTGTTTGAATGCAAAGTGAACATACCTTTCCTCTGCTTTGATGGGAGGTATTGTAATCAATCTCAAAATGAATATCTATCTGAGAACGGGGTGAAGTCACAGCCAGGTCTAATCTCTCAGACCAAACCCAAACCGAACTCACTGTCATCAGGGGGCGTGGGAGGGTGCGATGTGGAATGCCCTCCCTTTTTAATGCGAGCACAATACCGCATCTGCAAATGCTCAGAGGTGAGCTTGAGGGTGGAGAGCTGCCTTCTATATAAAACGAGGGGACTTTATCAGTAAATCTTCCAGCAGAAGGCTAGCAAAATGTTGGTGGCCAAAGGAAATTTGAAGAGAAATGATTGTCTCTAGACAATATTAAATGATTCACCTTACTGTAATGGGACACCCGTCCATTGGCAACAGTTTCATAAATAGCTGCTAACTTTACATGTGCCTGGAAGGAAATTTCAAAGAAATCACAAGAAAGAGGCTAAGTATCACATCCAAGCCAAATCAATCAGACCAAACCAAAACCAAACTCTCTGTGAATCAGTGGATGCTGTCTCATGGTGACCCTGTAGGACAGTGCAGAACTGTTCCTACATCTTTCTGAGACTGTAACACTTTGTGGGAGGAGAAAGTCCTATCTTTTTCTCAAGGAGTGCCTGGATATTTTTGTTATTACATATGCATTACAGTACTATTAAGAAAGAAATTATTTCATCCAGAATACAACCACCCCAGAAATAGTTATTTGTGCAAGTTTCCTTTTAATTTAAATTAATATGATGTAGATACACATATTTTTTCATGCCCTATTTATAACATTTTGCTTTGCTTTTTGAACTTAGTGTCAAATCAAACATTTTAGCACATTTATAATTTCATAAATATAAGTAAAGTGACTATTTCATTAGATAACTAAACCGTAATTTGCTTAACTCTCATTTTCTTAGATATTTTGCCACTTTTGTGTTTTCATGTCCATAAAGGACACTTCAACTTAAATATTTATCAGATGTTTTTTGCCCTTACTTTGAGTCATTTTCTTTTGCAGAGGAAGTAAGGCTCAAAGGTCAACCGCGGCCTCAGGCATCAGTCACCAGATTTTTGGGACATGCTGGATGTGTGGCTAGGGATCAGGTTCAAACTCTCTTAAACCTTCATTCCCTCAAACGAAAAGTGGTAATTAAAACAAGTCTTATATTGTGGATATGTTGTAATGATTAAATATAATTAACGAGAATTACACTAAGAGCTTATTTGGGAACACTTCTAGAAATTAAATAACTAAAACTAGATAAAGGTATGTCTTAAATGTGTTCTTTCCAAAAATGTCAGCAGGAGGCCTAAAGGCATGATGGTTAATAAGCACTCCACTGCTAACTGCCTGGTTGATGGTTCTAAGCCATGGGGAAAAGTGTGTCAGTTGCCTTTCATAAAGACTAATCTTGGAAATGGAATGGGGCATTACTACTGTGTCCAATAGCGTGACTATGAGTCAGAATCAACCAGACTGTAATAGGAATAGACTTATTATCTTCCAAAAGGTTGGATTCTAGCCCTTGATCATCTTAAACAAAAGAAAAACAAAGTTCAATGTGAGTACTTAAGAAGGGTAGTACTCTGACTGGTCAGATACATAGTCTCAAAGTATAAAAGACTGTTGGTATTGTATGGCGTTTGTAGGGAAAGATAGAATTCAGTAATTGGTGGAGTTTCCCAGGCATACGTATGTTGATGACTTTTATAGAAACAATTTCTCAGTTGAGAATGTTGTTGATTAATTAGCTTTCAGAAGTGTATTCATTGGAGTGAGTCCTTTTCTGATTAGTTGAATTTGCAAATGTGTGTTCCCTGAGGTGCATTGCCATTCATTGATCACATGTGTGGAAAATCGGTTCCCGTGGCTCCAGGGCTATTGAACTGCCATTGATGGAGTGGGCGGGTATAAAATCAGTTCTGGGGGCTACTTGTTACCAGAGCTACTGGACAATTCATCATTGCCTAGGAGTGTGAGGATATCTTTTATTATCAAACTATGTTTGAAGAAAGTATATGTGAAAAAAAATTTCATGAAGGGCTCTCTCTGGGCAACAAACAAGGACAAGCTTCAAGCTTACTTGTAATGCAATCTTTTTCTTATTGAAAAGGGACCAAACAGTGAAATAAATGTGGACAGTATCACTGAAACGACAAATAGACCTAAGGTTAAAACAAAAAACTAAGTATGAAAGTTAATAAAGTTGTCAAAGGAAATTTATTTCCTATTCAGTATCAAAAATCATGAAATTTTAGATTTTGATGGGCTCATAAATGTCATCTTTTTATAAAACCTTTTAGTTTATGGCACTGTTTTCCTCTAAATTATGCTTATCTGAATTTTCCGGTGGTCCTTGCAGCATCGCTGTTGTTTGTAGTCAACAGTTTTGAGCACTGGCTGCTCAGGGAAAGGTTCAAATCCATGCAGTAGCTCCACAGGAGTGACCCAGTGACTCTCTTCCATGAAAATGACCCTGCAGAAGTCCTCCAGGGAACTCCTGCACCTCCGCAGGAGTCACCGCACATCGGAATCCATGTGATGGCTCCTTCACAGCTTGTCTTTTGAACGCTGTCCACTTGCTGAAATATGGGCTTCTCCGGTTTCTACTTATGTTTGATCCAAAAATATCTTTCCTCCTTCTCTGTGGATACTTTTGTACAAGAGCTATTTTCTCTCTCTCTTTTTAAGAACCATGTTGGTTAAGAGGAGTCCAGATTAACTCATTGCAGGGAATGCCTAAATCTTCCGTTCTTTCACTAAAGACAATACATTCGGCACCACGCATGCTCCCTTCTCCTTGGCCACACGAAAAGAGCTTGCTTTCTAGAATTGGACAGGATAGCAGATGAATCCCTTGTTTTTCACTCATTGGCTGATGTGGCCTCGCAGGGGTCATTTAAGATCTATGGGTCTAAAAGTCTTTATCTGTAAAAGGTGATTCCGGTGCAGGATGATTATGAAGATGTGGTGAAGTTTTGTATAGAAAACTATGCATTGCCTCTACTCAGGAGGAATCACATAAACTAGCTGATCATTTTTATTTCTAGTAACAGAGGCTACAGGGGGGAAGAAAGAAACAGTTTCTGATATACAGTCATTAAAATCTCCTGGTTTCAATGAAAAAATAAGCTGTCCTCTTTAGTGCCCACACTCTGACAACAGAAACCTTCCTTTTTCTCTTTTCATAGCTATGGGAATATTTCACGTCCATGTATTGCAATATTAAGCCGTGTCTTTCAATTTAACAATCTGTAGCTTTCCTTCCCACAATCTGTCATCACGAATTATTTCTGTGTATTTCATTGACTTCTTATCAGAATTGCATGAGACTTAAGGTCAAAGTCTGTTGCCTTTATCTATCACTGCCCAAGTGATAAGACAAATCAATCTGTCTAGTTTTGCTCATTTGACCATACAAATAATACCTTTTCTCTCTTAGTTTACTTGTGAGACCGGAGAAGTGAAAGGTGATAATGATTATGAGAGTACTTAATTAGTAACACATTAACAATAATAATGTCCTTGATGATCTAGTTCAGTGGTTCTCAACCTTTCTAATGCTGCAACCCTTTCATATAGTTCCTCATGTTGTAGTGACCCCAACCCCAAAAACCATAAAATTATTTTTGTTGCTACTTCATAACTGAAATTTTGCTTCTGCTATGAATTGGGTGACCCCTGTGAAAGGGCTGTTTGACCCCAAAGGGGTCACAACATACAGGTTGAGAACTGCTAATCTAGTTGGTTGTGTGTTCAGCTTCTAACTGCAAGGTCAGCAGTTTGAAACCACCCGCTTCTCCATCGATGACAGATGAAGCGGTCAGCTCCTGCAGACATTTACATCCTCAGAAACCCAAGGGGTAGTTCCATTCTGCCCAATAGGGTCGTTATGAGTCAGAACTGGGTCCATTGTTGTGGGTTTGATTTGGTTTTAATAATAATTTTGAGCTTTCCCCCTTATATTTTATGTACCACGCACTCTGCTGGTGTTTGCTACATGCGCATACACATCTTGACAATGACTTAAAAGGAGTGAAGGATATTTCCAGAGGAACTACATGAAGGTGAAATAATTAGGCCAAAATCATATATAATTAGGAGAAAATAGAACTCTTAACTGAGAACCTCTGGCTTCCCCTCCAGCCCCAGAACCCTGTGAAAGTGCTAATCAGCATCTTTTCTTCTTTTTCACTAAAATCATCATTGATCATTACTTTAACCAGTTCTATCAATATCCAGACTATTATGTAGGCTGCCATTCACTCTCTGAAAGGCCTTTTATAGTTTTCCTTGAGGTTCCAGTTACTCAGTTGCCTGTATCATCAGATCACGTCTCTTGTAATTCTGCTGGTTTTTGTACTAAATGCTGCAGGGAATTCAAAACATGGAGATGGTGCTTCCTTTCAAGAATTTATTAAGCGCTGGAAAGAAAGTTTACTTTAGCTGGATTTTTCCTTACTCCAAGGCTCTTGACCACAAAGAAGCTACTCCCTTCCACCCCCACCTCCCCACAGCGCTCTCACGTCTTTCTCATTAGGCCAAAACCAAACTCACTGCTATGACGTGGATAGCAACACAGAGACCCTATAGGGCAGGGTAGAACTTCCCCAAGGGATTTCAAGAGGACAACTGCTTACAGAAGTAGAAAGCCTTGCCTTTGTCCTTGAAGGCCTGGTGGTTTCAAACCGCTGACCTTTCGGATCAGAGCCAAACGCATAAAGATATGCCACCAGGACCCCTCACTACCACAGTATGGGTTAAAACTGCCCCATCGCTTTTGAACATCATTCTTCAATTTTCACATTTCTGAGGCTTTATACGAGTTCATGGAGCCAAGCAGAAACTATTTATCTTTATTCGATATTGGGAGGTGCTGCCGGTGCTTTAGGGTTGGGCTACTCATCTCAAGGTTGGAAAACCGGAGGACTTCTCTGAAGGCGAAAGAGGAGGCTGTCCGCTCTTGTAAAGATTTAAAAGCCCGATCGAGGTTTGTCATATGTTGGCATCAACTCAGCTGCAGTGCATTTCGGGTTTGGGGCACCCTATTCTAGAAGAACCCTGGTGGTCCCATGCTTCGTGCTCAGTGGTTAGAAAAAGGTCAGTGGGTTGAATGCTTCCGCTCTAACAAGCGAGCGAGAGGCGGTGGTGTGCCTCTGTAAATATCAAGGGTTCTGAAACCTACAGGAAATCCGGCTCTGTCCTATGGGGTCACTGACTCAAAAGTCACTCAGTCGCACTGGGTACCCTATCTACAAATCCAGAATGTATTCAAATGGCCACTTACCCGCCAAGAGCTGTTAGGCTTTAGTGCATTTCAAAGAAATGGATTACAGCCCTTGCTTAGGAGATGAAAAGCGGTCTATATATACATGTATTTGTAAATTCAAGCTGCACGTTTATTCGTGTCATTTCAATATTATGGACATTTTTATTTGACCTAACTACATTTTATGGAAGTAGATGCAAAGTCATCTAAGTAGTTTTAATTTCAATGTAGGGCTGTAAGCCTGACCAGGCAGTAAACAAGAAATATGGATGGATGATTACAATGGAAATGAACACTATCAATAATAGTAAGAAATAACTGAGCAGAGACTCTAAATCTGAGAGTTAAAGTTTATTAACCTAAGTAATAGCTAAGGAAAAAAACAGTTATATTGAGAGCTTCAGATTATTGTTTAACCGGACTAGTAATGATATCTCTTTCTAGAGACTTTTCTTTAAATAATTGCTTTTTCTTTTATATAATTTTAAAGGACTTCCTAAGCCAAAATTTACAACATACATACACACACACAAATGTAGACAATGACTTAATTCCCATGATATATAAAGACTGCTTATATTTTGAATTTTAAAAAATTAACAGGAAAGTGAAAAGAGGCATATAATGAATGACTAGTCATTTCACAGGGAATAAAATGATTCACAAATGTAAAAGCAAATGTAATTTTTGTTATTACTGAAAGTTTTTTTTTAACCTGTGAGCTAAGTATAATTTTCAATGATAAATAACATTCATTGTTACCAATGACTCCTGGAACTTTTCTTCTAGGTAGAAATGAGATGAGGTTATTTTAAAACATCATTGTGGGAACATTCACAGCCTGGTGGCTGGTGGTTGCGCAGTGGGCGGCTAACCCCAGAGCCAGCAGTTTGAAACCACCAGCCCCTCTGCAGGAGAAAGAGGAGGACTTATGTTCCCATTTAAACTAACCAAGAGCCAGGGTGGGTGAGTCTATAAAGACTGTAACTGGATTAATGGTTTCTTGGGAGTATGGTAGGGGAAGTTGGGAGGAAATAGGGAGCTAATATCAATGAGTATGAGAAAGAATCGATTGTTCTTAAATGGATTGTGCTAATGATTGTACAACTTTTCTTGATCTAATTGGACTATTGAATTGTTTGATCTGTAGATGATGTGCCAATGAAACTATTTTTAAGAGTTACCGTCTCAAAACCCATAGGGGCAGTTCTATCCTATCCTACAGGGTCACAAAGAGTCAGAGTTGACTAGATGGTAGTGAGTTAATGATAATATTTATGAAAATTTAAAGAATGAGGTGTATAAAATATTTGTGGATAAATGAAATAGAAAGATAATGGAATTTTCCATGAATTTTTCAAAGCCTCCCTTATATAGGAACATACTTGCATAGATATGAATGCATGTATATTTATTGAAAACTTATAGAAAGATATGTGCCAAACTAAGACAATGTATCCTCTTACAGGGATGAATGGGTGTGTGAAACAGATACTTAGGTTACGTATTAACTTACTCAACATATTTCTGAATTGTTTAAATTTTAATATCAATATATTCTTGTATTATTTGTACCCTTTTTATATTGTCAGGCAAATAGAGATACTATTTAAAAAATAAATATTTTCAGAAAATATTTCTAATGGGTTATTAGTTAAGAATAGTTTCTCCAAGACATGAATGCAACATACCTGCCTGAAGCAGGGAATCAATAGAGAGGTCTGAGGGGGTGGTTCCAATCCCAACTATGTGGACAAACCCCCTCCCCCTAGAAGAATTCACTTCAGAGGATAGCACTGAAGTTACAGCTCAGGGAGAGAGCACACAGGAACAAATGAAGGGGAGGAAGAGAGAGTGGATCACATCCTGGTCCATCAAGCCCTGAGGACGATATTCCTGCTCAGATCAGCCAAAGCACAGAGAAGACCATAGGGCTGGCCCCACTATGAGACACGATGTCCCTGACCCATATCTCTATGGGTACAACACTGGAGACACAGTGTGGGAATTGTGCCCGATGTGACCCCTGACCCCATCACACTGAGGCAAAACACTAAGGGCATGCAACAAAACAGCAAGGGGAACAGAGCAACGAGGTCCTCAGAGAATACCAGAAATAGACTGTGGGGCCAGGGCATAGCACCCCATCAGACTCCACCAGAAAATACTCCTAAAGGTCAATAAACTGACCTTGAACTATTTACAGGCTTTTCTTTTTTTGTCATTGGTTTTGTTGTTGTTGTTTTGTTTTCTTTTTTGCTTTGTTTTGCTCTGTCTTATTTTTTGTGCATATTATTATCTCTGCAGATTTATCTAGATAAGAAAGGCACGATAAACAATCTAGAGGAGAAAACAACTGGACTGACAGTCCCAGGGGGACATGGAAGAGGGGAAGGCGGGGGAAAGGAAGTGGGTGTTAACAAACCCAGGGACAAGGGAACAACAAGTGATCCAGAATTGATGGCAAGGAGTGTGTAAGAGGCCTGGTAGGGCATGATCAGGGTAATTACTGAAACCCAATTGAAGGCTGAGCATGATAGTGGGACAAGAGGAAAGTAAAAGGAAATAGAGGAAAGAACTAGGAGGCAAAGGGCATTTATACAGATATAAGTACAGGCATGTACAGATGTAAGTATATTTATATATGATGATGGAGAAATAGATCTATGTGCATATATTTATAGGTTTAGTATTAAGGTAGCAGATGGACATTGGGCCTCTACTCAAGTACTCCTTCAATGCAAGAAAAT
>NW_022107431.1:73444148-73447468 GCF_000313985.2 Echinops telfairi
AGGGTGTGGAGGTCTGCTTCAGGAAAGATTCACAGCCTTGGAGAGCCCCAGGGAGCTCCACTCTGCCCCATAGGCTTGCTATGGAATCAAGTGGACAGCCTGCAGCTTTGCTCTGTTTTTTTGTTTGGTTGGTTTTTTTGGTGACAATATCAATTGGGAGGTCATGAGATTCTCCCTCAGAAAGACCGATTTCTGATGCTTGCATGAGAAAAAAGTAGTTTTATTTAACAAACAAATGCCGGGTGGGGGTGGTGAGATTTTCTCTATCATGAAAAACAGTTATTCTGTGTGATGTAATTTTATAAGATATTACAAGATACTTACGTTGTTTTCTTGTGGTTACAGTACTTGCATTAAATAAAAGGAAGCAAAATGAAACCTGGTGTGAATGCTAATATATTATTAGCAAGGTAGAGTGTTCCTTCCTAATTACATTCCCTCCCAGACCATCTACCTTGAACGCATCAGTAACACAATATCTGAATCTCCATGGATAGTGGGAAGAATGTAATGGGCCCTTATTCTTCTGTGAAAATTACGTGTCTGCAAAGCATAGATAGATGTTTTCTGACCATTGGCCATTGAAGACATGTGGGAGATTTACCATAATTAAAGAGACGGTGTGAATTTCCATGGCTAATACTATTATGTTATCTAACCTGCTTCAACATAATACTTTTGAAGGGATACAAAGATAATTCTACTGAAAACTTAAGGGAAATAAAATATTTTTATAATTTGAGCTAAGATATTTTTCTTCTTCAAATTGTAATTGAAAGTCATGTACATCTAAACCTTCCTGGGGTAATAGAAATGGGTTCATGGTCTTGGGAGCCTCTCCCCAGCACGCTTGATGCAGTGCCAGCAAAGGTCCTTGGAGCTGTCTTTCTTCTCACTGGGATAATTCAACCTTGTTGGCCGGTGGCTTGCTATTTTGCAGTCATTTCTCAAATCTCATTATGTCCTTCAACATTTAAATTTTAAAAAACAAAAACAAACAAACCCTGACTTCCTTTGTGAAATCAGTATTGTTGTGTCAATTCCAACTCAAAAAGATCCTATGTGGGGCAAGGAATGGACAAATGTGCTTGACACAATTGATGTATGTATGCATTGTGATGAGTTGTATGAGCCCCTAATAAAATGATTTTAAAAATTTATGCATGGTGATGGATGCCTGTATGGATTGTGCTGAGAGCTGTAGGAGCCCCCAATAAAATAGTTTAAAAAACAAAAGACCCTATGTCAAAAAGCCACATAAAGTTTTGTAGGCCATAATCCTGAAGCCCTGATGGTGTCGTGGTTATGTGTTTGGCTGTGATCTGCTTAGTCATCAGTTCCAAACCACCAGCAGCACAGTGGGAGACAGACTGAGCTTTCCACTCCCTTTTACAGCTTCAGCCTCGGAAACCGAGGTTTGACCGGAAGGCATTGAGTTTGGTTTCGAGTTTAATCTTGAAGGAGGAAGGTCTCTAGCTCTTTTCTCCCAAGAGCCAGAGATGGATTTCCACTGCTGACCTTTCAGTCCAGCACTTAACCACTGGGCCAGCAAAACCACAAACCCTCCCGGACCTCATATCTTTCTCACACTGTTAGTGGGAAACACCTAATCAATATGAACTGTTGACATTGCTTTTTTGTCCTGTGAGTTCCTATTTCTTTCTTAATTCTAAAGGAAACTTTCTGGTACTTCAAATTGCCAAACTTTTTTCTTATTTCCAACTTACATGATTCATTGCTTCAAATGCACAGGAAGTAACTATATGAAATAAAAGCAAGAGAACATGAATAAAATGTAACAAGAATGGTTCTATCCAACAATTTGACTTTGGCATTCTGTGAATTTTCCTTTGGAGGGCGACTCAAAAACAAAAATGAAAAATTCAAGCTCTCTACCATGGAGTCTCCACTGTGGGTTTCGGAGACACTAACTGCTGATGGGAGGAGAAAGCCCAGTCTCTGTCCTGCAGAGCAGAGCGCCTGGCAGGACCATCCTGATCACAGCCCAACACCTAACCACCACACCACCCGGGCTCCTATTAGGAGGGTGATTACGTCCTCTCTATTTTCAACTTTGTTTTTTCAAGTGGCTTCTAGCACTAACCAACATATGTGTACGCATGTGCGTGAGTGCCTGCGGACCTTTCCTTCAAGTCAAGTATAATTTTGTAACCAAAAGAAAGAATTCAAGTATTTACTCTCAGTTCCCATCTCTGAGCACATACTATAATGTGAACTTATTTATTTGCGTGCTTGCTTGCTCACTTGTGTAACTGTGTGCCGACTGTCGGGGAAGCTATGTGGTTGTTTGGTAACCTCAAAATGCTTTAGGGAATTGCAGTTCTCACACATTTATTCACTGTTGCTCTGGCAGCAGCTCCTCCATATCCCCGCAAAGAAATTGAGATGACAGAAGCGTTCTTATTAATTTTTAAATATTACAAAATTCAAAAGAACCTGTGTTTCCCTGTCATTATTTCTATTATATAGAAAAATTCTAGGCCTTTCTCAAAAAAAGCAAACCAAGATTCAAACTTAAGAGAGGAGTTAAGGAAGGAAGGAGTGACCTAAAATATACTAATTGCCTAAAATGTGTGTGTAAATTACCAGGTCTTTCATTATTGTTGTTGTTGTTATCAGTACAATCCTAAGAAGAGGTATTATGGTCTCCATTTCTCATAAGAATGCTCCTCAGTCAGAGGCGGCCCAAGTCCCCATATGAAATGGAGTGGAAGTAAATGATGCCCTTTATCGATTGTATTTCCCACATGAAAGGGCCACGTCTCCCTTGACGTACAATTACTGAATAATTGTAACATGACGTTAGAACAACTACAGGAGTCTTGGAGTTTCATGTCATTTGATATATATTTTGTATGCATGTTAATCATTTCTTTGGGTTAGGAATTATCGCTCTCTTTTTTAAAAAACATTCAGCACTATTCAGGCAAAAATAAATAAAAACCCAAAAGAAAGTTAATCCAAAGTTTCAAGAATTAATCCATTCTCCCTTACTTTCCTAACAAGTATATGTAGGCTGCTCTTGCAAAAAAAAAGCGCTCTGCTCACCCAAACTGAGTGCATCTTTTTCTGGTTTCAGCTGCATATGACTGTAATTATCATGGGTAGGTGTGTTTTCCACACCAGATTCCTTAGTTAATACATAGAGAGAATTCATTAGATTTGAGACGATCGAAGTGACAGACTATCTTCTCTGTCTTGAGCTGTCAGAACTCAAAGTGTGAAAGGAACCATGGGACCGGTGCGGAAGGTGGGGTTAGATCAGAGTTAGGGATCGGACCACACTCTGCGGGACATCT
>NW_022107431.1:73448797-73450348 GCF_000313985.2 Echinops telfairi
TGGTGGGATCAGCCATATTGTCCACTCTGTCCATTGGCTGTTCAGAGCGGGGATGTCGTCCTCCCGGCCTGGTGGGGCAGGATGTGCTCCACTCTCTCTTCCTCCCCTAAGTGCTCCCATTTGCTCTGATCAGACATGCCCCCCTCCCCTAGCTGCAGCTTCAGTGCTGTCCTCTCAAGTAAATTCTTCTGGGGATGTTTCTGCATTCTATTGGATCTACCTTTTTTGAAATCAGCACAAATATGGATCTGTTCCTGTCAATTGGTCAGATAGCTAACTATCTTCCAAATTTCTTGGCATAGGCAAGTGAATACCACCAAGGCCACATCAGGTTGTTGAAACTTATCTCTTGATATTCTGCTAATTCCTGGTGCCTTGTTTTTCAACAATGCTTTCAGTGCATCCTTGAAGTATTCCTTCAATGCCATCGGTTCTTGATCTTATACTACTGCTTGAAAATGGACTATTTACTTTGGGTTCATTGTGTATTTCTTTCATCTTATTTTGATGCTTCCTGCATCATTCATTATTTTTCCATGGAACAATTCAATATCGTAATTCAAGCTTGAATTTCTTCTACATTTCTTTCAGCTCAAGATATACACCTGGCTCTTCCTGTTGGACTATCTAACTCCAGGTGTTTGCACATGCCATTGTATTATTTTACCTGCTCAAACTGCCTTTTGAAATGTTCTTTTACTTCATCATTTCTTTCATTCCCTTTATCTTCTTTCAGTTCAAGAGCAAGCTTCAGCATCTCTTCTGATATCCACGTTGGTCTTTTATTTCTTTCTTGTCTTTTTAATAACCTTTTTCTGTCTTCATGTATTATGTTTTTGGTGCCATCCCACAGCTCTTCTGGGCTTCATTATTACTATTCCATGTGCAAATCTATTCTTTTGGTGGTCTCTAAGTTCAGGTGGGATTTATACACAGGTTTGTATTTCAAGTATTTGTCATGGACTTGTTTCAACATTCCTTAGCTTCAACTTGAACTTGCATATGAGCAATTCATCTGTTCCACAGTTGACCTTTGGTATTGTTTTGGTTGATGATAGTGAGTGTCCTCTTTTCTTTTCCCACAGGTGAAGTCAGTTTTATTCCTATATATCCCATCTGACGAGATCAATATGCACCATCACTGCTTATATTGTGGGGGGAAAAGCATTTACAATGACTAATGCATTGGTCTTACCATATGTTATTATCTGGTTTCCAATATTGTTCCTATCACCAAGGTTATATTTTCCAACTACTGATAATCTTTCTTAAAACTTTAAGAAATGCAATCACTCTGAACAAAGACTTATGGCCTGATGCTTATTCTGAAAATGCAAAGCCAAGTACATGCAAAGCATATTATTCTGATTGGTTTATAGCACGTTTGTCCTCAACAATAGGCTGCATATATTTTCAGACTGCATGGACCATGTTATGTATGGAAGAGATAGGATGAATGTGTGAGTTTACATGCACTGGGAAGTGATGTAAGATATATTTCTTACTGTGGTTCATAGTCAAGAACTTAAAATGCCATTGCCAAAAAAAAAA
>NW_022107431.1:73450448-73475109 GCF_000313985.2 Echinops telfairi
AAAAAAAAAAAAGAAGTGTTCTCCATATGTATAAGCCACCCACTCTAGTTAATTTTGAAAGGACCCAGAAAAAGAGTACCAGCATGAAGCAAAACTTAGCGGAAGGAAAGAGTAATGGAATCAATCCAGACATATCAGTGCTCAGTCACATTTTTAAAATACAATTCTCCCTTAAGATTCACATAACAAGTGTTGGAAACCTGGTCTAAGGGTTCACTTCTCAATCAGCTTTACTGCTTGTTAGCTAAACAAATCTGGACCCAGTGATGAGATGACAATAGGCTGCCATTTTCTCCCCTTTGATATGAGGCTAAACCTACTGTGTCTAGTAGAATTAAGTGGTGTAATTTATATACTGACCTGAACGCTCCCTGTAATAAATATTTCATAAGTTTGGCTGTTGGATTTATGATAGTTCAGGAGAGATTGTTGTTGTTGCCATCATGTTGACCGTGATTTAGAAAACAGTATAACAGTACTGAACTCTCATTGGTGTATTTGAACTTATTGTTGCAGTTATTACTGGAGGGATTGCAAAGTAATAAGTACAGGTTGATCTAAAATTATGTTATAGGGTTTTTATTCTTACATATAGTTATATTGTGTTAAAATAATTTTGTAAAATTAGTCTTCTCAAGTAAAAAATAATTGTCATTCATTTTCTTGGATTAGATGTTTATTTTTAATGTGTTATAATTTTTCTAGAGGGAAAACAAGAAGGCTGACTTCTCCCATAAAGATGTACAGCGTCAGAAACCTTTAAAGGGCTACCATCAGTAGGAACCAACTCAGTGGCATTGGGTTTGTTTTTGTTTTGTTTTGTTTTGTTTGGGATATCATTTTTAGAGGAGACCTGGTGGACTTCGGTGGGAAAAGCTCTTTTGAACAGAGAGAAGAGGAAGCAAACATTTTGTCCCACGCTGATGCTGTTACCTCTGTGATTTTAAGTCATTTCTTCAAGGAGCATATCCCAGTGGTGCAATAAATATTGAAAATAACTCACTGGCATTGAAACCATTCAGATTCTTAATGACTCTATGTAAGGTTTCCAAGAGTGTAAATCTTCACAGGAGTAGACAGCCTCCTCTTCTTCCTTCCAAGTGCTTGGGGGATTTGAACCACTGACTATATGGCTAGCAATCTAACACATGCCCGGCACCACCAGGGCTTCTTTCTAGCTTCTTTGTAGGATCTAGCATCATCTGTACCAATGAGTCCAGACCAGAATAAGGACTCTCCTGAAACAAAAACAGCAGAATTCCCTAAGAGAATGAAAGAGTTTGGAAAGGGGATGGTAATATTTCCACTGGCCTATGAATCTAAAGGTGGGGGGATCACATCCACCCAATGACACTGTGGAAGGAATGCCTAGTAATCTGTTCTCATAAAAAAATTAAAAAAACTACAGCAAAGAAGGCTCAATAGTGCAGTTCTCCTCTACGACACATTGGTTTCTGTGAGTCCGATTCAATTTGATATTGATAGGGTTGGTTTATTTGTTTTACTGAAAGGAAATTATGAAAAAGAATCTAATAATCTATAGATTGATTTCATTCAACTTTTGATGATTAAAAATAAGATTCCAAATTGCCAGAGAAATATATTGATGGACTATTATTGGGTATATTTAAAAATCACGTGTTCAGGTTGTGTTAGGTCACATTTCCTAGTAAGATACTACCAAAGACTCCACTAGGAAACTGTTTACCCTTGGATGCCTCAAGTTTGAAAACACTGAATAATTTTAAGTTTTATTGGCATATAATTAACATATCATATAATTCAGTAATTCAGTCATATTAAAAAGAAGTGCACAGTTATAAAATTTGAATAATTAACCTTTTACCTTTCAAGCATGGTAAAATATCTGACAGGTTAACATCAGAGGGTGGACCTAATATCTGATAGCTTAACATCAGAAGTTAGATTCAGTGACACATACTTTGAAATTCAAAACTATATAAAATGGCTGAGGATTCTAGTCTTGAAAGGTTAGATTTCTAAAGTAAGAGGGAAAAGATCAGAGAAAACATCACAATTCAGAGATAAACAACATAATTCCTCTTGCAGTTATAAAAATAATTTATTTAAAATGTTGATGGTGCCCGACTATCAAAAGGTATAGCATCTGGGTTCTTAAAGACTTGCAGATAAATAAGCGGCCATCTAGATCAGAAGCAACAAAGCCCACATGGAAGAAGCACACCACCCTGTGTGACCACAAGGTGCTGAAGGGACCAGGTAGCAGCCATCAAAGAACAAAAAAATCATATCATTGCATGTCCACCTTCCTGATATGATCACTGAAGACAAATGTGTGCATGAGCAAATGTGGCAAAGAAAGCTGATGGTGTCCGGCTATCAAAAGATATAGCACCTGGGATCTTAAAGGTTTGAAGATAAACAAGTGGCCAACTAGCTCAGAAGCAACAAAGCCCACATGGAAGAAGCACACCAACCTGTGTGACCATGAGGTGTCAAAGGGATCAGGTATCAGGCATCAAAGAACAAAAATTATATCATTGTAAATGATGGGGAGTGCAGAGTGGAGACCCAAAGCCCGTCTACAGGCAACTGGAAACCCCCATACAGAAGGGTCTTGAGGAGGAGACGAGCCAGTCAGAGCAGGGTAGCAATGATGAAATATACAACTTTCCTCTAGTTCTTAAATGCTTCCTTCCCCCCCACTGTCATGATCCCAATTCTACCTTACAAAACCGGCTAGAACAGAGGATGTACACTAGTACAGATAGTAACTGGAAACACAGGGAATCCAGGACAGATGATCCCTTCAGGACCAGTGGCGAAAGTGGCAATACCGGGAGGGTAGAGGGAAGGTGAGGTAGAAAGGGGGAACTGATTACAAGGATCTACATATAACCCCCTCCCTGGGGAACAGAAAACAGAAAAGTGGGTGAAGGGAGATGTCGGACACTGTAAGATATGACAAAATAATAATAATTTATAAATTCTCAAGGGTTCATGAGGGAGGGGGAAGTGGGGAAGAAGGGGTAAAAATGAGGAGCTGATATCAAGGGCTCAGGTAGAGAGCAAATGTTTTGAGAATGATGATGGCAATGAATGTACAAATGTGCTTGACACAATGGATGGATGGATGGATATGATAAGCGTTGTATGAGCCCTCAATAAAAATGATTTTTAAAATTGATAAAAAAGAACACAAGAGCATTAAAAATGTTATTGTATTTTTCATTTGCATTTTAATTGTGACAAGCACTTTGATATATCTATACTTAATGTTACCAAAATTAAGTAGTCATTAATCGGTCTGCAAATGCTGAAATATGCATCTCCTACTTTGCAATTCCTTCTTCAAAACACTGTGATTTCTATGTTATCTCAATGCTTTCTGCTTAAGAAAAGGGCAGAGTTTATCCCACAGAAATGTTGAGAGTCTCTGACTGTGGTTAAGATCTCTGCATGGTAGGATGGGGGTGTTGTGGGGCTTCAAGAAACAGTAGAAAAGGAATTATTGTGACACCCAATTCTCAAACAACACATTTCACAAATAATCAATTCCATATGAATTTGCTTTCAACTCAGTGTTTGCATTTTCCCACTTAGACACCTCAAATGAAAACCAAAACTCATGATCATCGAGTGAGTCAAAACTGATTCATAGTGACCCTCCCTCCTGTAGGTTTCTGAGACTGTAAATGTTTACTGGAGTAAAAAGCTAAGTCTTTCTGGGGTAGAGCTGCTGGTGGTTTGGAACTGCTGACCATGCAGATAAGCAACTCAACGCATAACCCCTAGACCACCAGTCTCCTAACTTAGACTATAATATGTGTTTTAAGAAATAGTATAATTCCAAGTTCTACACCCATTGTAGAAGGGTGTATAAGCCTAGAGAAGAAAGAGACTTTATATTGTAAAAGAAACTATAAGGGGAAATTAAAATATTTAGTTTATTTTCATTACATTTTAGCCATTTCATTTTATATTTACTCTAGAGAAATTTTATTTTTAATATGACTTGAACTTTATAGTATAGAGATTGCACACTAAAAAATTAGAGTAGGGTAGAGGAAAGTGGAAACTGGCATTACCTTTCCATATTTTACAAATGTAGAGCCATCCAAGATCTGTCAGCACTATTTATCAAGAACTTACTAACTCAAGGCACATTGAGAGGCATTGTGAGTCATGTAAACCATGACTTGGTCACTTTATTTTTCTTTCTCAGGTCCTAAAACCTTTCTGTCACATAGGCTTTCATTTCTAAGACATGGTGATCATCAAGTGGTCCTTGGTGGTTTTCTAACAGATCATTTTTCATGGGGCATATTTTTGACAACTGCATTCCTCACCAGAAATTAATATTAGATTCTTTATACTTGCCCAACATGAAGTCCTCTCCTGTTCCTTCCAAAATGCAAAGCAACTGTGATATCATCCTCCAATATAATAATAATCAAAGCTCTCTGAAGAAATAACTGAGCTTAGGTGAGGACAAAAAATATTTACACTGAGTCAAATAGTACTCATATTGCCTGGAAGTAAAGACTTGCTAGGAAAAGAGGAAGGAAACTTGTTAAAGGGTTAACGAAGAGAACCCAAAGAGATCTCAGTGGCCAAATACTTTAAGCAATAGAATAAGCCCTGTAGTATTATGGTGTAATCCAAATTACAAAAATGAGTATTCATATATTACTTATATGAATGAACGTAAAGCAAATAAATAAATGGGAAGGAAGAACCATCTCATAGAGAAAAATCCAAAATTATGTGTTCGGATCTGATTGTGATGATGATTGCAAGACTCCTCTTAATAGGATTGAATGATTAAATGATATGATATGTGAATTATATACCAGTAAGTCTATCTTTAAAAATCCAAAATTATGTAGACGTTATCCTTTTTAAAGGACCCTGGTGGCATATTGGGTTACCATTGAGCTGCTAACCAAAGATCAGCAATTCTAAACCACGAGGGAGGAAGAGGAGGCTTTCTCCTCCCGTGAGATTTAGTCTCAGAAACCCATGGAGGCAGTTGTACTATCGAGTTGCTATGAGTTGGAATTGACTGGATGGCAGTGAATTATCGTTCTCAATGAGCCCTGATGGTGAGTTGAGCTACGATGCCACAGGTTAGCAGTTCAAATCCACTATTCACTCCATGGGAGAAAGGTGAGGCAGTATGCTGCCATCAAGACTGGCCATCTCAGAATCACTGCCTTAGAGTCTTACCTAAGGATATGAGATAGATTACCAAGGTTCTGTAATTTCCAGAAGGCCATCGCAGAAACCCTAGGAAACTGTTCTATTCTGCTCATTGGGGTCACTGTGCATAGCATCAACTCAATGAGAGTAGATTAAAAAAAATCCCTTTAATGACTTTCTTCCAAAAAGAAAGAAAACATAATAACACCTAGATTGTTGCATAGGGAAAACTGGTAAACAAAATGCCATGTAGGTTATCAAGGTCAGCACCAACCCTGATAGGTCATACTGATCACAGGTAAATATGCACCATGGTTGATGTGATGAAAATGACACTTCTTTTCATCTTTCTCTCCATGCTCTGTAAGCACAGTCTAACTGTGAGACGAGCATCTAGTGAGCTCAAACTGAGGGACATTCTTCAAAGTACCTGGTCAGAGAACCAAGGAAAGGCTGACCTGTGATCACAGCAAAGACCTCACGTGACTGGACACTAACCATTTTCTAATGAAAATCGCACCCACCTTCAACATTTGTTTGCCTACTACTCCCTGCCCCGAGGAAATCTTTGGATAAGCACCACTGTGCCAAGTTTTGGGTGCATGTTGCTGTAAACCAAACAAACAATCAGGAATGTGAATGCCTGAATGGGCTCCTGGAATCAAATAAAATGATATTATTTACAAGCTACGGAAATCTCAATATAGCATAGAATTTAGTTAATAATAATGTGCCAGTATTGGTTTATTAGTTGTGATAGATGAACCTCAGCAAAGTAGGATGTTAACCATAAGGAAAACTGGGTGCGGCGTATCTGCAAAGTTTCTCTATATCTAAAACGATTATAAAATGAAAAGTGAATCACAGTGCCTGAAGGGCTGTAAGGGGTCTGACCCAGGGGTTGACATACTGCAGCTCATGAGCCCATGTGACTCGTCCAGTGTGTACAAGTGGCTCTGAAGTAAAATTGAAAAACTGTAAAGAATATTATTCAGATAACGGTGGCTTCATTTATTTGTAAAAAATACACTTCTGGGTCTCAAGTGCTTTTGAAATTGTTGTAAGGAACAGGATTGGCTCTTCCACCTGAAAAGTTTGCCGGCCCCTGGTCTAGTGTAAGGGGATCTATAGAGCATCCCGAGAGACATCTACTGAACTTCCGAGTTCATCGGCCTTGTTATTCTGTTGATGGACGGCCACTTAATATCTTCGCTGTCTAACTACCTCTGTAACCGATTAGCCCTCTAAAAAGCCCAGACATTATTAATTTTAAATTTAAAATAGATTGTTTGGGTTAAAAGTAAACAGTGATATTTTTTCTATACCAGACTCTCTATTACTCTATCTTTGGAGAAAATCATTGCATTCAGTAGGCAAGAGGGGTGAAAATTGTTGGTTAAACAGAATGCATGGAGGGAATGCTTGCTTTATTTTTATTCTTTACCTTTTAATTTTTATTCTTTTATGTAACTTTATCCTCCTTTGATACATTATAAAAATAGATCTGATGCTGATGATGAGACATGTTAGCTTCCAAAAAAATATGCAGAGAATATTTTGGGGCAACAAATCCAATCCCCTATGTTTCCCTGACTTTCCTTTCTCTTTCTTTTTCACACTTCAATTTTACAAGGAAAGTCAAATTGAAAACGGCACTTCTTAATGCAGAAAAGAGCAAAGCTATTAGTACAGATGGTTAGCACCGAGGCTGAAGACACATTTAGCAGGCTCAAATTACATCAGTGTGTAGTCTGTCAGCAGTACTGCAGTCAAGACCGAACTGGCTTTATTAATCAGGCATTCTTCCACTTCCATTCTGTCTACCTCTTACAGCACTTGTCACTATAACATTTCTAAGTATCTGCAAATGAATTACATTAATCAAGGAAGCCGATCCCTCATGCCACGTGTGCTAGCTCTTTTAAAGTAGAAGCCTCTCTTTCAGGAACATTTAAATTTAGTTTGAAACATTCAAGTAACATCTCCAAGAGGTGTCACAGGAAATAGACAGAAACTGGTGGTGTGGTGGTTACACATTGGGCTGCGAACCATAAAGTCAGCAGTTTGAAAACACCAAGCCACTCCTCAGGGGAAAGACAGCACTTGCTACTCGCATCAAAAGTTACAGTCCCTCAGAAACCGACAGGGGTAGTTTTACCCTCCCCTATGGGATCCCTGTGAGTCGGCATCTGCTCAATGGCAGTGGTCCATTCAAAGAGGAAAAATATCATCACCCTCTCTTTGTTTGCCTGAAATGGGACAAAGGCAAATCTCTGTTTATTTCCCTTACTTTAAATCGAAGAAATCAGCAATCTGGTGGCTAGAAATTAACATTAGCACATAGTCCAAAACCAAAACAACAACAAGGCTCACTGCCACTGAGTGCATGCCGACTCATAGCCGTAACGCATTCTGAGTGGAAAGCCCCTTCTTTCTCCCTCGGGACAGCTGGTGGCTTCAAACTTAGGTTGCCTTGTGGTTAGCAGCCACCAGACTCAAGATTTTTCTCTTAGGAGCTACTTCCACCACAGAGGGTATTGAGATTCTTCCACTATACTGTTCAGTTATCCGAAGTATGTCATGCCTCCTTTACTTAAAATCTTGGCAAACATGCAGTTCCACTTGAATGACAAAAATGAAAACAAGATTATAGAAAACTAAAAGATCAAATTTATATACTATAATGACCTTAGAATTAGGTAATGATTGTGATATTCTGATTTATGGATAATAAAATTATATAGACTATCCACATTTTTGCTAAATCTAATCAGATGTGGTTTTAATCTCATCTCTTTGATTAGAATTAATGAGATCAAGACATTTTTTTCAAAGACATTATATTTTTTTCCAGGCATTCTTTAATACAGTATGGAAGCTTTGTTTTAACGTCTAGTTTCTTTCTGAAACTATATATTTGTGTGCTTGGGCTTTGTACCTTTATGATATTGATCCAACGGTACAATTCAAGTGAGTGGATCTTTCTTTGTCCACTAGTGGAGCACTACTCAGTCTATGAGGTTTTCAAAGTCCCTCTGGGAGTGGGGTAGGGGGATGGAGGAGTGTTCAGTGGTTAAATAAATTGCAGATATATTGCATATCATATTTTCTTCTTTAAATTTATTTTTTTAGCATAGGAAAAGTTCCGTTAAGTCCCACCAAGGCTATCTTGAAAGCAATGGGGGAAAAGACTGTAAAAACCAAGCATCCCCATGGTGGGGTAGTGGTTATGTGTTGGGCTGTGACCCTTCTGGTTAACAATTCACAATTGGTAGCAGCTCCCCTGGAGAAAGACTGGGCTTTCTGCTTCTGTAAACAGTCCCAGTCTCGGAAACCAATAGCGGGTCGCTATGAGTCAGCACTGACTTGATGGCCATGAACTTGGGGTTTTCTTTATGCCTTGCTTCAAAATTTTAAGATTCCTTAAATGTGCTTTTTAGAGTGACCACTTTGGTAGTAAGCATAAGGATGGATTAGAGACATCTTTAGGGGGCTTGTTAAGTAAACAAAACAAACACCGAGGAAAAGTTCTGGAAAGACAGGGCAGATTTAAAATACATGGAAGGGTTATGAATGACATAATTTGAAGGTCGATTGAGTACCGAGGTACAAAGATCCATGAATGAATCAAGTTTGGGGTATTGATACTTGGTGTCTGTTGGAGTCACTCGTAATACTTGGGAACAATCAGTAAAATGGAAGACCAGAGACAGAAAGGTACAATGGCTGTGTTCATGTATGTCAACGTTGCTGTGCATGCAGAAAATTCATGGAGAGCTTCCCAGTGCATAGTTGGGTGTGCTATGTGGCTAGGTGCCATTGAGTTGATTCCTAGGGACAACCATGGGGCTTTCAAGGCTGTGACCTCCGAGAGGCATACCATGTGGTCTTTCTCCCCATGTTCTCCTAGGTGGGTGCGAACCACCACCCTTTGATTAATGAGCAAGTGTCTAACCATTTGCGTAACCCAGGGACTCCATAGTTGGATATATTCACTGCCATTCAATCAATTCAGACTCATAGCAACTCTATATAGTTGGACATAGGAGGGTACAATTCAGGGGAAAGACCCTAGGCTAACATACATAATAGAGAATAGTTCATAATTAAAGTTAAAGGGGTAGATAAAAGGATTAAGAGATAATGGTCAGAATGTGAAACATAGGAATTTAACAGCAACAAATGTGTTACAGAACTAACAGAATTACAGATGGAAATACATAAATATATAATATATATAAATATAAAAGAGCAAGGTCACCGCTTGTATGTGTGGATAGAATATTAAGAACAAAGGAATAATAATACTGTAGTAAAGCTCATCTAGCGTATGTATGAAAGTGATTAGAATACTTACCTGGCAGGGGAGATACCATGATCGTGAAGGTGGTTTTCCCAGGGCGAGGCTCATCCATTGCACTCCGGATGTGCTGACCCCTGCGATTTCCCCAAATGTGGGAAACTCGACTGCATAATGTGTGGTAGTGGGGTAAAAAAGAAAAAAAGAGAAAAAAAGGAAAGCGATTATATTTAGCCATGAATCAATTATTCATGGTCACAGCCAGCATAGTTTCAGTGGAGCATTGAGGGCAAAACCAAAGGAAGAGATAAAAGGGGGATAAGATGGGAGAGTTAGGCAGGGAAGGCCTGAAAACAGCGGTTTCCAGTGGAGTCAGATGAGAATTGAAATCAAAGGTAGGACAGAAGTGTAGTGTGAATATAGGGTGAAAGACTAGAGGGCTATCACTGAGGGCTGCATATTACATGGTGGCCCCAGGAGGGTACTGAAAACATTTTAAGTTTGCAAGGAGCACTCTAGCATTGTGTTGTAAACTAAGATCCCAGGGAGAGTAAACATTTAAGAAGTAAACAGTCGTAGGTTTGCCAGGACCTGACCCACTGACCTACTACTTCTTCAGACCTTAGTATCTTCTCAGATAATTTGCTGGATATGACTTGACTCCTTTTCTTGACTAAAATTCATCATTTCCTTCCCTCCGTATGCCAGATATGCCTTTTCCAATATTAGTCTCATCCTTTTCCTCCTTATAAAGCTTGTGTAGAGATTCCTTAGCCCACTCTCACCGACCTGAAAAATTTAAGTATGTCTGTCAAAGACAATAGTAACAGTAGAGTTAGCAGTAAGCCCAATGGATTATACACCTAGCTATTTTGGTCATAAACTTGCCTAAGAATCATGGAAATCCTTTTAAAAATGATTAATTTCAGATATGGTGCAGGGTGGTGGAAGACTACAAAGGAAATCACTCCTATTTACAATGTCTCCTTCTAAGGCACGTTTCAAGTTCCTAAATTCATCTGTTCAGCTTCTTCTTAGATTAACAAATGATACTAAAGGAAGGGTTAATTTGTGCTTCTAAAAGAACTCAGATTATCTCCCTCTGGCCATCAATAGAATAAGGGAGAAAAAGGAAACATGATTCAGATGTGAACCAGGACAATGACCAGAAATTCCAATGCTTAATCTGAGAGACCAATCTGTCTGCAGTGAGATTTTGCCCCAAAACACAAAAGAACAATATCTGAAGATCTACAATCGAGGTGAACAATCAGAAATCCTGGCAGACTTGAATGAGAAGATGTTTTAAGTTGCTTATTATTGAACGTCCAAAATGGAACTCACTGCCACCAAGCCCATTCTAAGTCACAGCGACTCTGGGTGAGAGTGGAGCTGCCCCTGTGAGGTGCTGCAGCTCTCAATCCTGCTGGGAACAGAAAGCCTCTTCATTCCCCCAAGAGTAGCTGTGGTTGTCACCTGTGGTGACCAGCCCAACCTGGAACCCACCACCCCGCCACCAGGGCTCCTTTTGAATGAACGTAGCAAACATAAATGAATCAGATTCCAGTCAGAGGCCCTTTATTTATCTGTTTACACTTTGAGTCTCTCCTAGCTGAACAGGCTATTTCCTATAGGGCCTGTCCTGGGTTCCCTGGGAAGCACCCTTCAGAACTCCACTGCTGGCCCAAAGGTTGGAAGTTTTTTGTTTGTTTTTGTTTTCTAATAATTTTATTAGGGGCTCATACAACTCTTATCACAATCCATACATACATCAATTGTGTAAAGCACATTTGTACATTCATTGCCCTCATCATTCTCAAAACATTTCCTCTCCACTTAAGCCCCCGGCATTAAGTCCTCATTTTTCCTCTCCCTCCCCGCTCCCCCCTCCCTCATGAGCCCTTGATAATTTATAAATTATTATTTTGTCATATCTTTCCCTGTCCGATGTCTCCCTTCACCCACTTTTCTGTTGTCTGTCCCCCAGGGAGGAGGTCACATATAATTCCTTGTAATCAGTTTCCTCTTTCCAACTCAGTCTCCGTCTACCCTCCCAGTATCGCCACTCACTCCACTGGTCCTGAAGGGATCATCCGCCTGGATTCCCTGTATTTCCAGTTCCTATCTGTACCAGTGTACATCTTCTGGTCTAGCCAGACTTGCAAGGTAGAATTCGTATCATGATAGTAGGGGTAGGGAGGAAATATTTAGGGACTAGAGGAAAGTTGTATTTTTCATCATTCCTACATCGCACCCTGACTGGCTCTTTTCCTCCCCGAGACCCCTCTGCAAGGGGATCTCCAGTGGCCTACAAATGGGCCACACTCCCCCCATCATTCACTATAGTAAGATTTTTTGTTTTGATGATGCCTCGTGATTGCACAGGCTGGTGTGCTTCTTCCATGTGGGCTTTGTTGCTTCTGAGCTTGATGGCCGCTTGATTACCTTCAAGCCTTTAAGACCCCAGACGCTATATTTTTTGATAGCCGGGCACCATCAGCTTTCTTCGCCACATTTGCTTATGTAAGCATTTGTCTTCAGTGATCCCTTCGACACCTTGTGATCACACAGGCTGATATGTTCTTCCATGTGGGCTTTGTTGCTTCTGAGCTAGATGGCTGCTTGTTTACCTTCAAGCTTTTAAGACCCCAGACGCGATATCTTTTGATAGCCAGGCACCATCAGCTTTCTTCACCACATTTGCTTATTCACCGGCTTTGTCTTCAGCGGTTGTGTCGGGAAGGTGAGCATCATAGAATGCCAATTTAATAGAAGAAAGTATTCTTGCATTGAGGGAGTACTTGAGTGGAGGCCCAACGTCCTTCTGCTACTTAATACTAAACCTATAAATATAGGTACATATATCTATTTCCCGGCCCTCATATAAATATATTTGCATACGTACCTGTCTTTATCTAGACCTTTATAAATGCCCTTTGCCTCCCAGCTCTTTCATCTATTTCCCTTGATTTTCCTCCTGTCCCACTATCATGCTCAATCCCCACCAGGGTTTCAGCATTTCCTCTTTGTTACATTCCCCTTGGTCATGCCCTACCAGACCTCCCACACCCATCTCACCACCAATTTGGATCGCTTATTGTTCTCTTGTCCCTGGGTTTGTTAACACCTCTTCCCTTCCCCACACCTCCCCCTCTCCCTTGTCCCCCCAGAACTGTCAGTCCCATTTTTTAAGCAACCAAAGGCACCTCCCCCAGAGGCAGCTCAGGAGACAGGCTTAGTGATCTGCTTCTGTGTTATTATGGCCTGGAAATTTTCATAGAGCTCTTCTACTTTGTCCACATGTGGTCACCAAGAATTATAACTAGCAAACAATATTATTTTGTCTTGCTAAGAAAATTCTAAGGAAAAGTACAGCTGTCTGAAGGATCATGATGTATTATTTTGTTTGTGGGAACTCAAAAATTGCGTTAAAATACAGATACTACATATAAGGAGTAGAAATTTCCCATGAGCACCCTCTTACCCCACACCCCTAGTGACACCATCAGGTAGGCCTTGGACTGTTAATGGTGCATACGAAATCCACCCAGGGCCAATCTCCCCCAATAATTATGTTATTGTCTATGCAAGCACCTCCTGGTCTAATTCTCAATACACTTTGTAATTGGTATTACCTTGGGCAAATTAGATAAGCTACCTGTCTGTACATTTCTTCACTGAGCAATGTGAACATTTTCCCTGAATATTTGCTGTTAGTAATGAATGTTGTAATCAATGTAAAGTGCTCATCACAGTACAGAACACAAAAGGTTTCAAAAATACTATCTGTGCTAATCATAAACATTAAGGATTCCTTCATCTGAGTTCATTTAACAAGCATTCATTGAGTGCAAGCCATGTGCCAGGCACCGTGATTCTCAAACTCACTGCCATCGAGTTGATGGCGACTCCTAGCCACCCTATAGTGGACAGGGTCCAGCTTCCCTGTGGCTCTTTACTAGAGTAGAAAGCCCTGTCTTTCTCCGATAGATTGGTTGGTGGTTTTGAACTCCTGACCTTGCAGTTAGCACCCGACGTGTACCCACTACTCCTCCAGCACTATGATAGATCCAGGGAAACCAGAATATAAAGCTATCTAATGGTCTACAGTAGCTTCTTGCTCAAAGAAGGGAATAATCTGCCAGAAAAAGTATGTAAAAGTATTTCAGACATTCAGGTAGGAATTGTTGATAGCATGAAGGAAGGTGGGGTCAGGACCTAGCAGGAGGTATAAACACACTTTCCTAGAAGGGTGTCATTTACAGATAGAAGCAGGAAATAGGAGCCACCTAGAAGTTTCAGGAAACTTGGATTTCAACGTGGCTAGAAAGTAAGGGTGAGGACGATCCCAGTCAGAGAAAGCTAACAGTTGGGCAAAAGGTACCTTCTTAAAAGCAGATCAATGATATGTTTTTCCTTCCATCGCCCTTCCTTTTCACCTGCCCCTCCTTTTCTCTTTTTCTCTCCTTTTGCACTTTGGTTCTTGTTTGGCCCGTGTCTCTACTTCTTCCCTCGTCTCAATCCCTAACCTTCATCTTGACGACGTCCAGTGAGGGGCACAGTCATTAGCAACTGTTGTGCCTCTGATAGTAGTAGTTCTTAAAAAGTATTTTATATTATCTATATTAATTTGGTAATGATACTGAAATTTTAAATAAGGCATCCCTTTTTAAAGGACTTGCTAGAAGCTAGAATGGAAATATATGAACGAAGATAGTAATATTATGTCATTTAAATCATTTAAGTGAGTTTTCCAGATTACAATAAAGAAATAAGAGGTGGTTGTGCTTTTGACAGCCAAGCAAAGAGTTGAGTACTTTGGATAACAATGAACTGTATCTTTTTATCTCTTCCTCCAGAAATGTCACCTCCATGTCTAGTTCAATACTCTTACTGTGTTTTGTTTTGTTTTTTTCCAACATGGAACTTGAGATAGCTAAAGTTTATTGTGCCAACCTGTCCGATAAACACGTGGATTAATTGAAGGGTGGAGGGATAAATGGCTCAGTGAGCCTTGCCTTTCTAATTCTCTGGTCTCTTGCTTTGTGATGGTCGGACCAGGGTGTAGCTGCCTTAGCCAGTTCCCTGCTTCAGCTGGCATGGCTTACTTCCTGCAAGACATCCCTGAAGGGAAGCCTCATGGACCTACCCCAATACAGCCCTGGGTGCTGGAGTGGCCGTGTGGAGACCCCTGCCGGTGCTGAAATGATTACACATTTGCTGACTTGGCTTTCCTCCTGCAGTCAGTGTCATAGTGTGTGTTTTGTGGGATGGAGGAGGACTTTGTGCATTGGTGTCAGACATATGGGCTTGGTGTTGGACTTGTGGGCTTGGGTAGCACTGGGTTGGGATGTTTTCTTGAAGTGCACTTACCCCTTATGTAAAACTCTCTCTTAGACATAGTTTCCATGGATTTGTTTCTCTAATGTACCCAGACTAACACAGAGCTTTTAACCTCTAGACATACAATACATGTAAGCAATCACGGAAAACTGTTTATTACATCATCTGTGACTCTTGCTTTTGTGGAAAGTTAGCTTCTGAATCCTCTTTCATTCCTAGTGATTTTGTTTTCTAAGTAGTGGAAAAAATGATTGTATTTGTTTGGAGGTTCCAATATTGCCCATAAGGAGCTTCAGTTATTCATTTAGGGAAATTGCTTGATCAATGTTATGTGGGACTACTATATTTCTTTTCCTGATGATAGGAGGAAGAAGTGATATGGTGCATGGAAACAACTGGAAAAACAGATTGTCGAATTAAAAGGGAAGATATAATTAGATGCACCTTCCAATAATTAGAATTGGAAGCATTTAAGTCTGTATGTAATCAAATTTTGCCCAGGATTGGTACAGAATCTTTATTTTATGCTAAATAGATTTTTATGGAAGGGCAGTAACGGAGGAAATCTGCATGCTAATTTGATTAAAAACACAATGGATCTCTGTTGTTTCTGCTAGTCAGGCCCAAATAGAAGGAGGCTGATTAGGAAGAAAGGAGAAATTGATTTCATATTTGAAATCTATTATCAGACAGTGCATATTTTAAAGTGAAATTATTCATAACAATTGAGGAAGCATTTTCATAATTGCTATCATAAAAGAATAGACATATGCCTAGATCCTCTTTAAAAGAGTAGGCAGGGGGACGTAGACTAATACTGGAGAGTGGAAATTATGATAAGAGTAGGTGGTTGGTCCCATTTGCTCTGCTGAACAAGGGATCAGACATGCACAGAATGGGATCTTAGAAATCTGAATGGCAGCGGAGTTGCTGGGTGAGAGCAAAAACAGTCAAGAGGAGGAGCAGGGAAAACACAAAAGTTGGGAAAACCTATCTTCTCTTGGGAGCATTCCCTCATTACAGCCATTTGTCATGGGGTTGGGAGTCATTCTTCCTGAACAGGGAATACAGAAAGGAAGATAATATATGGGGAAGCTGTCTACAAGGCAGCATAAATTGGCAGTGAGAATCTTAGTTCTGGTGAAGAGGACTGTGGTTCTGTGAAAACATGATGTTGACTCTTGTCAAAGCCTGAAATGGATGGCAAGAGGATTGAAAGAAACTGCAAGAGCCGCAGGGTGAGAAGAGGACTTCGGACTGGCAGGTGACAGAGAGCAGTGGCAGGTTCTGTACCTAGAGTGGAGTCCCTGGAGGAGCCTTTACAGGGGAAGCAAATGAAAGAAAGGCATGGAAAACCCCCTACCTTAGCCACAGGAATGGCAGGCTTCACCATTTGCTTCAACGTGCACAACCACAAACCCCATTCCTCCTCCCATGCGTGGATATTTAATTCCAGAGTGCAAGTTTCCAATATTCCTGAATCAGCACTGAAAACACCTGAAGATAAGACTATCCTCTAGTGGTCCTCAGAGGAACCCTGGTGGAATAGCGATTGAGCTTTGTGCTGTTACCTGCAAGGGCAGTCGTTTGAAACCACCAGCTGCTCCACAGAAGAAAGATGAGGCTTTCCACTCCCATAAAGATTTACCGACTCAGAGACTAGGCGTCATTCTACTTGTCCTATTGGGTTGCTATGAGTCAGTATGGATTTGGTGGCATTGAGTTTGTTTTTTCTGGTTTATTGGTTCTCAAAAAATACCAAGGCCCCCCCCCAAAAAAAAAACACCCAAGCCCAATGTATAATAAGCGCGTGGGGCAAGTAGGTCTCTCGGATGGGACTCTCGGGATGAAGTATTCTAGAGGTGGGCTGATTCATCTTTCTGTCACAGAGTGGATGTGGGCTTTGGCTTTCTGTTTGGCAGCTAGATGCTTGGATCACTCTGGTACCTGATCAGAAAATGTCCCCACAAAAAATAGAATACCACATTTAAAGTAAAACTGAACACAAGACAAAACAATGTCAACAAAAATAGTAAAGTACACAAAATTGGAAGAGTGGGATTATTCAAAAGCAAAATATAGAGAAAACACAATGTCTTCTATGGAGGCTGGATTAACGCAAGGATTCTATTATTTTAAGGCCTGGGTACTAAATAGGTCGTAAAGAAAGTAAAATCATGCAGAACACAAACTAGTGGAGACCAGCCAACAAGTAGATGAACAAAATGATCATTTCAAAGGTCATCAAAATAAAGCAAAAACAAATAGAGCTACTAGAAGAACAAAGCAACAGAATTACAAAGAGAATCAAGAACAGACTGAACTTATAGAACATAGAATGAGTGAACCAGAGGGCAAAGTAATTGAAAAGAAACATAAGAAAAATAACAAAGAAAAGTGAACAAACAAATCAAAATGGGAAATGGGATTCAATTAAGAAATTTAACAACAACAACAACAACAAAGAAATCAAACAATAGAATTGGAATTCTAGAGCAGCATGACCACAATAAAACCACGGAAGCAATTTTTCAAGAGGAAATCAGGGAGAATTTCCCAGATCTAAACAGAGAAGCAACCCCGCAAACCCGTAAGAGTATCAAGCCACAGCCAAACGAGATGTAAAAAAAGATGAACCCATCCTAATAAAATTCTGGAAGAGCAAAGCCAATGAAAGAATTATGAAATATGTGAGAGGGAAACACAATGGAGTATTTTTTTTAAAAGCCCTTAATAAAAACCAGTGTGATTTCTCACTAGAAACTGTAGAAGACAGAGACCATATTACGACTGTAGTACCAGATGAAAACAATTGACAACCCAGACGTGTTTGCTCAGCAATACTGTCTTTCAGAAAGCAAACCCTCTAAGAACAGAAAAATAAATGAATGAGCAAATAAAAAGCATATAAGAGAGATATCTCCATAATATGCACCAACAGGAGCAAATGCATGATATTTGCAGGAAATAAATTTAATAATTAAGTCTGGTAAACAAAACCATGTCAAGCTTATAAGAAATAAACACATAGTAAACATCAAATATAGGTTATATATTGATATTAATGAAGACACCTCCATAGAAATGAGAGAGGAAGGAGGATATCAAGAATAGATTAATTACTTTAAGGCTGTGTATTAAATAGTTCATTTGTTCAATGCTGTTGCAATTATAAATTGTGTAATGTTCTATATTTGGTGATGATTACCAAGAAAAAGCTTTCAGAAGAAAAGAAATAAGAAGCTAGACAAGCTCATCAAAAGAAATCAACGATAAAAATAAATCACAATTTTATAAAGCAAAGAATATCTGAAACTCCAAAAGTATGTCGCAAAATGAGTGAGGTAGACACTTTGTTTATAGTAATAACCTTAAATGTAAATGGTGTAATTGTCCCTGCAAAAGTCAGAGAGTGGTAGACTGAATATAAAAGAATGATGAATCTTTTTGCTGTCTATAGGAAACAAACCATAGACATAAGAATACAAGCATGCTGAAACAGGGGTAATATTTATATTTCATGGAAGCAGGCAATAACAACAAGAAAAAGCAGAAGAGTAATGCATCAGATAAAAAGAGCACTACACAATATAAGGATCAATTCAGCATGAAAACACAATTATAAATATATAACACCTAGCATCAATGCACCAAAATCCATAAAACAAATGCTAATAATGAAAGGAGTAGGCAATTCCACATTAAAGATGCTAGGTGCCATTGAGTAGATTACAACTCATCATGACCCTACGTGCCACATAGGCCATTTCTCAATCTCTCGTGTTATAGCCCATTGCTGCAGCTACTGGGTTAATCTGTTTCATTCATTGTGTTCCTCTTTTCCACTTTACCAAGCTGATGCCCCTTTCCAAGGATTTCTGATAACACATCCAAAGTACATGAGATGAAGTCTCGCCATCTTTGCTTCTAAGAAGGATCCTGGCTGTACTTCTTCCAAAACAGACTTGTTTGTTCTTTTGGCCATCCATGATACTCTCAATGTTCTTCTCCAGCACCACAGTTTCAAATGCATCTATTCTTCGTTGGTCTTCCTTATTTAGTGTCCAACTTTCCCATGTAGGTGAGGCAACTGAAAATACCAAGACTTGGATCTGCCACAGCGGCACACCTTAGTCCTTAAAGTAATGTTCTTGCTTGTCAACACTTTAAAGAGGTCTCATGCAGCATATTTTCTCAGTGTAATGCATAATTTGATCTTTGACTGTTGCTTCCATGAGTGTTGATTGTGGGTCCATGCAACATGGAATCCTTCTTCTCTTTGTTTATCGTGTTGTTACCCATTGGTCCAGTTGTGAGGTTTTGGGTTCTCTTTACACTGAGTTGTAATCCATCCTGAAGGCTGCACTCCTTCATCTTCCTCAAGTCTTCCTCGCTTTTAATAAGTCAGGATGTGTCATCTGTAGATCACAAGTTGTTAATAAGACTTCCTCCAATCCGGCTGCCACGTTTTTCAAATGAACTTCCTTGACAGTTTTATTGATATGTAATTCATATAAAATTCTATAGTCTAATAAAATTAAAAGGTTGTGCAATCACAAAAATTTTAGAACATTTTTCTTTCTTTTTATCAATGTCATTAGCTGTCCATTTTCTCCCAACCTATCCTACCCTAGCCCCAAGAATCGATTAATCCAGTTACTGTCTCTATAGATTTATCAATCCTGTATTTCATATACAGGGAAGCATAGAAGACAAAAAAACAGGACAATAAGAAAATAAAGTAGAGAAAAACATCGGTTGAATAGAAATCAGAAAATATTTAAAAACTAGGACAACATTAAAATGTGTTAAAAGAGAGATCTAATGATAAGTTATTACATTTTAACCTAACTACATCTGTATTAACCCACTTTCCAATGCACTGTCTGATAGCAAGGCTAATACCTCACTGGTCTATTGACAGAGGAGATTCACCAGAGATTTATTATTAAGTGGAGACCCTGCACATTAATTTTAGGCTTCCACTGTCATTCATATTCATCTGTAAACCAAGCGCTCAGAGTTTAAGCTCTAATGTTGTTTAGTTCGCCTGCCATAGACTTTGTTATTTACAATCCTTGAATAACAAAGACTGGTGGGCTTGTTCCATGGGGATCAGGTGACTCCTCACATAGAAGGCTGCTTGTTTTAAGGCCTGCCTTTACAACCCTGGACATTATTCTTTCTGATCTCTGGTCACCCTCTGATTTTTTCACCACACTTTGCTATAGCACCCATACGTACCTGCAGTGGTCTCTTCATGAGGGTGAGTATCAAGTGGGGTCATGTCCTAAGAACTAATTGTTTTAAGTTAAGACTATGATTAAGCAGCACCATAGTTCTAACGCATTGATTCTTCTTCGGTCTTCCTTACTCGATGTTCAGTTTTCACAAACATCTGAGGTCACTGAAAATTCCATGGCTTGGGTCTGGCACACCTTCGGCCTCAATGTAACAGCTTTGATTTTCAATCTTTAACGTGGTCTTGTGGGGCAGATTTACCCAGTGAAATGAGTCCATTGATTTCTTGACTGCTGCCTCCATGAGCAGTATTTATGGATCGAAGCAAGATAAAATCCCAACCCCTAACCACTTCGATCTTCATTTATCAGGATGTTACCTATTGGCACAGTTGTGAGGCATTTTGTTTCCGTTACATTGAATTATAAGCCATTTTCAGTGAGCAAAGTTGTACTGTCAGCATTTTGAAGGTTATTAATAAGCCTTCCTCCACTCCTGGAGGCTGTGTTCGTCTTTATGTAGTCTAGCTTCTCTGATTATTTGTTCAGCAAGCAGATTGAATAATTACGGTGAAGCCATGCAGTAGTTCCTTATTCTGTTCAAACAACTTCCTCTTGACCTATGTATAGGCTTTGCATGAGCACAGGGAAATGCTCTGATAATTTCATTCTTCTCAAGTGACCCATATATTTTCATGCCTTTGCATAACCAATACAACTGAAGTAAAAATTTTTTTGGTATTCCTGGTCTGATCTAAAATCCATCTACATCAGCAATGACATCCCTTTTTAAATGCTCTCTTCTGAATCTGGCTTGAATTCCTGTCAGCTTTGTGCCAATGTACTGCTGCTACAGTTGGTCAAGTATCTTTAACACAATTTTACTTGTATGTGATGTCAATGTTATTGCTGTGTAATTTGTGCATTCTATTGGGTCACCTTTATCTTGGCTAAAAATATGGAGCTCTTCCAATCAGTTGGTCAGATATTTGACTTCTAAATTGTTTGGATGACAACTAAACAATACAGATATCAGACTTCAAAAGGGCCCTTCGAATTATAAAAAGAACATTTAAAAAGAAAATCACTAAGGTTATTGACAAATTTAGTAAACCTGTAAGCCCATTGGACTCCACAGATCTATGTAAAAAAGTCCACCCAGCTTCAGAAAGATCAATATTCTTCTCCATTACTCATGGATCATTTTCTAGAGTAGACCATATGCTAGCACACAAAACAGTACTCATAAAATTGTAAAGCACTGGAATCATACATAAAGCTTCTGTTTTCATAAAAGTATTGAGCCATCAATCAACATCAGGATAAGGAAGGAAAACAAACAAACAAACAAAGACATAAATAAATAGAAACTAATAATATACTACTGAAAAACTGTGAAGCCAGTGGCAGTGGTTCTGAACCTTCCTGATGACATGGCCCTTTAATACAGTCCCTCATGTTGTGGTGACCCCCAACCATAAAATTATTTTTGTTGCTACTTCATAACTCTAATTTTGCTTCTGTTATGAATCTGGCAACCCCTGTGAAAGGGTTGTTTGACCCCCAACGGGGTCGTGACCTACACAGGTTAAGAACTTCTGCTTTGTGGGATACATGATTGTATAGTGGTTAAAAACACACACACACACAAACTGTTGGTTTTAGCAGAAATCAAAGGTTAGTGTCTAAATTTCTAAAATCAAACAAATGAAAACACAACACAGAAATGCTTTTGAGACACAGATCATTCATACAAATAAATGCCTAGATTAAAAAAAGACAACAAAAATTATTTACTTGAACCAACAACATGAACAAATAGAAAATGAAGAGCTGAAGAAGCCAAAGCTACCAGAAAAAGGAACTCATAAAGATCAGGGCAGAGTAAATGCAATAGAAAATTACCCAAAAGACTCAACAAAACCAGAAGTTGGTACTTGAACGGGTCAGCAAACTAGACAGACCATTTGCTAGATTGATAAAAAGTAAGCAAACAAACAACAGGAGACGAATAACAAAGCTAAGAAATGAAATTAGTGATATTACAATTGATCCAACAGAGATAAAGATCACAACTGATTACTATGAAAAATTGTACTCGATCAAATTTGAAAGCATACGTGGACAAATTCTGAGAAACAGTGCACACCTAAACTGAAGTTGAATATTTAAAAGACTCACACCACAGAAGAGACTAAAGGTATCATCAAAACTACCAACTGCCCTCCTCCTTGTCCCCAAAATGCCGGGAGAGAACGCTACAGTGGTTCAGTCAAGCTAACACCAAACCTACTCAATCTCTTCAAAAACATGGAAGTGGGAGGAACAACCGAATTTTTTGTATGGTGCCAGAGTAACTCTGATACCCAAACCAGGTAAAGGCATTACACACACACACACACACACACACACACACACACAGTGCACACCAATATTCCTTAGAAACACAGATGCAACAATGTTCAATAAAATTCTAGCCAACAGACTCAAATAACATTTCAAAAAATAACAAAACAAAAAGCAAAATAGGTACACATGATCAAGTGGAATTCCAGCTAACACAGATAGTCAATATTAAGTTAACCCCAACACCTTATCCTGAATTCAGTAAACATATGTGTACAAAGCAAAGCTAACATTGTACTCAGTGGAGAAACACTCAGAGCCTTCCCTCTGCGATGTGTGGTGACGTAGAATGTCTTGATATGGCTCTCGTGTCCATTCTGCTTCGAAAGGAGAATGCAAATGAGGTATGTGTAAGACTAACTGGTTTTCATTGCAACTGCCCTGACTATAAGAATGCACCATGTCTAAAGCAAGAGCAGAGACAAACCCCAGAATGCTCAAAGAAGAGGAGCCTTGGAGGCATAATGGTTACAAGTGTGGTTGCTAACACAAGATCAGGAGTTCTGAACTACCAGCTGCTCTGTGAGTGAAAAGGGATGCTTTTCTACTCCTGCAGAATTTCCCTCTTAGAAACCCACGGGGCGGTTCTGTCCGGTCCTATAGGACCGTTATGTGTCAGAATGGGCTGGATGGCAGTGAGTTTGGTTTGGGAATCAAGGAAGAAGAGTGGGCCATGTTCAAGATCTGTGTCTGAAATGGCAGAGGACAAGACCAGGAGCCACAGAGGCAGTGGCATAGACATGGTGATCAGGGACAGGGTAGAGGAATAGCACAAAGCCTATCAGACTGTGCTGTGCCACTGAGCAGTCACCTGAAGTCTGCGTAGTGAGCTCAATTCCTGGACCCCAGGCGCAGAGATCCAGGTATCATGCAGTTGAGAGATTGAGGACTATAGAAAGAGTTTGCTCTACACTGAGTTGGTGTATCCTTCATGTTTTCTGATCCTGCCATGTGATAACCTATTAACTTTCCTAATAAATTTCCATAATTTTGTGAGTGTTGTCTGTGAGTTCTGTGTGGCCACTGCAAAAAATTATTGAACCTCGCAGAAAGGTAGAGTGTCTTGGGAAGAATGATTGAACCTCACAGAAAGGTAAGGTGTCTTTGCAAGAATGGTTCAGAATAGGGTAAAGAAAGAGGGAACTGTGAACTCTCAACTCTGCCCATTGGCTTTAGGCCTATGGCTAGTGAGGGGCTGGATTCCCATCTCCCTTGTGTAACTATTTTCACAGAAGGAGGCAAATATGCAACTCTTATTCAGCAGTGCACTGCAAGCCCTAACCAAGGTAATAACAAAAGAAAGAGAAATTAAAAGTAAGCACATCAAAAAGGACTCTCTATTTGTAGATGCCATGATCTTACACAGAGAGACCCGAGTGTCCAGCAGAATATTGTTGGAATTCATGGAAGAATGTAGCAGCATGGCAGGGTGCAGCTCAACCTGCAGAGATAAATTGGGTTCCTCTGCCATCAACGACGATTCAACAACAACAAAGCGAGAAAGCAATACCATTTGCTAGAACCCCCAAATTGATTTTAAAAACATAGATTTCAATCTAACCAGGAACATATAAGATTCATCCAATTAACTTTATAAGACACTATTCCAAGAGACTGAAAGAGATCCATCATACAGGAAAGACATCCCATGCTCATGAATTGGAAGATTGTGTAGTGAAAATGTCAATTCCACCTAAAGTGATCTATTGCAATCCCAACACAAATACTGTAGGGTGAGGGTGGGGTGGAAATCATGAATGGACAAGTTCATGTGGAAATTAAAGAAACCCCAGATTACCAAAACAGCATTGAAGAAAAAGAACAAAGCAAAAGACAGTACATTGCCTGATATCAAAATATATTTTGTAGGTATTTGGGCAAGGTTTGGGGGCAGAGGAATAAAAAATGCAAAGTAGGCATGTGCCTGGCTATTTCAGGCAAAGTGGAGAGAATGGCATTGAGTGTTGCCAGTCATGCTGTTTGTGTGTGGCCTCAAGGTTGCAGAGGGATTTTGACTTCTAATCAGAGAGATGAGAAGCGCTGGTTGATTTACAGCACAAGAGAAACAAACTCGTCCCATTTCATTAGATTCTGGGCTTCTCAAAGGCTCGGGCTTCTCTGGGTCCCACAGCTTTGTACCTTTCTTGGTGGCTAGCAAAGCCCCTTCTACTAAGGATTAGTTCAAAAA
>NW_022107431.1:73476467-73477640 GCF_000313985.2 Echinops telfairi
CACCTAATTCATAACAGTAGCAAAATCACAGTTATGAAGTAGCAACGAAAATAAATTTATCGTTGAGGGTCACCACAACATGAGGAACTGTATTATTAAAGGGTCGCAGCATTAGAAAGGTTGAGAACCACTGCCTTAGGGTGTCTACGATTTTAAATCTTTAGGGGAGCAGGCATCCTCATCTCCCTACCCGCCCCCACAATAGACCAGTAGGTTTGAGCACCCAACCTGTGGTTAGCAGCACAACACTCAACCACTGCACAACCAGGGCTTCCCTAGAGCAGGGGCGCAGAACCTTTTGGTCTCCAGCGGCCTATAGGATAGTTAGAATAGAATTCATGGGTCAGACTGATCAAAGATTTAATTAACTCATCTTTTATGTGATAGGCTTTCTACTCCTGCAAAGAGCTACAGTCTCGGAACCCACGGGGCAGATTTACCCGGCCCAACAGAGTCGTTATGAGTCTGAATTGATTTGATGGCAGGGATTTGGGTTGGGCTTATGTGATTATTAAAATTGCTTCTTTTGGGTGAGGCTTGTGAAGGTAGCCGGTATTTTTTATTTCTGGCCTGAACCTCTGGAAGCTCCCTGTCGATATGCTGTGACAAATCTTGTTGGATGATCTTCAGCAATATTTACTTGCATGTGTTATCAATGATATTTCTCTACAATTTGCACATTCTCTTGGAGCACCTTTCTTTGGAATGGGTACCAACATGGATCTCGTCCAGTCAGTTGGCCAGGTCACTGTCTTCTAAATTTCCTGGCATAGAGGAGTGAATGCTTCCAGTGCTTCATCAATTACTGAAATATTACAATTGATATTCCATCAATTAGTAGAGACTTGTTTCTGGCTAGCACCTTCAGTACAGCTTGAACTTCTTCATTTAGTAATATTAGTTCTTGACGATATACTATTACTTGAAATGGTTGAATGTCAACTAGCTTTCTTTGGTACAGTGACTGTGTTCTTTCTGTCTTCTTTGGATGCTTCCTGCATCATTCAATATTTCAATATTGCAGTCCAAGGCTTGAACTTTTTCTTGAGTTCTTTCAGTTTAAGATATGCTGAGCTTGTTCCTTATTTTGATTTTCTAATTCTAGGTCTTTTAGCAGTTCATTATAATATTTTGTTTGTCTTCTCTAGCTGCTCTTTGAAATTTTCTTTTTTT
>NW_022107431.1:73478367-73499711 GCF_000313985.2 Echinops telfairi
AGGCTGGTGTGCTTCTTCCATGTGGGCTTTGTTGCTTCTGAGCTAGATGCGGCTTGTTTACCTTCAAGCCTTTAATACCCCAAACACTCTATCTTTTGATAGCCAGGCACTATCAACGTTCTTCACCACATTTACTTATGCACCCATTTGTCTTCAGCAATCATATCAGGAAGGTGAGCACACAATGATATGATTCTTTGTTCTTTGATGCCTGATAATTCTTTAAAAATTTTCTGTTAAGCTATTTAACTTCATCATTTCCTCCATTTGCCTTAGCTACTCTATGATTAAAAGCAAATTTCAGAAATGCTTCCTATACAAGATTTCTTTAAAGTGTCAAAAAGCAAGGATGCTACTTTGAGAACTAAAGTGAGTCTGATATTTTCTCTTTTTTTATCATTTTATTGGGAGCTCCTACAACTCTTTATCACAAACCATCCATCCATCGTGTCAAGCACATTTGTACATTTGGCGCCATCATCATTCTCAAACCATTTTCTTTCTACTTGAGCCCTTACTATCAGCTCCTCCTTTTTCTCCCCTCCTTCCCCACCCCCCAAGTCTGATATTTTCAACAACCTCAAATGCATGTGAAAGTCAGGCAATCAATACAGAAGACCAAAGGTGGGACAAAGCCTTTGCATTATGCTCTGGCAAAGAATAGTGAAAGTACCATGGACTGAAAAAAGAACAGACAACTCTGCCATGGAAGAAATGTAGCCAGCATGTTCCAGAGAGGCAAGAATGTGGCGACTTCATCCCATGTGCTTTGTACATGACGTCAGGAGTTACTGATCTCTGGAGAAGGACATCATGGTTGACAAAGTAGAGGGACAGTGCAAAAGGAGAACCTTGACAAGATGGATTGACACAGTGTCTACAACCATGGGCTTTCACATAAGAACAATTGTGAGGCAAAACTAGGAGTGTTTTTTTTTTTTTTGGTTCTGTTATCAATAGAGTCCCTGTGTGTCTAAATGGACTCAAGGACCTCCAACAACCGCCTCAGATGGTCCCCATCCCTGCTCTAGAGCCTTGTGTTATGTTTTAAGTGTCTTAGATAAGACTGCCCAGCCCAGCAGGTTATTCAGGAAAGGTGACCATAAGACAGAGCCTAGGACCTACCTTCTTAGGATTAGTATTTCATGGTGGCTGGCAGAACTTCACTTCATGATCACATTCTGGAAACAACCAACCTCAAGGGAAATGGGCTCATACTCAGGGTGACCTAGTGAATAATATTGTCCGCTCCTGCACAATTCTCTGGAGTTTGCACTACAAAAGGATGACTTCCGGTAAACACTCTGGACACTCCAGCTCCCTGCCTTTCCTGTTTGATGAAAGACATCCAGGTGCACGAGAAGGGCTCCATTCTTGTTTGCAGAGGGAAGCTCTGCACTGGGAACTCTCACGGACACCACCCAAGTGCCTCTCTCTGTGCAACTATTTTTCTACTGGAAATCTATAATCATAAGTATAGCACCTTCCGGGTGTTCTGGGTGCCATTCCAGAAAATTCTTGCAACTGAAGGAGTAGTGAAGGCCAGAAAGTCAGAAACAAGAGGAAGCTGGAACCCTGAGGAGACACAGAGAACCTCTGAATTTGCACTCAGGAGGCCGGAAGTGAAGACCCAGCGTGGCCCTAGCGCTTGCAGTCAGCAGGGGGTAGAGGGCAGACACTGTTCAGCAGATGAGAAATGGAGGGTTTGGTGTGGACTCGCAGCTTGTGCTGGTATCTCATTTATACCTATGTGACCGAGAACTGTCTTTCAACTTGAGAGATCTGGCCCAGCTCCGAATGGTTAGGACCAGAGGAAGAAGTGATATATGAATAACTGGTGTCAGAATTGAGCATAAAAGTAGATTTGCTACTTAGAGGATTGTGTCCCCTAAGGAGGTACAGTCCTGGGAACTCATAAGGACCTTTCAACAGTGTCCTATAGTGTCACTATGATTCAGCTTCAACTCGATGGCAGTGAGTGTGGTTTTGGGTTTGCTGGGTATTTGATTTCTGTCTTCACCGCTTTCTTAATAAAAAAAATACCAATTTATAAACTATCAAGGGCTCATGAGGAAGGGGGGAGTGGGGAAGGAGGGGAAAAATGAGGACCTAATGCCAGGGGTTTAAGTGGAGAGAAAATGTTTTGAGAATGATGTAAAAATGCGCTTTACACAATTGATGTGTGTATGGATTGCAATAACAGTTGTATGAGCCCCTAATACAAGGTTTAAAAAAAAAAAAAAAAGCAATATGGACATTTGTTATTAGTTGTCCCCAGAGTGAAGATTCTTGCCTCTTCACCCTTCTTGTGCTAGTTGAAATAGAGAAGAGCCCTGGGCCTGGTCAAGCCTATTATTCTAAAGCAGGACTTGACGATGACTAGTTCTAATGGACTCAGATTCGCATAACTAATCGACAGAAGTTCTTTGTAAATACCACAGCAACGCCATATAAAGATGTTCAGGGTTGATGTGTGATTACTTTGTTTTAGGTAGATTTGGTATGGTTCCATAGCACAGATAAGCCCTAAGGGTAAGAAACAACAACAAAAACTGCATGCGGGATAAAGTATACCGAAGGGAAAGTTAGCTTTATAGGCAAGGGCATAGAGAAATCTTTGAAACAAACATTTATGTTGGAAAAAGGCAAGAAAAGGGGCCCAAGCTGGGCAGCCCATAGACAATTGCTTCAAGTGCAGATGAACCATTTTAAATCTAACACACGCTCTTGACACTGATGCTAGCCAGAAGACTTCTGCGGTTGCTAAGAAGCTATGTGTGTCGACGCCAACCGAAAGCTGGTGGTTGGGACCCACCTGGCACTCTGAGGGAGAGAGCTACGTGCAGCCTGCTTCTGTAAAGATGTACAGCCTCAGGAATCCTATGGGGGAAATTCTACTTTGATAGGGTCAGTAAGTCGGAATTCACTCAATGGCAAGGAATTTCATGTTGATATTAGTTGCTGTATGTAACAAATTGACAACAACTAAAGAGAAGATAACAAACTCACTACTGTTGAGTGTATTGCAACTCCTATAAATCCCCACAGCCATCGAGTGGGTCCCAACTCCTAAGCAATTCTATAGGACAAAGTAGAACTGCTCCTTAGGATTTTTGAGACTATAAATCTTTACAGGGACTGATATCTGAAATCTATGGGTTTCAGATATCTTTCTCCCATAGAATGATTCCATAGAGCAACAAAAAACTACTCTCTAGTTTTGTTAGGGATTGTTAGACTGTGAATCCTCATGGACACAGGCTGCCTCCTCTTTCGAGTGGTGGTTGGTTGGTTGGTGGTTGGTTGTTTGCTTGGTGTCAGACATCAACCTGGTGATTAGGAGCTCAGTGCCCAAACCAAAGAATCACCTTCTGACTTGCCATTTGTCTAATTTGTCTTACTACTTGCTGTTTTAGTGGCACAAACTCATGGCAAACTAATGAATAATATTGCCTGATCCTGCATAATTCTCATAATTACATAGAGCCCATTGTTGTAGTTATTATATCTACCTGTTTTATAAAGTGTTTCCCTTGTTTACAATGAGCCCCTGCCAGGCATTGTATGTGCTTGTAGACATATCACTAAAGTAAGAATTGATTGGAAATCTGGGTTCTGGTAGCAGTACAATGACTAGCGACCTTGCATAAGTCACTTAACCAGATGGGTTTCAGATTCCTGTCTTACTTGTTCCAAGAAGCCCACGGTTTTGAACACCCTATTACTGTTGAGTTGATTTGGCACCTAGCAGCCCTAAGTGACAGAGTAGAATCTCTCTGTAGGGTTTCCTAAGTGGCTGATCTCTACAGTAGTACACTGTCACATCTTTCCCCTATGCAGCCTCTGGTGGGTTAGAATTTCTGATCATTTGATTAGCATTCAAGTCCTTTAACCAGTATGTTGCCAGAGTCCTTGATTCTTAACTAACCACCTATTGTGCTCAAGTTGACTCTAGCTCATTATGGCCTTAGAGCAGCAGTGCTCAACTTATGGGTCGTGACCCCTTTGAGGTCGAATGACCCTTTCACAGGGGTCATCCAATTCTTAACACTAGCAAAATTACAGTTATGAAGTAGCAATGAAAATAATTTTATGGTTGGGAGGGTCATCTCAGCATGAGGAACTGTATTAAAGGGTCGCAGCATTAGGAAGGTTAAGAGCCACTGCCTTAGAGTCTTACCTAAGGAAATGAGATAGATTACGAAGGTTCTGTATATTTCCAGAAGGCTCTATTTCAAGATGGAAGCCAATCAATGACTATTATCCAAAAGCAAATATTCAAAACATAAATAACCATCAAATAAGTTATTTCACTGGGGTGGATAATTATAATATGTGTGTATTCTGGTTCAGTGCTTACTCTTTGGACTGTGGACCACAAATTTCACAGTTAGAATCCACCAGCTACTCCTCAGGAGAGAGAAGAGGATTTCAACTTCTGCAAAGAGTTACAGTCTTGGAAAGTCATGCAGCTTTACCCTGTCCTACAGAGTCGCTATGAGTCTGCACTGACTTGATCATGGTGAGTGGATGAGTGAATCTGTTGTGTATTGAAACAGACTTGGACTGCCAGCATTTTCAAATTTTATATTTTGTTCATTTAAGATGTTAATAAAAATGACATGGTCAGACTGTAGCAATGTATTATGAAGGCTATTTATTTGTGGGTTCTAGGATCTTGACACATGCACTTGCTTTTGTTTGGTGCCATTGAGCCAGATCCAGCTCTTAGCGACCCACGTACAACAGAGCGAAGCCCTGCCCGGTCATGCGCCATGCTCACTGTATTGTTATGTTTAAGCCCATTGCTGAAACCAGTGTGTCCATTGATCCTGTTGAAGGTCTTCCTCTTTTTCTTTTATTTTCTACTTTCCTAAGCATAATGTCCTTTTCCAGAGACACTAACATACCAGGAAACTTAAAATTGATATGTATGAGAACAGTTAAATCTTCCAAATTCTAAAGTGATCTTAAGGAACACTATAGTGTGAGCTGTTTCCCTTGCCCAAGATAAATATTTCAGAATAGTGATGAAAGGACATCAAAATGAAAAAACTTAAATAACTTCTGACTGGTAGGAATACATGAAAATTTAAACAAATATATTGCTTTATTCTAACTCCTCATATGCACTCAAGCTCAGATGAAATGCTTTCTGTTTCAATGAGTATGTCTTAAAACTGGGGGTGTTTGGTTTTGAGCCACTTGAAGCACTAGAACACTTCAATTATGTACAATTTCTTAACATTATCTCACAGAATATGTACCCGACACATTTGTGTTTGATTTAATTCCTCAGTTACTGGAGTGTATTTCTTTTAAAGCAGAATATGACTACTAATTTAAATGACATATAACTTAGTTTAGGACAGACTTTAAAATGTCTGTATTGGAAAACACAATAGAAAACTTAGGGGTAAAATATTAAATTAATTGTTATCCTATTATGCCTGTTGACTCAGAAAGGGGAAATATGTGTAATGCCTAAAAGTATGTTTTCTCAGTATAACATTTCTGGAAAAAAGTATTTTTATTTCACTAAGCCATAGATATTTTTTACCTCAGATCAGAGCTATATTACCAATACCAAGCAGATTTCACTTATTCACCATTGTCAGCAAAAACAAAAATAAGTTGAACTATGGACAAGACTAGAAAAAAAACTGCAAAAACAAACACTTTGTTTTATTTTTAATAACTACACTTCCAGAGGAGAAGATAGTCTTTGCTCTCCTGAACCTCGGTCCTCCCAGAAGGGGCAAAAAACAAACAAAAAAGCATTTAACAATGACCACAGTATCTCACTGACTGCCAGAGAGTCAATACCAACATGCACAGGACCGGGTAGAACTGCCCCTGTGGGTTCTGAGACTGTAACTCTCGACAGGCGTAGAAAGTTTCATCTTTTCCCTCAGAAGCAGCTGGTGGTTTCAAACTGCTGGCCTTTGGGTTAGCAGCCCAATGTGTAACAACTAGGTGTAAATTAAATAAAGTAAATTAAAGTGTCATGATATTTCAGGAGAAGGAGTCAGTGCATCCAAATGGAATGATCAAAGGTGTCATTGTAAAGACCATGGTGTTTTTTAAAGATGCAGCCTTTAAAATGGGGTTGTTAGAGGGGAACGAGGAAACCAGGATTCCCAGTAATGAGAGCAACGAACAGAAGAGCAGGGGCGTGAGGAAACTATGTGGCACAGACTTGAAAGGGAACTTCATTCACTCAAGCCTCGAGTGTGTGAAAGAGTGAGCAGTAAGTCAGGGGCTGAAAGTCTGGCAAGAACTTTAATCATCCGAGTTGGAAGGGGCATAGAGCAATGGTTTTCAACTTCCTAAGGTTCCTAAGGCCGTGAACCTTTAATACAGTTCCTCATGTTGTGGTGACCCCCAGCCATAAAATCATTTTCGTTGATACTTCATAACTGCTATTTTGCTTCTGTTATGAATCACAATATAAGTATCTGACATGCAGGATGTATTTCCACTGTTACAAATCAAACATAATTAAAATGTAGTGATTAATCACAAAAACAATATCCAATTATATATTGTAAAATATTCATTTCTAATTACAAATAAATGAAATTTTGTCTTGAAGCATGGTGTAGCATGGGTAACAGTCTTAATATAACAACAGTAAACTACATTGCTACATTTTGCGACAGTATCCATAAAAAGCCAGTGTGAAGGTTGAAATAGTTTGTTTCTCACAGATCAGAAATTCTCGGGCAGTCTTTGCAAGAGCACAATGAAGATCTTCCACAACAAGTCTACTTCTGTATGTAGACTTCATAACCAACAAGCTGGAAAGCCCTGTTTCACAAAGATGCATTGTTGGAAATGGAGGAGAAGGTGCAACATGGTCTCAGACAGAAGAGAATATGACTGAAAACACTTGATCCAGAATTTTGTAACTGGCATTGTGGAGATATCAGTTCTTGCTGCATTTCTGTTAATAAATTCAATGAACTCCTCTTGTGCTGTCTCAGGAACATTTTCAACGTTGACTGTGAATGGGCTTTTGGCAAATACAAATGGGGTGTCCGGTAGATTTGGAAAGTTAGATGAAGTTTCATCTTACTTTCCAACACATTTTAAAGCTTTTCCTCTCAACAACCATCTCACTTCAGTGTGGAATAACAGAGGATTATTCAGAGCATCCAACTTGGCACAGTTGCGAAAACAGTCAACTGTTTAAAGTGCTTGCCTTTACAAAATTGACAGAACTTATGACGCTTTTCATTACTTCTTGTGTAACCCTTGTGGCAGCTTCTTCATTGCTAATATTTTCGGATGAATCATACAGTGAGTTCCAATGACTTTGGGTGACTCGGTACCAAACGTTGAAATCAGACCAAGGTCCTAGCAGAGCTGGAGCACCATCTGTGCAAACACCACAAAGCTTTCCCCAAGAGCTCCTGTGCTCTTTCAGAGATGAACCAACTGCGTCAAATACATCACGTGCAGTAGATGTTGTTTCAAGAGGTTTGCAAAAAATAAACTCATCTTTAAAGTCTGCATCATTAATATACCTCACATAAACCAGTAACTGTGGACAGTTTGCAACATCTGTAGATTCCGCAAGCTGGATGCTGAATATTGGAAGTGGAACAGATTTAATTTCCTGGATTACCTCAAGAATATCATCAGACATGGCATCTATTCTTCTGTGGACAGTGTCATTAAATAAGGAAATTGCACTCAGTTTCGTAACAAATTCCTCTCTGATCATAACTCAAACAATGTCGTTTGCCACTGGCAACAGTAAATCCTCAGCGATGGTGTGAGGCTTCATAGCTTTGGAGATTCCGAGTGCCACCAAATATGAAGCTTCAATGGCTGCTACGTTCTGTTTGTGTTGCTTGCCACCAGTGTCAAGTGTGGCTTTCTTGAGTCCATCAGCTTTGCTTCTAAAATAGTTGGTAGCCTTGCTGGCAAAGCTTGGATGCTTGCATCAAAATGGTGTTTTATTTTGCTGCTGCCATTATTGAGGTAAAACCACACTGTAAAAAGTCCTCACTATATTTTCTTTTCTTAACATTCTTCTCTACACAATCCATTGTCATGGGATGGTTTGCTAATGAAAAGAATATATAACAATAGCTTTAATAATACAAAAGTTGATACATGGCATAATTCAGTCAATACAGTTCATTAAAGTTTCCTGTGATTCTGTTGTTTTGTTACATACCTGTTACTATCACAAGGGGGCAGTATTCACATCAACCACAGCTGAATATAAAAAGACGGATCAGCACCCAGATTATGGTACAGATATTTTTTTTGGCAGTAGCTGATGATTTTACAGTACATGATTTTACATTTACGCAGTAATTATAATTCATGAAGTGTCGTTTTACCTCCAATACTGCTACTTTCAACACAGTAGCTGCTTTTAACAGAGTAGCTACTTTCAACACAGCAGCTGCTTTCTACACAGTAGCTGCTCTCTACACATGTGTGACTGGTCCATATAAGTATGTTATGGCACCAGCCCTCTCACATACACCTGTATTTGTACAGGGTGTATGTGATGGAATTGGCGCAATGATGTCATCACACTGGGTACTTGTATGTGGGCATATATGCATGTGTGCAGGCCCACCTGGTGACTGACAGATAGAGGAGCAGTGTCTTGGTTCCTAAGACCACCGAAAATATGTGTTTCCAATGTGAAAGGGTCGTTCGACCCTCAAAAGGGTCGCAACCCACAGGTTGAGAGAACCTCTGGCATAGAGGATCTTGAGAAGGGGCATTGTGAAATAAGAGCTGTACTTTAGGATATTTATTCTGGCACACATGTATCAAGTGGATTGAGAGGATGCTAGCTCAACCACTCCTTAACGTGACGAGAAGGCACAGCAGTAGCTAGTAGTGCTGAGGCCTCAGCCAATGGCCTGCTTTCCTGCACCAACATACAATGGGACCACCAAGATCTTTTCAGTGGAGCACTGCTGATACAAAGGTTAATCCAGATTGGCTGCTTGGAGTCACTGAAATTCACCTTAGGGAGAGCAATTCTATGAGTCTGCTCCATAGGGATTATAGTCCCACAGGATTTTTTGCTCAAAATTTACTGGATGGCACACAATAACAACCTGGATCCAAAATATACCCCAGCTCCAATGAGTTGTGACCATTTCTTCACTTGAGCTATATAGAGTTGGTCTGGTAATAATCACTTTGAGTGCATATATTAGTACTTATGATTGAGGCTAGGGGGCAAGATAATAAACAGTCAAGCACTCCCACTTTGTCTCTGTTTTGGGTTTTGAAGTTTTCTAATAGCTGAGTATTTCATTTATCCTGAGACTTGAGCTGTACCATTGATGCAAGCTTTTTAATTATCGCTATCAATGTGACTACATAAAGGAAAAGTGTGAATCTATAATTTAGATTGGCAGATAGCAATTAGAATGCTAATTGATATCTGAGAAATATGATTTTGATAACAGCAAGACAATGTTTAAATGCTAAACCTAAAATCACTTGAAGGCTAAACTAGATGCTAAATTTAGATTCTAAAGGAACAGCAGGGGAGCCCTGCTTCCTTGAGGCTTAAATGTTTGATTAAACTTGATTTCAAGTTATCCTGAGGGAAACTTCAAGAGGAACTTCATTCCATGAGCGAGGCCACTATAGAATATATATAATAGATACTTTTCTTCTGAAACTTCACTATAATGTCTGAAAGCGGTAATCTCATTTTACAAGAAAGAGAAGAAAATCTGCCCAAATGTAGTAAACAGAAATTGTACTTGTTCTTCTTGTCTCGCTAAGGTGAAGTGGTTTGCCTGCTAGGATGCCAATTCAAACGCATGGTGGCCCCAGATGTTTCACTTAGTGTAGACCTGTGCCCCCTGTGTTTTTATGGCTGTGATCTTTTGGAAGCAGTTTGCATGACTTTCTTTTCCACTTTGGGTGGGCTTTTGGGTGGGCTCAACTGCTAGACCATCAGTTGGTTGTCCAGCACTTAGCATTTCAGCTCCACCCACAGCTTTCATAAGGAGATGGTATTGTACTTGGGAGGTGTCGTCAAGTAGGTTTCAACTCACAGCGCTGTTACACACAGCAGAATGAAACCCTGGCCTATCCTGTGCCATCCTCAGCATCGCTCTGGTGCCTGAGCCCATTGTGGCAGCCCCTGTGCCAGCCCATCTCCTGAAGGGCTTCCTCTTTCTCACTGCCCTCCACTTTACCAAGCGTGTGTTAGCCTTCGCAGGGGACTGGTCTCTCCTGACAAAAGATGAAGTCTTGTCCCCCTGACTTACAAGGAGCACTCTGGCCTGACTTTTCTAAGAGGGTCTTTCTTGTCCTTTGGGCAGTCCATGGTATTTCATTCTTTTCCTCCAGCACCACAATGGAAACACAACAGTTTTTCAATTCTTCCTTATTCAGTGTCCATCTTTCACATACATTAAGGGGATTGAAAATAGCATGGCTTGGGTCAGGTGCACCTTAGTCCTCAAATTAACAGCTTTGTTTTTCAACACTCTAGAAGTCTGGTGCAGCAGATTTGCCCAATACAGCATGACTTTTGAGCTGTTGACTGCTGTGTCCATGAGCATTAATTGTGGATCCAAGTAAGATAAAATTCTTGATAACTTCAATCTTTTCTCCCTGTATCATGATGTTACCTATCGGTCCTGTTGTGAGGATATTGGTCTTCTTCACATTGAGTTGTAATTCATACAGAAGGCTGCAGTTCTTTAAATTCATTAGCAGTGTTTCAAGTCCTCCTCACTTTCAGCAAGCAAGATTGTACCACCTCCGTGTAGCTAATAGGCTTCCTCTAATTCTGATGCTACACTCTTCTTCATATAAAGCAACTTCTCTGATGATTTGCTCAGCATGCACATTGAATAAATATGGTGAGAGGATGCAACGCTCTTGCACATCTTTTCTTCATTATTCCCTTGTTCTGCTTGCACAACTGCCTCTTGATCCATGTACAAGTTCTGCATGAGCACAATCAAATGTTCTGGAATTCTCATTGTTCTCAAGTCTATCCATAGTTTGATATGATCAACACTGTCAAATGCCTTGACATGGTCACTAAAACACAAGTAAACACCTTTCTGGTATTCTTTGCCTTGAGCCAAGATCCCTCTGGTGTCAGCAATAAGAACCTTTGTTCCACACTCTCTTCTGAATTCCACCTGAACTTCTGGAAGCTCCTTGTCAATATACCACTGCCACCATTCTTGAATGATCTTCAGCAAAATTTTACTTGCATGTGAATTTAATGATATCGTTCTGCAATTTGAGCATTCTGTTGGTCACGTGTCTTTGAAATGGCTACAGATATGGTCCCTTTCAATCAGTTAGCCAAGTAGCTGTCTTCCAAGCGCTTTCAGTGCTTCACCAGATTGTGGAAATCTTTCTATTGATATTCTATCAATTCCTGTAGTTTTATTATTTGTCTATCAATTAAAAATATCACTTCTATCTCTTTCTTGCTTGAGGGCACTGTAAATAATCTTAGAGCACATTCGTATGCCTGTTTACCTGAGAAGAATCACATATGAAGTCTTGAAGAGTAAAACTCTCCTAAAATGTCAAGATCCTGTTCAAAAACCCTGTAAGCATGACTCTTTGGGATCTAGATTCACTCTCTTCACCTATGATGAACTTTGATATCTAACTAGAATATGTTGGGCCTATGGAATATTTTATCATTTCTTTTTCCTCAGTAAGTAAACATTATAGGCTGAAAGCTTCTGAATAATATAAACACAACTGTCAGCCTTGGAAAGAAAACAAAACTAGTTTTTATTTCCAAAACCTGCTTCTTATTATATCTCTCACACTCAATAATATGGGGTATAAAGCAATGGCAACAAGCCATTGAAGAAAAACAAGCCATGATTAAGAGAGATGGAATTGGAAAACATTCAAAAGGAATCAGAGTATTTTTAAAGCTCCACCTGGTGCCAGAACTGGAAGGAAAAAATAATTTAGAGACATTTACTGGCATTGACACTGTTGCCTCTTTACATGGGTGATCAGTATTACATATTCAGAAATCACTGGAAGAAATCTGTCTCTGTAAAGACTGGCACTACCCAAGAGTCTATCCTGGGTCATTGGCCTGTCCATGGCCTTCTCTTTCCCTGTCATTATTTTAGTAATTCACACACTGTGGATTATGGTGAAAAACCAAGACTTTGCATTTATCCTAGATCTGGTGCCTAAGGTTCAGAGTTGAATAACTTCCCAGATGTCCACATCCATGTCCCTACCACAGGCATCTTCTTTTGCCCTCTCGGCCACAGCACTGTCATCTCTGGCCACTGCCGTCACAGAGCGCTCAGTGCTTTGTTCATGGCCTGCCTATCTCACTGAATCAGAAGCGCTTTAGAAGCTTGACGATGTCTATTTTGTTCATTGTTCTATGCCATAAGTAATTCTTGACTAAATTAATCAATGGCTGGAATTGATTAATTATTCTGGACAATCAAACTTTCACAAAATGTGCTCCTTTTCTTTTTAAAAAATACTTTTATTGGGGGCTCTTACATCTCTTATCACAATCCATACATTCATCCAGTGTGTCAAGCACAAAATCTGCTTCTTAAGTGAGCTGCTCCCCAGCCTCCGCCACTTCAGATAAAAGGTCTTCATTATCATCTAAGTGCCAATTCCCTCCGGGTCACAGCACACTGCTGCAGTGTTTCCTGTTCTGTTAGACTGTGATTTCTGTTTATGATTGACTTTGTCTATCAATAATGTCTCTCAAGTAAGAGTCATTTAATTTGTCTGAACATTCAGTTGATAGAATTAAAATAAAAATATTGCCTTCCAGAATAAACTGACTAAAACTGTCTATGCACTCAAAGCATTTCCTTAGTTGCATGATACATATATTGTTTTTAAAAAATGTTTTCCTTCTGACCTGTGCAATTCAGTGGAATCTGTGATCTGCTTCACATTGACAGAGAAACGATTTGGGCACCTTCTGGGGAGGTTAGAGAAATCAAGTAATGAAGAGAAAGAAATGGATCCTACCACATAGACCATTCATTCTTCTCATCTTTAAAGAGAGTTGAGACCTGTAAGCCAAATGCCTTTTTCCCCTCTCTAGTAAGTGTGTATCAAAACACTGTGGCACTTTAAACAGTATTTAACTGCCATAGGTAAATGTAGGGTAAAATTTCAAGGATCAAAGTTCTGTAAAGAAACATGTAAATAATTTTTGAAGAGCATAAAATAAGACCATCTAACACTTGATTCCTTTCAACTCTTACTTGGTGTAATTTGCATTTTGTCAGAGCACGCTGCTTCAATTCTCTCCGTTCTTTTTTTTATCAGAAGTAAGAAATGACGTTAAGTATAGCCAGGTGCCTCAAATTCATCTACATTTGGAGGATCCTGGCAAAGCCAATGCCTTATCATTTCTTCTAACTGAGCTGAATTCCCTAAGATCAGGCAATGTGAGAAAGAGTTATGAGTAGTTTCTGAATATCTTTCTAAGTATGAAATCAAGGAATATTCTGAAAAATTAGAATATCGGGATCAATTAAGCAAAGTCACAGTATTTTCCCTAGAAATATCTCGGTATCTTGCTAATGACCAGTGCATCTAAAGCCTCTACAAAGTTCTTTATATCAACACTCTCCTTATTTGAACATGATGCCTTTTTAATTTTTTTTAAGGGAATGGCCTTCCTAATGATAAGCCAAAAATAAGTGAGCAAGTCTCACCACTTGTCTAAGCATTTCACTATCTGGTCTCATTTCTTCTAAAGCTAAAATGTTCCTTCTCTGGCAGAATGCTCGACACCCTTTGCCAAGAACACAATTCAACTATATTCGTTCTTTTTCTTCCTTTTATGATTGTCCAGCTTTGGCTTCCTGAGGGAAACTTTTTAGAAAGCAACTACTGGTTAAATGAGAAATAGGGGCATAGTATCTACCTTCTGGTATCAGTAAGTTATCATCATTTTTGAGTTTCACTTTCCCAGCATTCTGCTTATCTTTTAGTAGTAAATGCTATAATCACTACTGTCATGAAAAATGGACTTTCTTTCTGTATAACCTTTGCATTCTAATTGCCAGCCCCTTCCAGAAACATTTATTTTTCTACTAATGGCCAGTAGCCAGCTTCAATCTAGCAAGGGAAGAAATTCCTAATTATTCTGGCGGGGATTCTCTGCACTTATCTTTTAATTCTGGATTCAATTACTGGACCCCATAATTCTGCCATATTAACCTTATTTTAGAAGAAGTTTTCTATTGGAGTGATGGCAGAAGACAGAATCACTGACTATAATCCGATGGATAATAATATGCAACACAACATTTGCTTCCATAGAATAGTGATGCTACTTGATAGATGCTCGAGATGAGAGCTCCAAGTGCTTTACAATCATCACCTTATTCATCTTTATCCTACTTCCTGGAATTGAGTATTAGCAAAAAATGAAGGGAATGTAAAGACACCAAGTTGAAGAAAGATAATGGTGCCCGGCTATCAAAAGAGATAGCATCTGGGGTCTTAAAGCTTGAAGGTAAACAAACGGCCATCTAGCTCAGAAGCAACAAAGCCCACATGGAAGAAGCACACCAGCCTGTGTGATCACGAGGTGCCGAAGGGATCAGTTATCAGGCATCAAAGAATAAAAAATCATATCATTGTGTGCTCACCTCCATGATATGATCACTGAAGACAAATGGGTGCATAAGCAAATGTGGCACAAAAAAAAAGCTGATGGTGCCCGGCTATCAAAAGATACAGCGTCTGGGGTCTTAAAGGCTTAAAGGTAATCAAGCGGTCATTTAGCTCAGAAGCAACAAAGCCCATGTGGAAGAAGCACACCAGCCTGTGCAATCAAGAGGTGTCGAAGGGATCAGGCATCAGGCATCATCAGAACAAATAATCTTACCATAGTGAATGAGGGGAGGAGTGTGGAGTGGGGACCCAAAGCCCATTGGTAGGCTACTGAACATCCCCTTACAGAAGGGTCTCAGGGAGGAGATGAGCCAATCAGGTGCAATGTTGCAATGATGAAAAATACAACTTCCCTCTAGTTCCTAAATGCTTGCTCCCACCCCCACCCCACCCCCACTATCATGATCCCAATTCTACTGTACAAGTCTGGCTACACCACAGAATGTACACTGGTACAGATAGGAACTGGAAACACAGGGAATCCAGGACAGATGATCCATTCAGGACCAGTGGTATGAGTGGCGATACTGGAGGGTCGAGGGAGGGTGGGTTGGAAAGGTGGAACCGATGACAAGGATCTACATGTGACCTCCTCCCTGGGAGATGGGCAACAGAAAAGTGGGTGAAGGGAGATGTTGGACAGAGCAAGATATGACAAAATAATAATTTATGAATTATCAAGGGTTCATGAGGGAGGGGGGAGGGGGGAGGAAGGGGAAAAATGAGAACCTGCTGCCAGGAGCTTAAGTGGAGAGCAAATGTTTTTGAGAATGATGAGGGCAATGAATGTACAAATGTGTTTTACACAACTGATGTATGTATGGATTGTGATAAGAGTTGTGTGAGCTCCTAATAAAACGACTGAAAAAAACAAACAAACCTAGAGCAAATGCTTAGTTACAGATTTGGGTATGAAGGGGAAAAAAAGACACCAGGTAATGAAATAATTTTCTCAATTGACAATTCATTTTAATGCTGGGGTTTCACTTCTAATTCCTTATCATGACCTATGTAGCTAAAATAAATTGGACTGGTTCTATTTTTTTTTAAATGTAATCCTTTTCTTGAATTACAATAGTAATAACAAAGCAAGTAATAACTTAGAATGCTAGTTGCAAATTACAAAGAGTGCTTTCTTTAAAGAAATATCCAGTCAAAACAGTGGTTTCATAGGAAGTTAGAAAGGAATTTTAGGAAGATTGAAAATTGTTGGGGTAAGCACATGGCCAGAGAAATAGCACTGAAGAATTTGTTTCCATCATGACAATACACCTGCTTGTTCTTCTAGGCCAAAAAAGGCTGCCCTACAAATACTTTCATTGTGAAACCTGACCCCATCCACACGTGGCCATGAATCTGTCACTTTCAGCTTCCTTTTGTTCTGGAACCTCAAAGATCACTTACAAGGAACACCATATGTGTTCCCTGAAGATGCCCCATGTGCTGTTTCGACATGATTCAAATTGGAAAGCACAGAATTCCTGGGGGAAGGGTGGAGAGATGGACATACTGCCTTCCAAGAGGACACGCACGCATGGATGGTCATTGAAACGCGAGCTTCACGTTTCTGAATTTTTGTCTAACAAACAGTTCTATGCTTGCATAGCCATAATGTTTTACTTACCTTAATATATTAATAAAGCTGTTTTCAATTGAAAGTCATAAAGTGAGTATTCTAAATTGACTTAAAAGGTAAAAGAGATCAGTTGGCGTGCACAACTTAGGAGTTCAGAAGGTGAATGGAATTTGTGTACAGTCTGGTCAGGTCTTCACCTGACTTCTTCACAGCGGTCGCTCTTTCTTCGTGAAAGATGTCTCCTCGGGCTCACCTGTCCTATGGCTGCAAAGTAGCTGCTGCAATTGCAGGCTTTGCATCTCTTGGCATATTGTGCGCAAGAAAAGACAGCTTCTCTTTCTTTCAACTATCAAACATTCTGATGGAAGCACGTAAGTCATGTGACTCCATCTGAACAATTCAATGGAGCTCCTCAACTCCTAAGTGCACAAATTGGAAGACGAGGTTAGACACTGGATTACATCAATGAAGGCTCCCTGAATAGCCTTGGATGTCGTCAATCCCCCAAATCCATCCCTGCTATACAACAAGAGATGTGTGGAATGCTTGCTGAGAGAAAAATGACAATCGTAGCACTTAAGCAAATTTCCTCAACATTTGGTTTTTAAAAGGATGTTTGGGTTTATAATTTTCAAAACATATTAGGGGAACTTTAGCAAATTCTTTTATTTTTGCATTTTTTTCTTGCACCCTTCTCCAGCAATATGGAAAAAAATTAATAGTCAACATAGAGATGATAGGAAACTTTTTAAAAAATAGGTTCTTTAGAAAATAAAATGGCCCACAGTCAATAGAATGAAGAGTTTTCAATTCTGTCAGAGTTGAGACATATCTCTATAGCACCTGTCTTTTCTGTCATGTTCTTAGCAATCCTATAAAGGATTGTAAAACCCAACTAAATATTAGATATGCATTTTTTAATCTAGAAAGCTATACATTGAGATTTAGGAGGGAAAAGGGAAATGTATGGTCAGCTAGTTTATTGTAAGAGATATCCCTTGTACTGTCTTTGTGGGAAAGGAGGTTGTTTGATTTTAGTACCATGAACTAAAGAGCTGATGGTTGAAGTGATTGCTACATATTTACGCAAGTAACATGCATGTAATATGTTTATGCATGTCACATAATCTACCCCACCCTGCATATTGTTTTCATAAGTGGGCATTCACCACTTGTAAAAACCCATCATTTTTACAGGCTGCCGAGACTTCGATTTCCTGTTCAAACTCTGACACTAAGTTTTCCCTGCTAGTAGCAGACCCTCCCAAGGCTACATTTGAGTATGTAAAGCAGCCCCTCTTCTGACAGGTTTCCGTGCCTGGTCTGCAAGCTGCTTTTTCCAATAGAGGAAGAAATTACTTCCCCTGCCCTGGAAATTGCCCCTCTCCAGGGCAGTCAACCCCTGCCCAGGAGGTGCACAGATCCCTGAACCAAAAAGGGCCATTCAGGCAGGTAGGAACAGCATGTGCATTCCACCCCACTGCCAGTTGGTCAGCAGCCATGCTCAGGCTGTTTGCATCACACACCACAAGGCAAAAAAGAGAGCCTGGCTTCCAGGGAGTATGTGTCCCTAGCTTGGATGACACTGGTCCAACCGACTGCCCAGGGACCTTAAGAAGCACACAGCACCCCAGAGGCATTTCCTGCTCAGCATGGGGCAGCTGCTTGCCAGCCCTGCTTCTGACCCTGGTACCGCATATCTGCACAAGCCTGACTCCCAGGAGTGTGTTCCACCTGATTGTGGTGGAACTTCCTCAGAGCAAATGCACTCTTTCTCCTGTTCTCCCTTCTTATTGCCAGACAAAATCCGCGGCTTGTATCTTCATCACCCAAATATGATCCAAAATAACATTTTGGGATTTCTAAATGAGAGAGAACGAGGCTGAAATTCACATCCAGAATTGTCACAAGACGTGTGGTATATTGTCTGGGTGCAGTGTGACAACACTTCAAAAATAACTCCATCCAGTTAGATATGTGTGCGTATTAAATAATCGGGGTACATTATGTGTGGTAAGGATGTAATAGGCTTTATTTTCAGCATGTCTTTGTTCAGTGCATCTTAACTATTTCTAGTACAAGGCTTCCTCCTGTAGTTGGTAACATCTATTATATGACTGTATCCCTTTGGAAGCTATAAAACAAATCTGCCTTTTACAGCCTTCAATTTGGGGGTTTTGTGATTTCGATAAGGAGAGCTGATTTCACAGGCAGAGGTACTTATTTCCGGGGGTCGCAGCAACGCTCACTTGGTGAGATTGGGTGATGCTACTGAGAGTTTCCACGTTGTTTATAGCACTCCAGGACTGGGACTGGTCTGTCCAGCTTGCATATACTTTGAGGACCAGATCCATGAATCAATACAGTTATTATGATGTGTCTCTTTATCGTTAATTGCTATTTCTTTGTTCATTTTTACTACATTGAGACCTTACGTGCTGTTTTAACACTGCACCTCCTCATATGTACTTTTTTTAAAGTATGCTAAGATTTGGGTTTTGAGTGTGTAAATTATGATTCTTCATATCTAAAGAGCTGAAGTACATTACCACTGAATAATTGACAGGAAGTATTGGTTTGAAATGTTAACTTTCCGATGATTCCTATTAAAAGTTAAGTTAGTTTGTTGTAGCAATGAGAGAGAGAGAGCCTTTGCCTGGAACCTCTTACCTTTAATATTTGGGTTACCTATGCCTATACCCACTGGAAAATATTATGAAATCCTGACTGGCTAAAAACTCCAAATGAATTCCAGTATTAGCTATGAGTTATGCTATTAGATATAATTTTTCTTTTTTTATTAATTGGGACTTAATACCCAGATCATATCAGTTCATACTTCAATCACATCAAGTAATATGGTACAACTGCTAAAACAATGTTTCCAACCATTCATTTTCTATATGGACTCTTTGACCTCAACTCCCTCTTACCTCACCAGTCCCGATGTACTCCCCTCCCCTGATCCTACTTGCTGTCCCAGTAGGTTCATCAATCCTGGGTTTCGTATTCTGAAAAACAGAAAAGCATGTAACACAGCTTCAGGAGTGTGACTGCCAATGACACTACGTGGCTGAGATACACTCTATTATGAATAAATAATAAACAAAACAATATAAACCAAAAATACAAGAAATTTTGGAAACCATACCAGATCCAGCCTGCATTATAAGGGGGGTGGGGAGAAGTCTACAAAGATTTAACTCTTAAGGTCAGATTTATGCCTTTGATCTTCTATGTTCCTCTCTTCTAAGCACTCTAATGACCACTCTCCTCCCAGGCCTTGATTTTAGGAGGGGGAGTTCTCCGGAGGCTTATTTCCATGTAGTTCCACAAATGAATCTCGGGCTTCTACTATCATCCATGCCTTTCTGTGCACCTAAGTCTGACAATGGAGGCTCTGATACCGATCTCTACATTCCCTTTAATTTCTCCATGACTTGTGAAGTGGGAATAACAAGTTTACATTTTACCCTGGTGCAGGTTTTTGTGTTTATGGCAACCTTGAACTCAAAATTTTTCCAAATAACATAAGCTAAATATAGAAAGTGTGTTTCATTTAAGGGGGGAAAGGTTATTTTGAAAATAAAACTAAGAAAGGAAACTCACTTGCCAAAGAGTAGCTGATGGGAAAGAAATTTGTTGTTTGATTTTTGTTGTTGTTTTTGTTTTCAAATTATGTGAGCTAGGTTAGATATGCGGTATCTTGATGAATGGAAATGACTAGTTCCTGTCTTTCAATGGGAGCCTGAGATAACTAAGGGCCCCCGTTTGAGTACATATAGCCACAGAAAACTTTTCTAAAACCTCTCCCAATTAAGGGTATAAAGAACACTTTGGGTGTAGTAGGTTAAGCTTTGGACTGCGAATAAAAAGGTTTACAGTCCAAAGTGACTTGACACTCCACAGGAGAAAGATGTGACTATTTGTCCCATAATTATTTATGGCGCCAGAAATTATAGTATTTTCCGTACGGTGGACATGAGTTGACATCAACTTGATATCAATGTACTGTTACTCATATCACTGGGAATATTACAGAGGATGGCTTCCAATGCCTGAAAATATAGTAAGACAAAGTATAAAAATGCAGTCTTTCCATAATCTTTCTTTTATTCTGAATTAAATGTTAAACCTCAGTTCTTGGAAATAAATGTCTAATAAACTACTGGGAAAATGTGCTCTGAAGCAGAATGAACAAGTCTTGTAGATTTGGGGATGTTTATATTAATTATAATGAAAAATCTAGTTTAAAAATTATTCTTGATGAAATAATAGCACTCAAAAATCAACTGAGGTTTGAAAAATTCTTTAACTTAATTAAAAGCCATGTAGAAGGATTTCAATGTCTAAACCTCAAAAATACCAACAAGGATTGTGAAGTTAATTTGACTGCTGATTTTAAAATTTCATATAACTTATTGCATATACATATTTTCCAAAGCAGTAAATCAATCTACATTTTTATGAGAGCTATTCAGTTCTACAATTATAATTTGAATCACTAATATGTCAACATACAGCAATTATGCCCTACATTTTTGTGTGTTGACAATTCTAAGATTACTTGTCTTAAAATTTACTACTGACATTTCTTTAGCAATGATCATTAAAGAACCATAATGTTCTATATTAATATGCAAGTACAAGTAACATATTTATAATAATTATGATTTTATTCTAAATCTTAAATGCCACTTGCATCAGTTACATATCCTATCTTTATCACAAATTGAGCAAACATTGTAAAGTTCAACAATGACTCTTATATAGCACTTTTAAAATCTGTTCAGAAGAACTATGGCTTACTTTAGTTTTCAAAATGATGTTTTGTGATTTTATAATTCTTGTGGCACATTTTACATAAAATAAAGGGGCGTAATTTCACTGAACCCATTTCTAATATATATTTTCAAAACAGGGTGACAACTTTATGGCCTTGATTCATCCTCGTATCATAATGGACAGGCTGGAAAGAAGGATTTGCCCGACTGTGTAGGTGTATGATATTCAAGCAGGAAACGCTGTCCAAGGTAAGTTAAACTTTCTACGTAACATGTGTCTTACTTAAGACCCAAGCAATATTTTCCTAATAAATTAT
>NW_022107431.1:73500348-73501776 GCF_000313985.2 Echinops telfairi
TTGGTTATCGCTTGTATTCTAAGCTTTGTACTCTGACTGGCTACTGATATAAAAATAATAATAACCAAACCCACTGCATTAGTCCATTTCAATTCACAGCGACCCTATAGGACAGACTAGGCAAGCCCCCATAGAGTTTCCAAGACTGGAAATCTTTACAGACACCAATTGCCTATCTGTTTCCCAAAGAGAAGCTGGTGGGTTCTAACTGCAAGACTTTGTGTTAGCAGCTGAGAGCTTTAACAACTGCACCATCACATAGCCTGGATAATGATGCCAGGCCAAGTAGCAGTGTATTGCTGTATCCCATTTGCAGAAGGAAATGGCTCACAGTGAATGCCTAAAATCCACTTATGGAGTCCTCACATGGATTAAACCTCGGTTGAATTCCCTTGGGTCATTGACTAGGAGTGTGAATTGCCTTCCCCTCAGACAGAATACATCAGAAAGTAAATTAATGCAAACATAGTCAAGCTAAATTTTAACATCACTTGTTTCTCCTTTTCATATGTTCTAGTTTTTCTTATTATTTTCTGTTTCTTGATTGAAGTTTTTATGTGTTTTATTTTGTTATTGTAAGTGAAGGGTTTTTTGGTATGATTTTCTTTATATGAACTGTAGAATAAGTAAATCTATAAAGACAGTAACTACAATAATAATTTCTCAGGGTTATGACAGGGAGGCTGGAGAGAAATGGGGAGCTAATAACAATGAGTGTGAAATGTTCAAAAATGGGGTGATGATTGCACAACTCTAATATGTTCAAACAAGTGGATGGAATGGTACTTGAATTATATGTCAATAAAAATATTGTTATAAAATTATAGAACCCTTTATTAACCAAATATAAAACAACTCCTTGACATAGCCTTCTTCTAGGTCTGAACATTTCTAAAATCAGTGTATCTGGCTCTCTATCTCTCCCTCAAGTAACTTTGCACTCTTTGATTTACACCCTGCAAAATGGCAGTTTGGGCATCTTCAAGAAACTCAGATTGTTCTCTTGAAGTGTTCTCTGAGTTTGGGGAACAGAAAGAGAGTCAAGGTCTTAGCTGTAGTGTGAAGGGATGCTTTCCAACAAGCTTCTCTTAGAAAAGCCCTGGCTGATCTCAACGAATCTGTCTGTGCGTTGTCGTGGTGGAAGCCGTTTGCTTAAGACTTCTTCAGAATAAGCCTCCATGTTTGCTTCCAGAAATCCATCAAGAGTAACCCTTTGGAATCTGAGAATTAGTCACCATACCTTTCTGACCTGATTTCCTGCCATTGAATTCAATTTCCCCATCAGATCCTCTTGAAGGAGACCATTCTGATTGGCCCTTTGTGTTAAAGACACCCTGATCAGATAGGTGTATTCCTGAGCGAACTGATGTGCAACCATCCTTTGATGACAGATATCTGATCAAACACATTTTATTGGGATGAAGCTAT
>NW_022107431.1:73504919-73506004 GCF_000313985.2 Echinops telfairi
AAAAAAAACAACAAAAACCTGGTAGGCTTTGGCACCTGAATGAAAATTGGGAGTTCTGTAGCCTGTCAATGGTGGGATTGTTGTTCTACACATATGGTACTTTGAGACTGGAAAGTATCTTTACAAAAGGTTACAGATGGCCCAATACCGTCAGTAACTAATTCTTCAGGTAAAATATGTAATAATTCTGCTGCCTGGATTTACAGTAAATCACTTTTTTCATCACTGACTGTGTTTTTCATTGAGAAACAAACCATTGTTTGTATGACTTGTGAAACTGTCACTCGGTTCAACCTATTGGAATAATCGGCCAGTGTATCTGGAATACTATATATGTAGAAATTTTAAAAGTTATACACACCGCGGCATTGGTATTAGATTGTTCATATGTAATGATAAAAATGTGTAGAACTTGATGGTTCTAAATGTTAATGTCACAAATCTATCTGAAAATGTGAAAAGGCTACCTAACAAAGTACAGGGATCATTTTCAATGTATATAGGAGGGGGTTATGTGTAGGTCATTGTGATCAGTTTCCCCTTTCTCCCCCACCTTCCCCTTACCCTACTGGTATCACTACTCTCATTATTGGTCCTGAGAGGTTTATCTGTCCTCAATTCCCTGTGTTTCCAGCTCTTATCTGTACCCGTGTACATCCTCTGATCTAACCAGATTTATAAGATAGAATTAGGATCTTGATAGTGGGGGGTAGGGGGTGAGCATTAAAGAACTGGAGGAAAGTTGTCTCTTTTATTGTTGCTACACTGCACCCTGACTGGCTCATCTCCTCCCCGCCACCCTTCTGTAAGGGGATGTCCAGTTGCCTACAGATGGGCTTTGGGTCTCCACTCTGCACTCCCCATCATTCACAGTGATATGATTTTTTGTTCTTTGATGCCTGATACCTGGTCCTATCGACACCTCGTAATCACATAGACTGGTGCGCTTCTTCCATGTGGGCTTTGTTGCTTCTCAGCTAGATGGCCGCTTATTTATCTTCAAGCCTTTAAGACCCCAGACACAAAGCACACAGGAGCAAATGAAGGGTGGAACACATCCTGGCCCACCAAACCCTGAGGGTGAT
>NW_022107431.1:73506889-73532340 GCF_000313985.2 Echinops telfairi
ATACTTTGTTCTATTAAACTGGCATTCTATGATGCTCACCTTCTGGACCCGATTGCTGAAGACAAAGTGGGTGCATAAGCAAATGTGGTGAAGAAAGCTAATGGTGCCCAGCTATCAAAAGATATAGCGTCTGGGGTAATCCACTTTCTAATGGATTACTCTGCCTGAGGACAAGACCACTCACATCCCTCATTAATGCTGTTGTTATGTGTCATCAAATAACCCTAGTGACCCTATGCACAACATAATGACAGTGCACACACCTGTGCCAACCTCGGAATTGTTCCTATGCCTGACCCCATTGATGCAGCAACTATGCCACTCCATCATGTTGAGGCCTGTCCTATTTTTCAGTGCCTTCCATTGTACCAAACAAGATGTCTTTCTTGTTTGCCTGGTATGCCTGGCAGTGTGTCCAGAGTATGTAAGATGAAGTCTCGATGTCCTTTCTTGTAAGGAGCATCCTGGCCTTACTTCTTCTGATACAATCAGTTTGTCTTTTTAGAAGTGCATGGCGTTTTCAATATTCCTCTTGAGCACGCTAATTCCAATGCATCTATTCTTCTTCAGTTTTCCTTACTCAAAGTCCAACTTCCACATGCATATGAGGCGATTGAAATACAATGGCGTGCATCAGTCAGAGTGATCTAGAACAGGGGTTGGCAAACATTTCAGACAGAAGAGCCAATCTGATCCCTCACAACACTTTAAAAATTATTCAAGAGGCATAAATAGATTTTTACAAAGATATGAAATCACCATTATCTAAATAATTTCTGTTTCTTTCCACTTTTACTTCAGAAACACCACATGTACAAACCACGTGTACATACCATATCCACATACTGAAAGAAGTGTATATGGCTCTCCAGCCACAGCTTGTCTCCCCCTAACATAGAAAACAGACTTGGGTTTTAGCTATGCTGTGATGAGCAGTCAGAAGGAATTCAAGAGAGGCATAATCCATGTGGGCACTCTGCACATCTTCTGCAAACCAGGTGCTCCAAATAATATCTTTATTACATAGTAAATATGATGACTATAATTGATGATCATGATGATTAGAATGCGTGCAAAACAGAGAGAGAGAGAGAAACAAAATATCCTGTTCCTAAATGATGCAAAGGCAAAGTGGATAATTTCCATCTATTTCTGTTGGGTAAATGAAGAGAGATATATTCCTTCAGCAGAATCAGGTTTCGTTTGACTTTGTAACAGAAACAATGATTAAGCAACAATGTTTTCAGTGAGAAACCTCAAGAATTGATATATAGATAGAAGTATACATCTAGACATAGATTCATTATGACCTTGTTGGCAAGAATAGTAACCAGTTTCAATATTTTAAATATCTACTTGAATATCTACATGACTTGGGAAACAAAAATCCCTAAGGGCTCTAGAACACAGACTCAAATTTCAGTGTCTCTCTAAATTCTTATAGATGAATCTTCTGTTTTCTATTTGGTTTTTTAACTGCATTGTGTTGAAAGAGCTCCATTACCCATAGCTTCTATATTGCCAGTGCACTGAATGCCGGGAAGCTCCCCCAAAGCTCCCGCACATTTATACCACTTATCCTGAGATATGACTTAGGTGTGTTCACCTTTTCAAGAATTTGTGGGAAGGGTGTCCTGAGTTACCTACCCCAAAGTCTGCTCCACAAACCTGCACTTAGGTCTACCTACGGTCCACACGCGTTCTCCGTGTCAGACTCTGCGATTGCCGAGTCATCATTTGAATCATCATTTGAGTCATCATTGAATCATCATTTGAGTCTCTTGTCAACATTTCACCTGTTGAAATTCTTTATCTTTGCCTCCCTTTGTCCATTTTATAATCATAAAAGCAGCAATCCTCCTGACATTGGAGTAGGTTTCTAGCTTCTCCAGGCTTTTCTAAACATGTAACTTTTAAGAGCATTCCAGTTCCAGCAATAGTTGAAGATGTTACCTTTAATGTGTCAAAGTATTTTATGTTTTCTGTGTAATGAGTGAAAAGTCTTGTGACTTGAGTCAGGCAGAGTGCCCTAGAACAGAGGTTGGAAAACACTGGGGACAATGAAGAGCCAACCCTGTCCCTCATGACAATTTAAAAATTATTCAAGAGCCATAAATAGATTTTTTTTTTACAAAGAAGTGAAATCACTATTATCTAAATAATATCCCTTTAAAAAATTTTGTGGTAACTTTGTATTTTCTGTAAAATCCAGACGCGCAGGCTAAACAATGAGGTGATGCTATCGCAAAGTACCCGGACTGCCTCCACAGGGCAAGCTCCTCCGTCCATGCCGCAAGAGTGACCTTGCCAAACTGAAACAAGAACATGATACTGACAGAATCGTTGGTTTGGGGAACTAGCAATTGTCACTACCAGTTTGAAAGCAATGTCTTTATCTTTCAAAGCATTTGCTTATATCCAGGACATCTCAGGTAAAATGTGCCTGAAATTCAGCTTGCCCAAAGGGTTTCAGTCAATAAATGTTTTATTTGAAGGCAAACAGCAGTATTCGTGTATTCAAGAAGTCAATCTGTCCTTAAGCTCACAGCAATTGATTCTGAAATATAACCTAGGGTAAAGTGTTTCAAATTTTTTTGGTTTGTTTGTTTTTTGCAGACTGGGAACTTTGGTAGTATAACATTATTCCAGGGACATTATATTGGGAAAACTTTCATATAATTCTATAATATCAAGATGTTTTATTTTTAAATTGAGTTCATCCAACCATTAAAAGGAAATCTCAATGTAAAACACAAAGCATATCAAATCCAGCAGAGTAGGCTCATGGTTTAGTCAATAGCATTTGCTGCGTAAAATATTTTATAAAAAATTGTAAGTTGTGCCAGAGATCCCATATCCTTAGATAAGTTTAAAGATGTCCTGGTGGCACCGTTATTAAGTTCTGTTAACTAAAAAGTCTTGGCTGCTAACTGAAAAGTCGGTGATTTGAACCCACCGTCTACTCCGTAGGAGAATTAATACAGCAGTCTCAGGCTAGCGGAGAGAGTGGTTTGTGTGGTCCATTAGTCCTTGGTTCCTTGAGTCTTTGATTTTCTGCAGTCTTCTTAACTCTGCACGGGGAGAGAGCAACTAGTGCACCATAGATGGCTGGCCACAGCTTCGAACACTCCAGCTGATACTCACCAAAGTGGCCTGTGGCACATTTGCTTTGTGGACTGCATTATGCCAAGTGGCTTAGATGCCCCTTGGTTTATGGTGTTAAGGTTGAGGACCGTACGGTCCCTGATCCAGTGACTCCGTTCCCCAAGGAGTTTGGTTGTGGCTAAGAAGTTTACATACCTTTGTACCCTTTGATATAGTTACAGCACAAAGAAATATGTGTATAGAAATGTACTTTGCCAAATGTAGAAATATCCTCTACTCATAGATGTTCAACCCACACCATGCTACACCTGTTCAGCTTGCATAGCTATGTATCCCTTCTTAAATGACTGTTTTGATTTTATTTCAAAATTGTGTGTACGATAGTGTTTACTATTGATGCCTTTTACTTTGAGGTGCCTTGGACGTGTTACACTTACCTCCTCCGTATTGTAGATGGCCTTACTCTTCAAACAAGTGAATGCACTTGTATGGATTTTCTTTCTCCCCCTCTCCCATTCCTGGGCACCCTCAAAGAAGTGTATTTCTGTGTGTAAACCTTTTCTTGACTTTCTCTAGTAGTGGTCTCATGCAAAATGTGCCCTTCTATGATTGATTTATTTCACTCCGTATAATATTTCCCAGGTTCATACATGTTATGTTTCACAGATGAATCATTATTCTTCAGTGTTGCATAGTATTCTGTTCTACGTATGTCCAATTAGTTTATCCGTTCATCCATTGATAGGTATTTGGGTTGTTTCCATCTCCATCGTGAATAGTGCTCTGTCAACAGGGCTTTGTATATATCTAATTGTGTCGTGGCTCCTGTTTCTCCAGGATCTGTACTTAGTAGTGGCATTGCTGGATCTCATGGTCTCGCTGTTTTAAGGAAGTGTCCTAATGTTGTACCAAAGTGGTTGACCTAGTTTGCAATCCTAGCAGGAGTATACAAGGAGGTACCCCCCAAAACCGTAATTTTTCCCCTCTAAAGCTATGTATTTAAATTGTTTTACAAAACAACCCAATCGCCTTCAAAGTATCCTCCATTACACTTAATACATTTACCAAATCTGTGAGATTTGAGGGAGTCTTGAGTGTTGGGATGAAGTTGTCTTCCACTGGCTTGATTGAGGTTTGCTTTCAGGGTCGTAAGAATAGCACAATGTCTGGTCACCACTAATGACCGGGGGAAAGGTTGGTCACCTTGGAGCTGTTCCTTCGTGTGTCAGTCAATGTGCTTGTACATTGGTATAGTAGTTACTTATTGTGCTGCAAACCAAAACTTCAGCAGCTCAAAACCAGCAGCCACCCCGCTTTCTGTTTCCACAATGAGTTACAGCCTCAGAAACTCCCAGAGGCAGGTCTAGCCTCTCCTATCGGGTCACTAAGAGTTGGACATCTACTCGATAGCAGTGAGTTGAAAGGTGTGTAGGGTTATAATCCCACTTAGCACATTCTCTGCTAAGGATTAGGTGTTAAAGTGAAATGTATCCCATCAAGGATTAAGGGATATGGGTCCTCTGTTAAGGATTAAGGTGGGGTGTGTCCTTTCACACTCTACCCTACTAAAGGGTGTGGCTTAAATGTTGCTTGGGGCCATGGTCTGCTGAAAGACAGATACCACACCTCCACCAAAGCTTTCCCTGCTTGATTTCCGTTTTCTGATTGAGTGTTGGTCGAAGCAGGACCCCTTTGAGATTTGGGCACATTTGGCTCTGGCTCTGGACCCTGCATTTGGGTGCCTCTGCCTGACCTTTGGCTCTTCAGACTTGAGTTGAGGTCTGTCACCTGACCTGGTTTCACCAGCATCTGTAGTCTGTTGGATGAAGAAGATCCTCCAGATAAACTTGCGAAGTTCAAATTTGGTACCTAACCACACCCACAGCCAAGTGAGCCATTTCCATCCAGGCCTGTGATTTGATGGAGCATCGCAGTGAGTTGCACAGCCCAGGGAAGTGAGGGAATATATAATGTGTGGAGGGGGCAGTGGATGCAAAAGGAAAGAGCATCTTGGAAAAGTTAGGCATTTCATTTCCAACTCCTTGAGGCTAGTCGGGTGTGAATTCTTCTAAAAGAAATGACTGATACTGTTGCACTTGACTGAAAATTTCTTGATGTGCCACTCTGAGTGTCAAACAGTTCACTCTTGTTGTTGTTAAGCCTGTTAAAGTCAACTTGGGCTCACACTGCACTATGTAAAACAGAACAGAACACTGTCCAGTCCTGAGCCAGCCTCCAAATCGTTGTTCTCTTTGAATCCATTGTTGCAGTCACAGTGTCAGCCCATCTCATTGAGAGTTTCCTCTTTTTATTCCTGATCCCCTACGTTACCACGTGTGTTAGTCTGGGTAGACTAGAGAGACAAATCCATAGAAACTCATATGTGTATAAGAGAGAGTTTTATATAAAGGGTAATTGTACATTAAGAAAGCTTCCCAGCCCGGTCCAGTCCAAGCCCATAAGTCCGATAGTAGGTCATATGTCCGATATCAATTTATAAAGTCCTCTTCAGACACATGAAACACATGCAATGGTGCCAAATGCCGGATGATCACAGGCCAGTGGGTAGAAAGTCTGTGGATCCAGTGGCAATGTAGGCATCTGAGCGCTGGCAGGGGTCTCTATGGGGCTGCTCTGGCTCCAGAGGCCTGCTTACATCAGGGTAGGTCCATGTGGCTTCTCCAGCTCAGGGCACTAGTGTAGTTCTGTGTGTCTTGTCAGCTGCAATGTCTCCCAGGGAGTGAACGGATAGACTGTCTCCTGCCTCCAAGCAGGAAATGCCAGAGTTCCCAGAATTCTCAGGAGAAGGCCATGCCCACACAGAGGCCCCATTGGCTATAATCCCATTGACAGACTAGTATCCACCCTTCACTCTTAATCCTCTCAAATCCCGAATTGACACCAGATTATAGAACTACCACACCTAGCATGATGACTTTTTCCTGGGACTGGCCCTCCTGATAACATGGGCGCGGTACATGTTACAGGGTACACAGGTGAAGTCTTACCAGCCTCACTTCCAAGGAGCGTTCTGACTGCATTTCAGAACGGATCTGTGTGTCCAGCTCTCGCATGAATAGCAGATGATTAGAAAACCTGTGACTTGGGTCAGATGCACCCTAGTCCGCAAAGTGGCCTCTTTGCTCTATACCATTTTACTGGGATCTTATGCAGCTGATATGGCTTACACATCATTTATTTGATTTCTTAACTGCTGCGTCCATTCAGTAATTTGTGCATAGAAACCCTCTATACTCTCAGTTCTCCTTCAGTTCTTTCAGCTTGAGAAATGCTGACTGTTTTCTGTCCTTTTGGTTTTCCAACTCTGGACTTTGATGCATTTCATTACAATAATGGAGTACATTTTCTCCGGTTGCCCTTGGAAACTTCCTACTCAGCTCTTACTTCCTTATTTCTTCCTTTTGCTTTAGCTACTGTACATTGAAGAACAAATGTCAAAGTTTCTTCTGACATCCATGTTAGGTTTTCCTTTCCTGTGTTTCAGTGGCCTGCTCAGTTTCTTCATGGACGCTGTTCTTGGGGCTATCTCAATACCTGTCAAGTCTTTGGTTATGTTTTCAATGTGTCAAATCTGTTCTTAAGATGTGTCCTAAGTCCAAGTGGAATATACCCAAGGTCATATTTTGTCTCTCATGAATGTGTTTTAAACTTGTCTTCCGCTTCAATTTGAACTTGCAATATGAGCAATTGATGATCTGTTTCTCAGCCTGACCCTTGGCCTTTGTTTTGGCAGATTGAGTTTCTGCATCTTCTTTATCCACAGATGGAGTCAATTTATGTTATTGGGGAAAAGGGATTTGTAGTCAAGAATCCATCGGTCTTACAAAAGTCTGTCATCCAATCTCCAGCTTCATTTCTGTCACCAAGTCTATATTTTCCATGGACTAATCCTTTCTCTTTGGTTCCATCTTTTATGTTACAATTATCAGTGCACCTTGTTCCATATTTGATCAATTTCAGACTGAAGAAGGTCATAGAATTCTTCAATTTTGCCTTCAGTGCTTGGTGCATACATTTGAATAATGGCTCTATTAATGTCTTCTTTCTAGGCTTTAGAAACCTCGGTGGCACAGTTGGTTACTCGATGGGCTGCTAACCACAGGCTGAGCAGCTCAAATCTACCAGCATAGATTCATGGGAAGAAAGTTAGTCTTTCTGCTCCTGTAAAGATTTATAGCCTAGGAAACGCCAAAGGGTGCTTCTCCTCTATTCTGTAGGCCTTCTATGTCAGAATCAACTCTATGGTGATGGGATGGGATGGGATGGGATGGGATGGGATGGGATGGGATGGGATGGGATGGGATGGGATGGAAGCATGAGATCATATCTTAACAGAGACAACATTATATTTCCAGATAGATTAAAATAGTCTTTTGGATAATAATCGTGATGCTATTCCTCTTTAATTTGTCTTTCCTCCTTTAATAAACCACATGAGTACCCAATTGAAGATGGCCTCTACCAGTCCAGTTCAGCTCACTAATGCCAAGACTATCAATTTTTGCGCACTCTATTCCTTTTTTGATACTTCAAACATTCCATGTCCCACTTATTAATAGGTGTTGACAGCTGCTTCTCTTCAATTTGAGCCATTAGCAAATGAGGGCTCGGGAAGCTCTGCTCTTGCCGTGTCATCGAAGTGCCGGAAGGGGATTCAAAGGGTCGTGTCTACTTTGAGGAGGCCACTCTTCTTTAGTTGATTTTTGAGTACTCTCTAACCCAAGGGACTAGTCGTCTGTTACTGTATCAGACAATAATTCCACTGCAGTGCCTAAAGGTTTTCCTGGGTAACCCCCCCAGAAGCGTACCTCCTATTTCTTCTGCCTATTGTGTCTTAGCCTGGCAGCGCTCCTGAAACCTGCTCACCATGGGGGACCCTGCTGAGAGTTGCAATGCCAGTGGCATGTCCCCAGCATCACAGCAGCACACATGCCACACACGGTGACACGGCTGGCTTTCTGTTTCTGGTTTTTAATGTAGGGTTTAATGTTGACTTCCTGATCTTTGGCTTTCCTTTTATCAGGACAATAGAGGCCTGGGCAGTGGAATGAAAATAAAATGTTTCCTGTGCCTTTTTTAATGTAATATTTGAGCTAATAATGGGTTTCTGGTAAATATAGTGGACCTTTTCACTCCCAGCTTAAATCCTTCCACTACTGGGGCTGGAAAATAAAATCCCTGAAAAGGTAAGGTTTCTGATTCTGGGACTAGGCATTTTGTTAAGTGTTTCTTAATCACCAAAAACATGGATATATCCTTTACCTTTAGTGAGAGATTCTGAACATTCGTAATTCCAAAGCCTAAAGCAACCTGGTGGCTGGAGTCAGTACATTTGTGGAGTAGTCAGTCAGGCCAAGAATGAGCACCGATGAAAAGGAGAAATGGTGAGATCACCTCCTTTCTCTGGCAAAAAGGAGATAGGATGGTGCTTCAAAAGTTAGTGGAAAATCTAAACTAAAATATAGCGGAATTTTTCCACGAACTTTTTGAAGGCCCACCCACCAAGTACTGAATAACTTTGCTGATGAGCAAGTCAGGGCTGCCCATAACTATTTGGGGAACATGTATCAAATGTGAAGGAAGATAAACCGGGCTGGTGGTTTCTGTTGCATTTCATATTGCAGTGTTTTTTTATGAGTCTTCCAACAATCCTGATAAAGCCCAGCATTTCAGAACATTTGGTCTGCATTGAAACTGAATAAGTGCAGTGAAAGGATCCAACGCTGGCAAACACTTCCTGATTTTAAACCACACAGTATTCTCTTGCTCTGTTTGAACAACTGCCGACGGGTCTATATACAGGTTCCACGTGAACACCATTTAGTGTTTGGAAATCCCATCTTTCACAATGTTATCCATAGTTTGCTGGGATTCACACAGTGGAATGCCTTGCAGAGTTAATAAAACACGGGAAATCATTTTTCTGATCATCTGTTTTCAGCCAAGATCTATCAGACATCAGAAGAATATTCCTTTGTCAAGCCCACTTTTGAATCTGGGTAAACTCTGGAAGCTCCCTGTTCATTTTGCAGCATGTTAAATTTACCCAGTTAAGTATAATAGAATTGTGTTATTTTCATGGAAGAGTATGCTAGTCCTGGTCATCACAATAGAACTATAATGATAGATCATTTTTATTATAGACTTCTAGCAAGAGCCAGGAAACTGTACAAGCTAAGGAATAAATCCTTAACTAGACAGATTTAAAACCTCAATTTTCTCTTCTATGAAATAGGCTAAACAGCTCAATATTCCCACTTAAATATTCAGTGAAATAATATCCTAAGCATACTCCTCCTTGTTATGGTTTATAATACATATTTTATAAATGCCATAAATTTTATAAGCTTAAGCATTGGAACAGAAATCACTGAGAAAATCATCATTCTTGTAGAAAATCATAATTCTTTTTTTATTGTTGTTATGTGTGTACGTTTGTTTATTGTTGTTTTAATTTCATTTTCTTCATTTGTTTTTGTTTGATTTATTGAAGATTAGTGTTCTACTCCTAATTCTCAGGAAGCAGTTTTATTTGGTTGGTTTAGGATGATTTATTATCTTTAGATTTTTTTTATTGAAGAATTCATCTAAAATGAGTAGATATTTAAGTGAGATTTTTTTCCTCTGATACTCAAATTGTCTTTTTAATGCTGACTTTACTGAATTTATAATCTTTTCTCTTTAAAATTGTTTATAATTTTGATTCTTTGGGGAAGTTCCAATAAACATTTTTTTATTATTGCATTGAGAATGGAGAATTAATTTCTTATGGTAAAGATGAATGAAAGATTACTTTCCTTTTGCCCAACAATTACATTAGGAATGAAGTTGAATGAGAATTTGGTTTTTTTTCATTAGCCTGTGAAGATGCTATTTATTTTCATATGTAGTTATAAAACAAGCAATTCTGACTTAATGAAATAAAACCAATTCTGAAAGCAAATAGGATTCATTTACATCCCCAGTGAAATTAGATACTGGAAAGCACTTCACATTCTGATGCATTTTGAAATGTCTGACGAAATTGCAAATCAACACTTTCAAAGTCCAAAGATAGACGCTCAATCAGAGAAGAAAACTGTTCTGCTTAGAAAGCATCTCAAAAAGCGCAAACTCGCTTTGTCGGTTCAATCTTCTTTTAACGCTAAGCCAAGGATGGGAAGCCATGCAGGAAAACTGAGTTTCTACCCACATCTTAGAGTGAATCTAAGTTTCACAGGATTTAAAATTAATTTGACAGGAATATACATAGCTTACAATGGCCAGATTAATATTGTGATCCATGAGAATGAATGCTTTACTTGATAAATACAGAAATCCAAGATTGCTTCTGGCAAAAGTTTGAAATAGGATATAAATTAAATTTAATGCTAGAGCAAGGGATTGATACCAGCCATAAACTGAAAATAACCCCCATTAGTATGGATGTTAAGATGATGAACTATATTATATCAAAATCAAATTGTTATTTCTTACAAAGAACAGTAGTGAATTAAATGAGCTAAAATTAGTTAAACTGGAACAAAATATCTATTATATGCTGTAGAATAGGAATAAAATAAGAAAATAATAGTACTGCCACTTAGAATCATTGCCTTAGCAGTTGAAGAAAATAGTTTTCCAATTATTTTTGTTTAAGTTAGTAAAAGACTGTAAAGTTTGCATTGGTGACAAAATAACCGATGTCTTGACATTAGAAAGAAATGTACTTTTCTTTCTAGCTCTCCATTCAGACCACACTTTTGAAACAGGGTATTTGGCAAATTCCAGAGTTATGTCTTTAATCAAGAAAGAAGTCAAAGAAAATTCCTGCTACCTGAAAAAATTTGCTCTGTGCTCTCTGCCTGTAAGTTACTCAAAGAAATGATATGGAAAACAAATGAAGAAGCTACCTACTGCTTTGAGGATGAAGGAAGGTTTTCTTCCTTCCCTAAATTCTCACGGAGTCAGCTTTAATCTTCCTGAAAACAGAGGTTGAGACAAAGCCGTGTTTACAAATGTTTTGCAGGGAATGTGACCCTAAGGCAGTTCTACCCGGTTTGACTGGGTCCCTTGGAGTCCGCTTCACCCTAAGTGCAGTGAATGATTGGAGAGAGGAGAAAGGCACCTTGGGATGAGCAAAAGGAGGCTTCGCCAAGTTCATCACCAAATAGGTGGCCATTATTCAAGCTCCTGGCACTTTCTGTCTCAGAACCTGGAGGATGGAAGAGTGTTGCATGTATCTGCTTCCACCCACCTCCCACCCACCATTTGGACAAGACTGGCTCTTCAGCTGCTAACTGCACAGCACCTCGGGTGCTCATGTAGGAAGGTTTACTAGGTCCCCGGGGTGCCCTCACATCGCTGGATTAGAGCATACTTAGGGTAGTACACAGAAAGGTAACGCAGTACGTGCAGTCGCTGGGGAAAGCTGGTTAGAGTGGATCTCCTCACCTCAGCCGGGACTGGACTGCGAGGTGGCCAGGAGGACAGGGTGTGGTGGGGCAGAAGAGCTATTGGAGACACTTCAAATTCCAAACGCTTTGTTCCTGTTGATGCTCTCTGCAACCGATGGTGATTTTATTTGGGATGTATGACTTTTATTTTTCTGGAGCCAGATAATAAACAAAATAGGGATGTCTTCATTCTGAAAAGATTAAGAAATCGAAAAAGCATCTTCAAAGAGGGTTCCATGCAGCAAATCTGAGTCCAGCTTCATTTGTGGTTGCTTTCAACTCATTCATGGTTTCACCACATTCCTCAGCCCCTAGAGGAGGCAGCTTTACTAAACCACTGTTGTGAGATCCTGCCCCAAACATCTAGCAGGACAATTGATGTTCATGATACTTTAGGACATGTTGTGTTAGTCTGGTATACTAGAGAAACGAATCCACAGAAACTCATATGTATATAAGAGAGAGTTTTATATAAAAGGTAAGTGTACATTAAGAAAGCATCCCAACCCAGGCCAGGCCAAGCCCATGGGGCCAACATTAGCTTTCCTCCTCAGTCTCACAAAACACACCCAATAACGCCGACTGCAGGAGGAAAGCCGAATCAGTGAGCGGGTAAGCCTCTCAGCACTGGCAGGGGTCTCCACACGGCTGCTCCAGCACCCAGGGCTGCATCCGGGTAGGTCCATGTGGCTTCTCCTCGGAAATGTCTCACAGGAAGTGAGCCTTGCCAGCTGAGGCAGAGAACTAGCTGAGGCAGCTGCACCCTGGTCCAACCATCAGAGATCAAGAGACCAGAGAACTAGGAAGGCAAGGCTCAATGAGCCATTTATCTCTCCACCCTTCAATTAATCCCACATGAGTTTATCGGCCAGGTTGGCACAATAAACCTTAACTACCATACATGTTGACTATCATTTATAATTAAGAAGTTAGAACATAACCCACATGGTTGCTTGGTGTATTTGTTGAGTGAAAGATTTCTTTTACCATGTTCTTTGGGAATACTTCCATTTTTTACCACACATATTAGTTTATTCCTGCAACATGCTTGTTAGGGTTCTGGAAAAAGAGATTGTCCTGTCTTTTTTATAGAAGGCAGCACTCTATCATTGGCTCATAGTTAGCTCATTAGCTACTTTTCTCTTATGATCTTCCACTACCTTCCTTGAACATTACATTCAAAACATGTGAGTTTCCACATCACACCTCTAATGATCATAGACCACTGATAAAAATCAAGACAAGAGAGAAAGGAATACTGTTATTTCAAAAAGCTGAGCAAGCATTGAAATTTTAAGGCTAAGGAACCTGTAACCTGTAGCAATCAAGCCGGTTACTTATCGAAGTGAAGGATTAAGTCTCTTCAATACCTTGGCAAGCATTGGATGTGGAAACTCCAACTACTTCATTCTTATTTGGCATATTTTGTCAATACTGCACAAGGTGCTGTGGTTATTATCCACAGAGGTCTTGTCACTATATTTTTATGAGTCTTTTAAATGGTAGAAAAAAATGAATAAGTCACAATTCAAATACGGTCAAGTCATAGGTCTGGATAGATCATCAGCAAACCTCAGATACCTGGTAAGCAGTTCTCTTTCCAGTTTTCCGCCATGTGGTCCTTTGGCATTTGCCTCCACAGGCCAGGAAGCAGCCTACTTGTCACCCTGACCCCAGTTCTGTCGTTTCCAGCCAGATAAGGAGTAGGTACGGGCACTGCTCCTTGGTGGCTCCTGGCCACAGGCGGGGACACATCTGGTCCCTCGGGCCTCTGCCACTTCTGAGATTGTGAACATCATTTTCTTAGGGCCTCGAGGTTTCTCTTCTTTGCTGTTTCGAAGATGCTCATCATTCTAGCCAAATGGGTGGCCACGGAAACTGACCAATCTCATTTCTTAATGGTATACCCACCCAATTTGCATAGTCCCACCCAATCACATGATGGGAGTTACAGAGACGTTGGTAGAAGAGCCATATTAAGAAATTTCACTTCACCATACTGGACTTCACTGATACTGTTTTGTTTTAAATCATTTTACTGGGTACTCTTACAGATATGATAACAATCCATAAGTCAATTATATCAAGTGAACTTGTACATATGTTGCCATAATCATTTTCAAAACCTTGCCTTTCTACTTGAACCCTTTGATATAAGCTCCTCTTTTCTCCCTCCCTCCCACATCCGCCTACCATAATGAACCCTTAATAAATGATATATACATATTCATATCTTACACCATCCGCTATATCCTTTCACCCACATTTCTGTTATTCATCTTCCTGGCAGGGGGGGAGGCAGCTGTTATACAGCCATCAATGCTGTCAGTTCCCCCTTTCTCTGCTCTCCCCCCATCCCCATACCCTAATGGTATCACTACTCTCATTATTGTTACTGGGGGGTTTATCTGCCTGGAATCTGTGTGTTGAAAACACTTATCTATACCAATGTACATATTGCAGTCTAGCAGGATTTGTGAGGTAGTGGAGGTAGGAAAGAGGGGGGAAGACTGTTGTGTCTTTCATCCCTGCTATACTGCACCCTGGCTGAATTGTCCCTTCTTTGTGACTCTTCTGTGAGGGATGTCCATTTTTCTACAGATGGGCTCCGGGTCTCCACTCTGACTCCTTTCCGTCACATTGATAAAATTATTTTTGATCTCCCGATACCTGATCCCGTTGACACCTTGTGATCACACAAGCTGGTGTGGTTCTCCCATGTGGGCTTTGTTGCTTCCCTGCTACATGACCGTTTGTTTAACTTTAAGCCTTTAAGACCCCAGATGCTCTATCTTTTAATAGCCAGGCACCATCAGCTTTCTTCACCACATCTACTTATTCACCCATTTTGTCATCAGCAAACTTGGTGGGAAGTTGAGTATCACACAGTGCCAGGTTATTAGAACAAAGTGTTCTGGTGTTGAGGGAAGACACACAGAGACCACAGTCTGTTTGCTACCTTAGTACTTTTAACATATAAATATATGTACATAGACCAATATCCCTATATTTATATAATAATATATTTACATATGTGCATGTCTATGTTTGTACTGTCCTGTGTATATATTTGCCATTATTGCATCTTCTGTCTACCATTAAAACTTGCCTGAGGGAGAGTTCGTTCTCGTCTTTACCTGCTGTAGCTGCAGTAACCTGAACAGTGCTCAACAAGAAGCTAGTAATAAATCATATTTATTGAATGATTAGAAAAATCTTTCACAGAAAATCATGACACATTATCTCAGTCCTGTGGGGAAGTGGGCCTGGAGCTTACCCTCTCAAGGACATTGTGTTTGCGAGATGGTATTTTATTCATATTCTTGCTTCTCTTAAAGCCTATTCAACAAAAACAAAAGACAACAAATTGGTGAATATTTTATGAACTAAAATATTCTTCCATCTGCCTTTTCCAAGTAGAAATTTGATAACATGAAACACCTGGCCTTTTATATTTGCAGTGTGGTAATTTAGCATGGATTATGGACATCTAAGAGAAAATTCCTACAGCATGTATTTTGTTTTCTTTCACACTACCTGTTTTATGAGATGGACGGTCTTCTCACAGCATTTCCAGCAGAATTTATGTCTTACAATAAGTGTGATGGCCATGTTGTTGTCTGTAAATTTTCTTTAAAGAAATCCTTGGGCATAACAATGTAAGTCACAGTTAATAATTTGTGGTGACTTGTTTAAGGGGAAATGTGGAGTTTTATTGTGTGAATCGGGATTAAGAAAAGTAGAAGAAAGCTCAGTATGGGGCAGTAAAGCTCTCACTCCCACTCATTGCCCTGGTTGCCACTTTATAGATGCACAAACAACACCTTAGGAATTAAAGTAAAAATAGGTGTGATTGAATAAGTGCAATCTCTTTACCAGGTGCATGCAAGAATTCAAAATTAATGTTTTAACCATCACAGCTTTTAAGAAGCAGCACATATTTCTGAAGAAAGAGTAAAACAACTTAGATTACTATTGAAATAAGAATAGCTGAGAGTTGCTAATAGCATTCTTTTTAAAGGCCTGCCAGATGAGTTTCATCTGCATGGCCGAAAAACAGCATCAAATCGAATGGCTATAAATGATAGCAGGAGGCCTTCATATTGTACCTGGAAAAGCCTCTCCATTGGAAAAGACTACAGGAATAGGGCAGTCATTTGCAGAGTAATTAGTAATGTATAGGTCTGCTTGGAGGCAGAGGATGAGCAAGATAGTATCTGCCAAGTTTTTCCTCCTATCAAAAACAGGCACCAAATGAAAACCAAACACGTAGTTGTTTCCAACTGAGAGTGATCACATAAGACTGGATAGAACTGCCCCTGTGGGTTTTGTAGACTGTAACTCTTTACCTGTGTAGAAAGCCTTGTCTTTCTCCAGCAGAAGGCCGGGTGGTTTCGAACTGCTGACCTTTGCAGTTAGCAGCCCAACGTGAAACCACTATGCCACCAGAGATCCTATTTATGTATTTATTAACTATTGCTATTAACCTTGTTAGACTTTCTCCAGATTTGGGGGTCTTATTAATATTTTAGAAATTCATAGCAATTATCTTTTCAGATATTTCCTCAGTGTCCTGTCAGAAATAGGCAAAGGATCTCCAAATGCAGGAGATACCAGAGGATGACCACTGCCACAATTACCAAACATGCGTGTTGTGACCTTCCTTCTCCCTCGTGGTTAATGATTTCATTTAAAATCAGAACTGGAAAATGACAAGATGAATCCCAAAAATGTGACCAGGTTAGGATGTGGGGGAGATAATAGGAAGAAGATAAATTTAGAACCAAAGCAAATTCACTGCCATCGATTCAATTCTGACTCACAGATCATACAGGACAAAGTCCATTACTCTTGTGGGTTTCTGGAACAGTAAATCCTTGCAGGAGTGTAAAGTCTCATCTTTCTCCCTTAGAGCAGCTGGTGGATTTCGAACTGCTGACCTTGCAGTTAGCGGCTCAACCTGTAACTTACTCTGCCACCAGGTCTCCCTATATACAGTAGTTAGTTAGAAAATGATCCCATAATATTAAGGAACATGTGGACATTTGTATGCATACCTACTCTGAAGACCTGAGGCGATGACCTGGGAGGGAAATAGGAAGGGAAAGAAAGTGGCTTGAAATTTAATACAAGTCATTTCATTTCTTTCTTTCTCTTTTTGTGCTGAGCATGAGTCTAGTGTTCATCTGTTCTCATAGAAGTGATTGGCCCCAAAGTAGTTTAGGATGTTAATGCTAAGCATCACCTTAGACCAATCACTACTTTGCATTAACAATGACAAATCAGCTAGGATGCAAGATGCCCTTTCTGGATCTAGACTGACAATATGTTCTCCACAGACTTTCCAGACTCAGCAACTATTTAAAGAGAAGATCACTTTCCTGACGATATATTTTAGGAGCAGAATCGTATTGCTCAATAAAGCGAAAGCAACAGTGTCTTTCTGAGACGACAGCTTTGGTCATCAAATATTGTACTCTCACTGTAGTTAGTGGTGATAGTTTTATTTATAGCAAATCATCTATTATGACAGATTACATTATCATGTGGAGGGAAAAAAACCATTTGTTTAAAGCATTTCTGGCTTTTTACCTGATCTGCGAAGCATCAAGAAAAATTAAGAAATGCATGAACAATGCAATTTCACATAGGTATCTGTTGCTTTGAAGCAGATATCACAGACTTTATTTTGTGTTCCCTGTAAAGGGCCAGGTTGTAAATATTTAATGTCTGAGGGTCACATACTTTCTATCACATGACTCAAGTCTGCTGTTCTAGCGCAATAGCATAGCACGCTTAGTCAATCAGCAGATGAGTGTGCTTGGCTGTGTACCAATTAAGCTTTAGTTACAAAAGCAGGAAGCAAACTAGGACTGACCATCATCCATAACTTACTGACCCTAATTTAAATAACACATTTAAATTTTCTCATTCTCTGAGACAGGGTCTCCTTTCTCCTTTCTCTTGCAGACATAGTCTAACAGAATGAGGAGAGTCACTTCCTTGGCCTGTCTGCTAACCTCTGGAGCAGGTCATGTGTCCACCTCCTTCTGGCTGGCTCTGTTGGCGATGCTGGCTCAAGTACTGAAGCCAGGATCATTTGCAAACGGACCAGGGGAGCTACCTGGTTGCCTTGGACCACCCTCAACACTTTGGTGCTTTGACCCCAGGTGGTGACAGCCACTCAGTCTCAGGCCAGACTGGTCAGCAGCCCTGCAGGTCTTCCTCAGTACATTAATCCCCTGAGGCAGGCTTCCCAGCCATATCTGCCTCCCACACGTACCCCATATTAAGTGAAAGACAGCTCAGAAGACTGTCTCTCAATATCTTAATTGTCTGATCACACTGTCCAAGGTGGTGATGATGGCACCTGAGGCTGGGCTTTAAGGGGGCTTCCCTGATCCCCGCTGCTTTTAACATTGCCCTCAATGATCTTACACCTCCCATTGTGGCCAGTGGCTTGAAGGCTTCCTTCTATCTTAGACCTTTGTTGTATCAAAAAGGGAATTGAGGCATTTGAAAAGTGTCCCCACAAAATAGTAACTTTTATTTCTTCTTTAATGCATCCTAACTCACCTACTCTTCCCCACGCCCAAGATAGAACTTGTAGACAGGTCTGGAGAAAGGCCATGCATTCAGAAAGGAAAACACGTAAGCAGCCTTCAGAATATTACTCGACTACGAGTTTCCTTTTATTTCTGAAGTAACAACCTTTGTACAATTTAGAAATGAAATAAGGGAGGGTTAGTTGACATGCTAAAAGGTACTCAACTCAATAAGAGAGCAAGAAACACCCTCAGGTTTCTGACTCTGATCTGAGTTCTCATGAGATTGCTATGCCTTAGAGGTGCAGAGAGCTAACTAGTGGCTAAGAACATGGCCTGGTTCCAGCAGCAGCGCCTCCAATACTAGTTGTAACCAGCTGACAAATAAAATTCTTTGCCTTCTGTATACCAGTATGAGGAGTGGATGAGATCGCCTTAGTAATTGCTGTTTTTCATTGGTCCTTGATTCTGTGCAGACACCTCCTAAGCCCTTTGAAAATATTGTCTCATCTAATTCTTAAACCAACCCTAGAAGTTAGGTATTTAAATGATTTCCATTTTATAAACGATGAGGATAAGGTCCAAGTGATGGGTATATGGAGTATGCCACATAGAAAATGTTCAGCAGCACCAGGTAGGAATTTGCTTGTGATAGGTCTTATGAGAATAATACTATTACAATGTCCGGCTGCCTTTAGCTCCCAGGGGAGGGGGGAGGAGAATCACGGTCAGTAGCAGCGGCCCCAGGCTGATTCCTCAGAGCCAGAGATCAGACACCCTTCCACCCTCCAACTTTTTACCAGTTTTGACACCCACCGTCCCTCCCATCGCACTCTGCACTTCTTTGCTGGGTTTGATCATTAGGTGCAGCGGCCTCACAAAACCCACAGACAATAAACCTAACTATAGAGTTTATTAGGGAAGTGATAGGTTGCAATTCAGAATTCTCATACGTGTCAGTGGGTAATGCTATCTTTGTTTGGCCCTCGACCTCTTCACCCTGTCCTACATGGGCAAGTATTAAAATGTTACTTTAGTTCTGTCCATTCAATGCTCAAGTGGGGTTCAATTCTGGCTCCATGAGTCGGTGACCCTAACTCATCAGACAAGTACCGGAAGACCCGCCCTCCACCAACAGGCCTCCTTTCTGAAATCACGCAAGTGGTCTCAGTTCTTGGGCCCAGAAGTCTACTGCACGGTCTCACGCCGCTTTCTTGGTTCCTTTGCCTCTGCTCTTGCTGGTTCTCTGTCACAGCGTCTAACGCCTCTCACTGCCTCTGTTGTCACCACTCCCTGTCCCTGAATCAAAGAGGTTCCGTCTAGGAATCTTGGTTCTTCATTCTGGATGCCAGTGGAATCCCCTTTCGTGTCACTGGAAGTGCTCATCTGAACTCTAGCTGGAGAGCAAAGCAGACTCATTTCCGTGGTGGGACACAAGCACCTCACGTTTGCATAGTCTTATCCATCTGGAGGGAGGTACAAAGACTGGCTCCAAGAGCCAAATCAAGTGATTCACTGAACCACACACCAGCCAACAAAATGTGAAGACACTATGTCCCCACAGCAGAAGCAGTTCTTGATAGGCAGCCTCTGTTGGCTCACAGTGCAAAGCATTCCATTTTTCACAGGACTAAAGGAACGCCGGAGCAAGATGGAAAGGTGATGCTACGAACCAAGCCATCCGACTCTGCTCACCTTACTTCCCAACTTCCATTGAGCCAAGGATTCAGGACCCAGGCCCAGCGTTATAGAGGCAGAGGAGAGGAAAGATGTGTGCTAAGATAGCCGTAACTAGTGCTGGTTGGCTGCTTCAACATCCAGACAAGATTTTTCCTTTTAGAATTTAAGTTTCTGCTGGGTTGTTTGATTGATTCAATCTGTACATTAAAAAGATTAGTATCACAATATTTTCCCATTTCTTAAAAATAGAGGCATTGTATTATGGAAAGAGTCCTGGAGCACAGCCAAAATATGTGGGTAACATTTTTCATCATGTCACTCTGTGGTGTGGGTTAGATGATTTTACTTCTATGTATCTAATTTCATAACCCAATCGAGCTATATAATGATATTGTAAGATTAGATGATCACTAAAAAATGTTTTTTAATTACTTTCTACATCTGTCAACATACAAATGCTAAAGAATCTTCTTCCTTAACAACCCCCTGAAGGTCATTAATTAAGGTGAGTCTACCTAGGCTATGAACGACACTATTGGTTTTAGAGAGGAAAAAAAATTGGGTTCTCTATTCCATATTGCATTTGCTATTTAACTGAAATGGAAATGGAAGGAATATGAACTATCTGTCAGTGTGCTGTTGTATTTACTAGTTGTTATCAAATCAAAGTCAACTCGGGGGACCCCATGTGTTACAAAGTAGGCTTTTCTAGATGGGTTTGTACAAGAGGTTTTCTTGGATATAATATGATTGGAAGCAGATCACAAGGTCTCTCTTTCATGGTATTTTGGGGTGCATTGGAAGCTTTAGAATTTTGCTGGTAGTTGAGTGCAAACTGTTTGCAACATGTAGGGACCTTTATCAGTATATGTAGCATTTAATATAATAAACTCAGTGGAAAAGTATATATATTCTTACTGCTAAATGTGGTCTGACTTTCATAACTGTTGCTAACTACAACTTTATGCTCTCCTCATTTACTGATAGAGTTGGGTTGCAAAATCCAGCTGCTATGCAAAGTAGGCATTTGTGGGGGGAGAGAAAAGTCCACATCAGATCACAAAACAGAGAATGACTTCATCATTCTACAATTATTCATTTACATGGTTACACAAACTGCTAGATTTCATCATTCTATAAGTTGGTAGAGTTATATAGCTCCGGGGTCATCACTGAACCAAGTTGACACATAACCAGCTTTATAAATTATAGCCAGTCAGACACTGGCCTCACGACGAATCCTCCATTCCTACCAGTTAGACATCATCAGTGTGCAAAATAGATATTTGACTTATGTCAAATGAAATGTCAGAAAGTTAGGAGTAAGTATATTAGCAATTCATAGAATCATGTAGTAGAAAATAAAAACAACATATTATTTTCCTTCAAGCATCTCATTTATATATAGATTTCATAATTAGCAATTAAAATAACTATAGTTCTCCAAGTTCTGAGATTTCTGTAGGATCTAGGCATAGTCCATGGTTTAGTCCACATTACAAGGAGTAGAAATCTCACTTTCTCAACATTTTGGAATTGTATGGTTAGGCATTTCCAGATACAAAAGTAATAGGTAGCGTCCTCCTATATAGCATAGGACCATAGAAGATTTACCTCTCTTCACCCGGAACAGGGAAAACTATATTATCAGAATGTTACTTGAGCTTTCATTTATTCATTTATTCATTCTCTAATTAAATAGATATGTGTGTCTATTATATATAAGAAAGTGTACTTTAGTACACTAAGAATAAAAAGTCCAAAGAGAAGTGTCTTATATTTCCACAGAGTTTCGGGTGTAACAGTGGTGGAGTGCAGCTACGGTCTCCTCGTGATGCACGCACTGTATTGGAGAGATGTCGACACAGGAAAGGAACATCTTGCTAAGATAAATCCTTTAAAAGTATTAATTCAACAGGATTTATCTCATATTTTACTTCCTCCATTTTGCGCTAAGTTCTTTAAAAGGATGGATGCTCTTTTCTTTGGCTGTTTTAAAAATTATGTTATATAAACACTGCACCTTAAAATTATTGAATGAGAATTTATTATGTGCATAGCCCCGGGGTGGGTAGATTTATGTTGTATGAAAGGCGGGGGCGGGCATCTGAGTTTCAACACACAAAGACAGTGACAACCGAGAACGTGAAAAGTCACGGCCCCCAGAGGCGAGCACCTGAAAAATATGTTTTCAAAAACTGAAGGTCAAAGAGGCACCAAGCACATCAGAGAAAATGAGTTTCATAATCTCGAGGAGGCAGATTTGCCAATTGAGCATGCAGTTTATGACAAAGTAATTGTCTGGTAATTACTCTAAAAGATGGAATGAAATCAAATTAAAATGGAGCAAATTGGTTTTGTATTGTGCCAATGACAAGTAGTGTCACAGTCTTGCTGCAAAATACCATTTTCTTTGGTGTGAGGTGGCCAATTTCGGGTGGCTACATGATTATGTAACTCCATGTAAGAGCTTCTGAAATCTTGCATCTCAAAGTGTGAAGTTTATAACTGCCTCTGCTATATGGGGCAACTTCATATTCAGTAATAAAAAAGGTAGACATCTTAAACCATATATAAACTTAAATAATAAAGATAATAACAGTGGTAACTGTTATTATTATTTTTGAGTGCTTGCTATGTGCCGGAAATTGTTTCAGTTAATTTGTATGTATAGATTCATTTTACGTAACCAATTCCACCAGGTAGGTATTCGCTTCATTTCTTAAATGAAGGGGACTTAGAAAGGAGGACATCTCTGCTGACGTAAGCTGGATCTCGGCTGACAGCAGAGAATAACGGAAAGATGCTTATTTGTGTTCCATTGACAATGCACAGGCTCTCACCTGAGTGGATCTTTACAAGGCACCGTGAAGAAAGGGGGTTGCAGAGCACTTAATGATGTGCAGAGCCTGTGCATGAGCCAAGCAGCATTGCTGAGACAGAGCAAGGGAGTGCTCCGTGGGTGAAGGGTGGTTTAGAGTGGCTGAAAGTCAGGAAAGGTGGGTGTGAGGGTTGTACCTTTTCACCATGTTTATCTAGTCTATATGCAAGAAACTGGACTTCAGCGTAGGAGGAAGGCTGTCACTTGGAGAATTAAGGTGTCTGACTCAAGCATAGATCGGGTGGCATACTGGTTACACTTCAGGCTGCGACCCAAAAGGTTTGCAGTTCGAAACCACCAACTGCTCCACAGGAAAAAAGACAGGGCTTTCTACTTCCGTAAAGAGTTACAGGGGGTGCATATCTGTCCTATAGGGTCACGCAGAGTCAGTATTGACTCGACTGTGAGTTTGGTTTGGTTTGATTGGCTTCACGTAAATGTCCTTCATCATGCTGAAGTAGTTCTCTTTTACTTCTACTTTGCTGAGAGTTGTTGTCAGGATTGGACTTTAGACTTTACTACATGCCTTTTCCTTGTACTAAGATGATTAGATGCTTCTTTTACATGGTGGGTTCCATTGGCTAGCTTCCTCTTGTTGAACCATCCTACGTACCCGGTACGAATCCCACTTGACAGTAGGTTTTTGTTGTGTGTGTATTGGTGTTAAGAATGTTCATGCTTGTATTCCTGAGGGATATTGGTCTGTAATTTTCTTTTCTGGTGCCTTTGGCCGACATCGCTATCAGGATTGTGCTAGCTTCTCAGAATGCACTCAGGAGTGACCTAACCTTTTCTGTCCTCTGAAGGCGTTTGAGTGGTAGTGTCAACGCTTGAAATGCTCGGGAGACTACTCAGCGAAGCCATCCAGGACGAGGCTCTTTTTTCGGTTGAGACTTTTAAAATTATGATTATTACCTCTTTAATTTCTTCCTTTCTTTTGGGTCTGTTCCGTTTTTCTACCCCCGTTTGTATTGCATTAGTTCTAGAAATATGTTCCTTTCTTCAGTGTTTTCAGAGTTCTTCAAGTATCATTTCTCGTCCTTTCTGGAATGACCCTTTTGATTTCAGCAGACTGTTGTAATGCCCCCCATCTTACTTCTTAGGTGAGTTTCTTTCTTTGGGTTTTCCTTTGTCAATTTGGCAATTTGATTACGCCTTCCAAAGCACTAGCTTCTGGTCTCATTGATTCTTTCTATGACTTTTCCTGTTCTCATTAATTCCTGCTAATCTTTGTACCTCCTTCTTCTGCTGCTCTCTTGGTGGCTCCAGTTGTAAGGCTGTGTTCTCATTGGGGGCCTCTCTCTGCGTTTTGGCTGTGCATGTTTATTGCTATAAGTTGGCCTGAGCTCTGCTTTTCTGTGTCCCTGAGGTGCAGCGTTGTAGTCTCATTCCCGGTTGATCCGTTTTTGCTTTCTCCTAATAGCCACTGGGAGTTCAGTAAAGTATCACTCAGTTCCCATGTTTGTAACTTATTTCCTTGGTCTTTCTCTTACTTATTTTTTCATTTATAATGTTGCTTTGTATTCTTTTGATCTTTGGGATTTTGTTGCAGCTTGCCTTGTGACTTAATACGTGATCTATGTTGAAGGATGATCCATGGACATTAGAAAAGAAATCTATACGGTGCTGCTCTTGGGTAGCATGTGCTTTATGTCTGTGAGGGTTAATTGCTTGCTTGTGATAATAAGCTCTTCTGCATCTTTGTGAAGTTTATTTCTAGTGGCTCTTTCCTTTACCAAAAGTACCATTATTGTAGAACTGCCTGTTTAGCTTTACACTAAGATTGGTGTTTGTTACATGCATTGTGGAGAACTGTCCTTGGGTTTGTGAAAAATATTTATTCACTTTTAATTCAATATTTCCACAAACATATTGAAACTGCTCATATATTTATCATGGTTATGGTTTTTTTCTTAATTGATATTTTAATTATTATATAAATGTCCTTATCTTTTATGATGAATTTTACCTACAAGTCTACTGTAGTAGAAATTGATATTGTCACTCCTGCTCTGTTTGTTTTTCTTGTTGGCTTAGTATATTTTTTTCATCCCATGAGTTTTAGTTAATTTGTATATGTTTCTGTGTCTAAAGTGTTGTCTTATAAATTTTTGGTTATTATTCTACCAGGTTCTCTGTCTTTCCTGATGCATAGAAATAATTTCTATTCAATGTCGTAATCAAGAGGTGTGGATTTATCATTGTTATTTGTTAGTGTGTTTTGTTCTTTTGGGGGGGAGGTGTTTATGATATCTTAATGTTCCGTTGAATTTTCTGAGCTGAGTTATTTTTCTTAGTGAAATATCATTCCATTTCTTTCATATTTGTTTATTTTATAGTGTGTCTTTATATTTCTTTCTTTTCATATTGGTAAGTAGATTTATTAGCTTTCTTTGTGGTTACTTTGAAATTTCACTTTTAATTCCTGTTTAAATCAGTCGCTTATTCCTTGATATCACCTTGCATCCTCACCATGTGGATTAAATTAGTCTACATCAATTATTCCCTCTTTTGTTTTCATGTTCCTTGATTTTTAATCTTTTGGGTCGGTTTTACTCTGAGGATTCTTTATTTGGTTTGGTGTCTGACTAAGGCTGTCCTATACCATTGTCTGATGCTACTGGTTCTGTCCAAATGACTATCATCAGTATTTTTAGTAAAGTTAGCCTGTTATTTACAAATGTCCATATCCAGTTAAAATTTCTATTTAGCGGCATCATCAGAACAAAAATCTTACCATAGTGAATGATGGGGGGAGTGCGGAGTGGAGACCCAAAGCCCATT
>NW_022107431.1:73536847-73538492 GCF_000313985.2 Echinops telfairi
TGGAGAGTGCCCAACGTTGACTCAAGCATTGAAGGTAGACATTCAGGATTTATTTGTTTGCTTTCCAAGCTCAGAAAACAAAAGTTTGTGAATGTGCTTGGTGGTAATGAGATTTTGAAGACAAACACGTATTACTTAAATATATTGGTATCTGGACACAGGTAATTGAACAGTGAATCTACTAATTAGAAAACAAACCAAAAAGCTCACTCACATTGAGATGATTCTGACTCATAATAACACTATAGAATAGGGTAGAACTGCCCTTGTGAGTTTCCAAGAGTGTAACTCATAATGGGAGTAGGCAGCCTCATTTTTATCCCAAGGAGTGCCTGGTGGTTTAGAACTGCTGTCTTTTTGGTTAGTAACCCAACTTGTAACACAGCACCAGGACTCCAAATACTACTTAAAATGTTAGCTTGAACCGTTGATTTTGTCAGCTGAAATTCAGCTGTTTTACCCTGAAGCAGTACAGCCAACTGCAACTTGGAAGCAGGAAGAGAAGATTTCTTATTTAGAAGGCATACCAGCCATGAGCCCACATCTATGCAAAATAGCCTGTCTTTGTGGTGTCCTATTGGAACTCAGAATACCTGAAGAAGATATACCTCTGAGAAGTAACATTAAGTTTCAGGGTACGTAGGGAAAATAAATATGAACCATGAGCAAGTAACCAGAGGAAAAAAATGTTCCTTAAGTCTCAGGCCAGTCTCAGGATGTCTGTGTTACCTAACTAGCCATCAGGGTCTAGCTTTCAATCACTAACAGTCAGGTAAATAAGAGAAGAGTCTCAATATTACCTCCTCCTTTTAGGTATCATCTGCATCCCATCTGTCTGCTTGGGAACAATGTAGCAAGTCATAAACATTCCATGGAGACTGCATTAAGTAAAATACCTTAGGCAAGCAGCATTTTGTTAAAAAAAAGGATTTTTCTGACTCCATTAAGTAAAATAACTTGGGTTACCGTTTCATTCAGATACAAATAGTCATTGAGCTGTGTAGTAAATGTTATGATTGCTATTCCTGTTAACCAGGTGTTGAGATGGGGAAACTTCTGGGAGGAGGGAATGCTGTAACTGATTCCTTTTAGAAAAAGTGAAAAAGGACAAGTGATGGAAGAACAATATCTGAGGAAGTTATTGTTGCTGTTGCTTTTGTTTTTATAAGAAATACTATTTGCAGTGAAGTAGAAATAAATCAGAAATGTTATTGAATAACTTTTTAAAGGCTCAGAAAAAATTGGTGACAAACCCAAAGCATCTTTAAAATACTATTTAATACCAAAAAAAACCCCTTATATTTGCCTGCGTTAGTTCAACTAACCCTTTATGTAAATAGACTAACCCTGAAACTTAAACTTCATTAAGAGGGCCCTCCAAACTTCATTTTTACCAGAACAAAACTTCGTCATACCAATAATACGGGGAAATTTTAAGAAAATAATGTATTGATAATATAGCACATCAAAGTGTTAATAAGAAAAAAAGGTGGGTTCTTATTAGATGAAAAGTTTAGAAAACAAAGCTAACACCATTTCAAAATTCAGAAGACTCTTTGCTATGAATTGACTTGTTTCCCCTCAACATGTGTCAAATCGTAGCCCCTTGTCTATTTGTGGATATAATCCTATTTGAAAATAGGGT
>NW_022107431.1:73540390-73547715 GCF_000313985.2 Echinops telfairi
CCTAGAGTATTTTTATCTATGTAATCTGACCTTGGAAGACTAAAGATTTCTCGCTCTTATTTTGTTACTTCTGAGCTCTCCCTTTTCACCTCTCTTCTATCACTGGTAATACAGTCTTATTTTCAAGTGTGTTAGTTAATCAGTTCATTTTCAAATTATTCAACTGCAAGTTGATTAAACTTGCTTTTCCCCCCTACAATCTATGTAGCTACACTTCTAGGATATAATCTCTTAGGCTGCTGACTCCTTTGTGGTTCATCTGTTTTATTTTGATTCGTACTCATTTGATCTCTTATTGTAGATTTAACTTGGAAGTTTCAGGAGCTCCTCATTAACTACAGTGATGTGTTTTTATTTAATCTCAGTCAAGCTGGTGCTAATTAGTTTCAGATGAGTTCAAAAGATGATCAGTCTGCAAAGTTTGGTCTAATCCAGACTATGTTGCCATGGCGATACCTCATCAAATGCAGTGCTTACCTCTGTAGGCAGATATTTGCAGTTTCACTCCAGCATCCTTCTTCCTCATAGCTGTTAGTTTTCTTTCTTTGATATGTGTGATGTTTAATTTGTAGCTGGAAGAGCAAGGATTCTGTGTCTGTGTGTGTATGGGGGAGGTGGGGCGGTGGCATGGTAGGGGGGGGACGACAATGCATACAGAAAAGAGCCAAGGGGAATCAAGTGGTTGATTTCCCTTGGATTCACTTTCTTGCTTTGTACGCTGCATTTAAACCCCTATTGTTTGCAGCTAGAGAACCAGAAATTTAAAAAGTATTCTGGAAGAGATGGGTGACTGCTTAGACAATTGCAAGCAACAAAGTCAGTGACAGAGTTTGATTCTGAGTCAGTTTCCCTACCGCATTAACCAAGAAGGAATCTGGCACCTGGGTGGTGAGAGGTTTGGGAACAGCCGGATGTGGGATCCTAGGCCCATACATTACACGCATCAGCGTGGAAGTGAGGCTGCATCCAATGGATTGAATCCCAGTGTTGTTGTTGGGTGCCAGCCAGTCAATTCCAACTCAAGGTGAACCTGTATGACACTGTCCCGTCACCAGGTCTTTTGTTTTAGAGAGTTGCTGCCACGTTCATACCACTCACCTTTTGTTTAGCAGCCTAGTGCTTAATCATTGCCCCGCCTTGCTGTTAGCAGCCTCACACTGAACCCACTCTGCCTGCCGGTGGCCCTCCTTAAATACCCGTCATTGTTTGCTCTCTGTTGTTGTTATTAGGTCCTATCACGTTAGTTCCAACTCATAGCAATCCCACGTACAACACAGCCCCAAACCCTGGCTCTGCACCTTCCTCACGAGTGTTCTGTTTGCGCCCATCGTTGCAGTCCGTGTATCAATCCATCTCACTGAGTCTCCTCCTCTTTTTCTCGATGGCCCTCCAATTTACCGTGCATGATATCTTTCACCAGACGGGTCCCTCGTAATAACATGTCTAAAACATTCCCAACCGACCTTCTACAGAGCATTCAGATATTCTTACTCCAAAACAGTTTTGTTCTTTCTTCTGGCTGGCCAAGTACACTCAGAATACTATGCATTGATTCTTCTCTGAGCTTCCTTATCGCGGTCCAGTTTCCCAGTATATAGAGCAATTGAAAATACCATGCCTCATATCATGCCCACCTGGGTCCTCAAAAATGACAGCCTTGATCTTTGATATTTTAACTAAGTCTGCTTTAGCAGCTCTTGTAGATCCAAATAAGAAGAAATCCTTGATAGCTTCAACCTTTTCTCCATTTATCCTAATGTTGCTTTTAGCACAATCATAGCAATTTCGGTTTTCTTTATGCTAAGGTGGAATCCACATTGAAAACTGGTGTCTGGTCAATAAGTGCTTCAAGTCCTCTTTAAGAAAGCAAGGTTGTGCCTTCAGCATCTCCCCAGTTGTTAAGGAGCCTTCCTCCAGTCCTAATGCTGAATCATACTTCCTGTAGGCCAGAATCCCGGCTCATTTGCTCAGCATACAGGCTGAATAAATATGCTGGAAGAATGCAGCCCAGACACACACATGTCTTAGTTCTCAATCATTCAGTATCCTCTTGTTCTATTCTCACAACTGCCTTTTGACTCATATACACGTTCGGCGTGAACACAATGAAGTGTTCTGGAATTCCCATTCTTCTCCGGCCTACTTTGTCATGGTCCACACAGTTGAATGCTTTCGCAAAGTCAATAAAACACAAGTAACCATCTTCCTGGTATTCTCTGCTCTCAGCCAAGATTCCTCTGACTTCAGCAAATGATATCCCTCATGCCTTGACCACTTCTGAATCTAGCTTGAACTTCACACAGCTCCCTGTCAATCTGCTATTGCAACCATTTATAAAGTATCTTCATCAAAATCATTTGCATATGGTATGAATGATACTGCTTGATAATTTTCACATCCCACCAGGTCACCTTTCTTTGGAATGAGCACTAACATCTCCAGTCCTTCAGCAAGGGGACTGCCTTCCAAATTTGTTGCCATATACAAGTGAGCATCTCTAGCACTTTATCAGTTTGCTAACACATTTCAATTGATATTCTGTCCATTTCTGGAGCCCTTTTTTCACTAATGCCTTCAGTGCAGCTTGAACTTCTTCTTTCAATACCATTGAAAAAATCAGTCAATTAATTGTGTTACATTGAGTGTGACTGCTTGTATTGTTCAATATTTTGCCCATGGAATCCTTCAACCTGGCAACTCTAGGCTCGAGTTTTTTCTTTCGTTATTTCAGCTTCAGGAATGCCAAGCATGTTCTCCACGCTCAGTTTTCAAACCCCAGCCCTTTGCACTTGCATTACAGTAGTTTCCATTCTCTTCTCAAACTGCCCTTTCCGGTTTTTGTTCAGCTCTCTTACTGCATGGTTTCTTACGGTTGCTTTAACTATTCTACGTTCATGAGCAAGTTTCAGAGTCTGTTGTGCCATCTGTTTTCTTGTCCTTTTATTGACTCCTTTCTTCTTGATGTTATCTCACAACTCATCTGGTTTTACGTCATTAGTGTGCAATGCATCTAATCTATACTTGAGATGGTTTCGAAGTTCAGATGAGATCTACTCTGGGTTATATTTTGCTCTCATGGACTTATTTCAATTTTCTACAGCTTCAACGTGAACTTGTATATTAACAATTAATGATCTGTTTCACCCCTCCCCTTGGTTTGGTGGATAACACTGAGTTTCTCCATCTTCTCTTTCCACAGATACAGTGTATTTGGTTCCTGTATGCTCCGTCTGAGGTCCAAGTGTATAAACTCACAGCCATTGAATCAATGCCAACTCTGTGTATGTTGTTGAAAGGGGGTATTTACAGTGAAAAACCTATTGGCCGTGTAAAATTTTATCATGTGCCCTCTAGCTCAATTTCTGCCCCCAGAGGCAAATTTTCCAACTTCTGTTCCTTCTTCATTTTGAACTTTCACATTCCACTTGCCAGTAATAATCCATGCATCTTGATTACTTGTTTGACCAATTTCAAACCACAGAAGTTAGTCGAATTCTTTGTTCATATCATTGTTTGCTTTAGTGGTTGGTGCACACATTTAAATAATAGTCCAATTCCCTGGTTTTCCTTTTAGATATATTCAAGATAGGTTTTGAAATGTTAGTTTTGACAATGAATGTGACATCATTCTTTTTCAATTTGTCATTTTTCATAATAAGTCACATGACTGTTCAAAATGACGAATTCCAGTTCATTTTATGTGTGTGAGGACTTCCAATTTTCCTAGATTCAGACTTCATACATTCCATTTGACTCTTAATAGCCCTTTGCAACTCCTTAGTCATGTTATTGAGGTGCGCTCCTTTTGCCATAATCCCTTTTGCCACAACTCCTTTGGGGCTGGTTTATGTAAATTCAAGCCTCATAGTGAAGGGAGTTCCATTTTACAGGATTAAGGTGGCATGTTTATCCTACTAGGAGGCGTGGCTAATTTTGCTTGGGGGTATGGTGTCTGTGAAATACAAAACTCACAGCTCCTTCAAAGCCTTCCCCTTTGTGACTTCCTTTTCATGACTGAGCATTAGTAGCAGCTAAAGATCTGCTTCGACTTTTGGAAGTTTGGCTTCTCACTCTGGACCCTGCGTCTGCCTCACTTCTACTGACCTTTGACTCTTGAGACTCTTCTAATTCCAGTCTGTCACCTGACCTGGCTTCACCAGTTTCCAATTTGGGACTTTACAGCAGCCATGACCACTTGGACCATTTCGGTAAAGATTGGTGAGTTCCGTGGGACGTTGCAATGAATCACAGAACCCGATGACATGAGGAAATATACGAAGGGGAGAGAGGGGCAGGGAAGAGGAGGGAATGGAGCAGTATAAATAAGATCTTAGAAAAGTGCAACATTGGGATCAACTTTACTTCCCACATCCTTGGGAATTGGTACTCATTGTTCTAAAAGAAAGTATTAGCACAGAGTTACAGACGCAGGACCCTAAAGACCACCTAACAGAAAACCCTTTGTAGCACGTTAAGCAGTGCTGACACTGGCCCTACGAGTCTGGAGAACACTGTTTGAAAAGCCAACCCTAACATTCTGATGATGGAGGGACCTTCATTTACTCTTCTCCTTAGTGGCCGATTGGTGTGATGTGACGAATAAGTACAAGGAGGTCTGTGCTTACCTTGCTTTGAGTAATTGGATCCACTCCATGGAGATGCGTGAGGTAGAAGTATTGAACGTGGGTGCCAATAGATTAGACAATTATTTCAGTGGTCCATAAAAGAAAGATGTTTGACCCAAACAAATGCAGAGGAGTAGGCTAACTAAAGGGATATTTAGAGGACTTGATTCTGGATGGGCTCTGGATGTGAAAGACAGAAAGATACCAGGGAGGATCCACAGGATGGCTCGCTTGCTCTACCTTGTCATTTGGGAGACAGTAATATGGAAAACCAAAATGGAGGTTCAGGTTTTTATTTTCGAAAGGTTACACTGATGGTTGATAATTGTAGGACTATTTAGGGGTAACATGGGCAATATTTAGGGGTGCTTTTTTTTTTTTACAATAACCATGGAAAGCTCTGATGCAGATAGTGAAATTAAGAGAGACTGCCAGCCTCAAAGTGGACCAGGGAAAACACCAGAAAGGTACCCCTAGGCCCTGTGTGTGCTATTTCTTATGGGTGGGTGGCACATGGGCCGGATTACATTTGGGCTCAGTGTCAGATCTGATTGCTCTGGCCGCTGCAGCTGAGGCCAGTCCATAGAGCTTCTAAAGTGAATAAAGACTGCGATTAAGAACTAGTGGTAGAGGACAGGGGAGGGAACAGATGGAAGCTCAAACTGAAAAAGGTTAATCCCTGAATTGAAAAGAAAATTTCGAAAGGAGTGAATATAGAAACTGCTCAAGATACAGAAGCCTGCCGTATTGGGAAAATGGTGGATGGCCGCTCTCATGCCAAAGGAAACACATGTCAGAAGAGAAAATGAAAGAAAAAAAGCTATTCATGTGGCTGCATAATGATGAAGCCACTGAAGAAATGCGTCGGGGAGTTTTATATCTCTACTGTATGTAGCGTGCTCCTGAATAGTCAGAGAAAAGGTCAAGGGAAACACTGGCAACCAAGATCACTGTATTCGGGTGGACGCGGCTGCATTGTTTGGAGGAAGTTAGACACCCATTGAAACACCAGAGACTTTATCCAAGGGTCTTGGAAAAGATTCCCTAAAATGCAAATTTGATAGCATTCCAGACATCAACCAGTGGCTTTTTGCCAAAAAAGTAAATGGCGTCTCTCTCAAAGGCAGGAGACATTTCACTCAGGTTTAATGGGTCGAATTGTGGGAAATCAGAGAAAGAGCCCAGGAGAAAGGTTTGATGGAATTTGATGTTCCAGAGGAATCTTTGAAAGCAAGATGATGAATGTGTCAACATTTGCATGACTCCAAGGATAACAAAATTTAGGAAAATATGAGGCTTTCATTTTTGCCCATGTGTTGTAGGGGAAATAAAATGATAAAGCAAAACAAACCACAAAATTAAAAACTAAGCAGCTGAAATTACAAACAACACATCACTGAAAAGTCCATACTAATCCTATACCACTAAACACTATAATGATTATGTAGGGATATGTATATATTATACATATGTGTGTAATGTATTTATAATTGTTCTCTGAGCCCTCCTAAATAAGTTTTCAATAGCTCAAAATTATGTACTATAACCAAATACCTAAACTCTCAGTGGAGGCAATAGCTCTCACATAAAATTTGTTTGCAGTTCTGAAGATTTATATCTCAGGGTTTTTATCGGTAATGGTAGTTTGTTTTTAATTTTACACATGCATTTGTTTTCTTTTTAATCCAGAAAGCTATGGCAATGTTTTGAAGGATCCAAGGTACATACGTTTGGTACTGGAGTGTGGAAAAATGGAAGGGAAGCCAGTTGAGGTCTTTGCTTGTTGTGTTTCAGGTAGGGTCTGTCTTAGTCCTTGTGGTTTGGGTTTGAGTTTGTTTTGAGCAATAACATTAACTATACCTAATGAAAACAATAAAGGAAATCATGGAAAGGTAACAGAGTAGATTTTGAAACTAAAGGAATACCAAAGAACGAAGCTCAGAGGGGGGTGGTGGGAAACAGTTCTTGAACAGATTCTTGAACCCAGTCTCATTAATCAGCCCCATTTTATTTTCTGTCTTCCTGCGTGAGTCTGGGTATTTTAGAGAAACAAATCCACAGAAACTCATGTATAAGAGAGAGTTTTATGTAATGGTTAAGTGTGCATCAAGAAAACATCCCAACCCAGTGCTGCCCAAACCCACAAGTCCAACATTAACCCATATGTCCGACACCAATCCACAAAGTCCTCCTCCATCTCACAAAACATACACTATGATGCCGAGTGCAGGAGGAAAGCCGAATCAGTGAACGTGTAAGCATCTCGGCACTGCCAGGGCTCTCCACACAGGAACTGGCTAAGGCAGCTGCACCTTGGTCCGACCATCAGAAAGCAAGAGTCCCGAGAACTAGAAAGGCGAGGCTCACTGAGCCATTTATCTCTCTGCCCTTCAATTAACCTCACATGTGTTTACCAGCCAAGTTGGCACAATAAACTAACTCACTTCCGCACCATTCATTCATTCAAGTTTCAATGTCCTGGGCAGTGTCTGACTGGTCTGCCTTGAATTTCCTGCCCTGAACCTTTGGTTAGGAAAAAGTAAGGCTGCATACTTGGCAAGGCAGTTTCAATATGTTACACAGGACAGAGGAGATCACAGCCTGATGGGAAAATGGTGTCCTCATTCTATCAGAAGGGGGAGTGATTTACAGGCACATAAAAACTAAACTACTTTGCTCAGCTTTCATTTGGGTTTCAGT
>NW_022107431.1:73551355-73553752 GCF_000313985.2 Echinops telfairi
GATCTCGACCTGCCCAGAGCAAGGAGAGTGACGAAAATTCAAAGACATATGGAAACAATTACTTCAATGCATCATCCAAACATTAGCGTTTACAACTCTAAGACCAGAAGGACTAAGGTACCTGGCTGTCACGCCCCACTGCTCTGAAAAGAGTCACATTAGAAATTCCTGGCTGGAGTGGGAGAGAAAAGTTGAAAATTAGTAAAGATACCAGGCTTACTGGTCATACTGAGACTGATGGGACCCCCAACCCTATGGCCCTTGGTCACCCATTAGTTCTGGAACTAATGTCTCCAGGGGCGGGCAAACTAAATAGATGGGATGAGAATAACCAGAATGGAAATAAACAGAATGTTTATGCCTTGTGGAGAAAAAATCAAATAAATCAAATCAAAAGAGCAGCACTTATTCAACAACAAAGTTCAGAGGGTTGGGAAAGAAGCAGGAAAGTAAGGGAACAGGAGGCACAGGTAGGGAGCAGGATAAGTCGGCACATCAGTGTGATTTAAATGGACGAGTTCAAACAAATGTGGACGAGTTTTTTTAAGTAAAACTGGTCATCTACCTGTAAAGCTTCACCTAATTCACAAGCAAAAGAAATTGTTTTTAATCATGAACAGCAGTGTCTTAATGCAAAACATCGGCGCTCCAACATTTATCAAGTAATGTTATAGATCTTAATGGCTAATTCTTTACAATATATTTTGGTACTGTATTTGAAATTATTAAAATAGTTATTGAAAAGTTTTAATTACACGTTTTCCTTATGCTAGAAGTTAGTTGTATTCTCTGGTGAGAGCTTTAGTAATATCACTGCAGGTGCTTTGAAAACAGATTGTGTCTATTAACAGTTCAAATGGGGTTTAGTTATGAGCAATCAATGAAAAGGTTCCTGTCAATAGGATGTCAGTTTGGCTCTGAGAAGTGCGGTTTGTCTGACAACTTCTGTGTAAAGAAAGGTAAAATAGCTGCCCTTGTTGTTTAGTAATTACCAGCAATGAAGAGTCGAGGAGAGAAAATGTGCGGAGAGTTAACAAGGACAAACACATATCATAAAAAATACTCAGGAAGCAGGAAAATGAACAAGACTACCATACATTTAATTGGATTGAATTATATGATATGTGAACTTTATGTCAATAAAATTATTTTGTGTTTGTTTCTTAGAAGAAATATTGCGTTAACTTAAGTGACAATTCTCCCTCCGTAAGCAGAAAAAACAGTCATGGAAATAAAATATATTGACTAGATGCCAACTTTGAGACACCATTAAAAAAGTCAAAAGTAGAGGATCTTGTGCACTCATTGCTGTTTCCCAAAATGGGCGATACTGCCCCCCGGGGACAATCCACTGGGCTGCAAAAGGAGAGACCTGTGTTTTAACCTGGATTATGGACTGTGGTGCAATTTTTAATTGCCAGGAGGGTGCTGATTGCTGATTTTTTTTTTTTTTTTCTGAAAAGGTGGCAGAGGACCAAATAAATTTGGGATCCTACAATCTAGTGCTCTGAAACCTGTTTGTCAGTGTTGATAGCAGTGATTCTTTAAAGGAATGTAGATCAAATGCAGAGAGGAAGCCAGTATTCATTCATTCTCAGCTAGTTGTGTAGCTAACGAGCACAGTACCCTCACACATAGTAGGGACTCGGGAATAAGTCACCCTTCATACGTGCTACAAAGACACCATTTAGTAAACAACTACTATATTCCGAAGTTGTCAAGAATTTTATTTTACTTGCATCCGCACTCAATGCTCATGGAAAGAGCAGTCAAGAAATCCGCGTGTTTTGCTAATTTCACTCCAACAAAGCTACCTAGACCTTGCTTTTTTTTTTTTTGCTTATGAGTTCCATTTCTTTACTTGTTATTTATCTTACCAGAATCACATTTCTTCTTGTACCAATCTTAGTATTTTCCAGTGATTGATACTTCACGATAGTTCTGCCTTTACTTTATCAAGCTTTTCAAATTCATTAGCATAAAATTATCCAAGATATTCATTCCTGATATTTTGTTTATGTTAAATGGATAACTATTTACCTTTTCTAGGTTTTATTTGCATCTTCAGTTTCTTTTTCCTGATTATTTTGACGTTGGCATTTTCAGAGCTTACGGTTCTTACTCACAGCAAACCTTTGCTCTCAAGTTCAATTTCTGTCCTTGCTCACATTTTCCCCTTTCCATTCCTGCAGTTTCATGTACAATCTAACTTTTCTAAAAGTTTGAGGTAATTTTTTAATGACTTCTCTTGAAACTGGGGGAATTTTTTAATTTCCTTCTAAATATTTGCTTTCCTCAATAATTCCTTCCTGATTTCCCTATAACTGTGGGTGTAATTGAGTATCTGGGCATATGTAATATGTGTTCTTTGTTCTCGAATGAACAGGACAAGAGCTA
>NW_022107431.1:73554365-73595207 GCF_000313985.2 Echinops telfairi
TGATAGTTTATAAATGGGTATTTTGTCACATCTTGCCCTGTCCGACATCTCCCTTCATCATCTCAGCCACAAACAGCAAAAGTTCACAAGGTCAATTGTGCTCTCTAGGGATTATAACTATTCTTTTGAGCATCCTTTTGTTTAGATTTTTATAGTACTAATGTTATTTTGATGCCAAAAAATATGCCCCATTTAATGCCCCAATACTGTAACATAAGTTACAGTATTCTTCCAGTACCAGAAGAGCTGCTGATCATCAAACGCTAGTAGATATTGGGCTTATGAAGATTACTAAGCAGGACTGTTAAGAAAAAAAAATAGTAAATGATTGAGGGGTCAAAATTTATCAACTATTTCCCGTCATGTATTTAGTTTTTATAGAAGAAGAGAAGATAACCAGAGTTGCCATTGTTATAGATGACTCCTTTGATGACAGTAGGGAACAAGGGAGCTTTCCTCATACCAAGAAACAAAGCACACTTTTCTTTAGGAGACTTGATGTCATGTTGAATTTCATTTGAAAGCAAAGTAACAATGCAATCTCAACAAACTAATAGATAACCTAATAGAGCAACCAGGAAATGCGCATGGCCCTGTAGGGTTTGCAGGTACTAATAATCTTCATCCTGACTTTGGTGACCTGTCACTTTCTGCAGCAGGTAAAGATGACACCCGCACACAGTAACTGCTCTGCCCATAGGTGTGGAGCTTGGAATGCCTCTGGTCGAGTCTGTTTCAGGATGCACCACTGGTTTACATGGAATTGTGCTCATGATCTTCTCACCATTCCTACTTACCAGGTATCCCGATCCCTGTAACTCTGTCTTTCTGTTCCACAGAAAACAAAAATTATGACCTCAGCATCTAAAGGGATTCTCCGCCCATTTGTGCTCATCTGCATTATCCTGGGCTGTTTCATGGCGTGTCTGCTCATTTACATCAAGCCCACCAGCAGCTGGATCTTCAGCCCAATGGAGTCCGCCAGCTCAGTCCTAAAAATGAAGAATTTCTTCTCCCCCAAAACGGATGCTTTGAATGAAACTATCATTCTGATCTGGTTATGGCCCTTTGGGCAGACCTTTGACCTCACGTCCTGCCAGGCGATGTTCAACATCCATGGATGCCGTCTCACAACGGACCGTGCTCTGTACAACAAGTCCCATGCCGTCCTGATCCACCATCGAGATATCAGTTGGGATTTGACCAATTTACCTCAGCAGGCTAGACCTCCCTTCCAAAAGTGGATTTGGATGAATTTGGAGTCACCAACTCACACTCCCCAGAAAAGTGGGATTGAACATCTCTTTAACCTGACTCTGACCTACCGCCGGGACTCGGATATCCAAGTGCCTTACGGCTTGCTGACGGTGAGCACCAGCCCCTTGGTGTTGGAAGTGCCAAGCAAGGAGAGGCTGGTGTGCTGGGTCGTCAGTAACTGGAACCCGGAGCATGCCAGAGTCAAGTATTACAATGAGCTAAGCAAAAGCATTGAGATCCATACCTATGGGCAAGCGTTTGGAGAGTATGTGACCGACAAAAATTTGATTCCTACCATATCTACCTGCAAATTTTATCTTTCCTTTGAAAACTCAATCCACAAAGATTACATCACCGAAAAGCTATACAATGCTTTACTGGCTGGCTCTGTACCTGTTGTGCTGGGGCCGTCTAGGGAAAACTATGAGAATTATATTCCAGCAGATTCGTTCATTCATGTGGAAGATTATAACTCTCCCAGTGAGCTAGCAAGGTATCTGAAGGAAGTTGACAGAAACAATAAGTTATATCTTAGTTATTTTAACTGGAGGAAGGACTTCACCGTAAATCTTCCACGATTTTGGGAATCCCATGCATGCTTGGCTTGTGATCATGTGAAAAGGCATCAAGAATATAAGTCTGTTGGTAACTTGGAAAAATGGTTTTGGAATTAATCTTTCCCATGATTTTTCACACTTGCTGGAATATTTTGCTGAGATATGATGCAAATTTTTAAGATAAGAAGAGAGACAGCAATCTGAATTTTAGTCACAATTTATTTTTATCACGCTGTTGGATAACATGTATATTTTGATGGAAGTTTTTAAGAGTTCAGCATTAGCAATCATTCCATTTGATTCTAAATTATCCTGTATATACCTAATTATGTGTGTTGAAAATAATTTATTCTTCGCTATCATTTTCAAACAATTGCTTTTCTCCACATTTGTGTAGTTGTCTGTACATTTGTGGTTTGATTCTTGTGTTTCTACGTTGATCAGCTCTATTTGGGAAATGAAGATACACATTTTAAAATACCATGAAGGTTTTCACTAACTACTATAATCTCTAGTTTCAATTTTGCATAATGTAACAAAGGAAGGGTGTATTGTAATTTATTTCTAACCTCTTTGACTTCAAAGTTGAACAGTCTGTAACTCTCTCTTTTTTGTTCTAGTTTTCACCTGGTTGCCACATCTGTGAAGCAGAATTGTTCATGTAGTGAGTAAGAAAGGCAGTGGAGCACAACTGTTCTCTCCAGGAAGCTATTAGACGTCTCATTTTTTTTTCTTTAAGGTGACTTGCAGATACAGCCATTTGATCTTGTGATCTTAAGATAAAATAGTTGAGCGTTTTTAAATATGCAATATGTTGTGAATTTCAAAACCTGAGAAATAATTCTAAAGTAAGTTATCTTCCTCATTCTGATAGAGTTCATTTTAACAATAAAATAAACAATTTTATCAAAGTAATATCTATAGATAAAAATCATATTAATGAATGCTTCCACCTATTTTCATTTTTTAAATAACACCAATTTAAAATATATTTTTGAAGCCCCAATGGTTCAAGCAGTTTCATTTTACTGTATCGAGAAGCAAACTAATACATTTGAGAGGTTTATCTTATCTAAGAGAACCTAAAGAAAATATCATCAAGGTGTTAAAGTATAAGATATTAAACACAATAAAGTGGAGCTATATAGGGAACACAATGTCTAACACAAGATAAGATCTCAATGCTTATTTGTTGAATGAATTAATGAATGATGTTGCAGGTCATAGAAATTTTTATTGTTTTATTTGCATGATAAATCTAGCCTACAGGTAATTGGAGATGGTGTTTCATGGTCCACTTTAGCAATTATTTACGCATAGCTCACATGACCATGGATGTCATGGGCTTTTCAACCCAAATAAACCCATGATTACACTAATATTTAGAGAGTTCATTCCTGAATGTACAGTTACCACACAGCATTTCACTTCTGTATGGTCAGAGAAAGGGAGTGCTAAATATAAAGGGTTGTTGGTGTAACTGGCTCCATTGGTAGCTACAAAAGAGCATCCATCGTGTTTGGTCAATTGAGAGTTAATGACAATAAGGAATGTGTTTAATGAGGTGAATTGACATCATAGTCTCAAAAATGGGCCAAAACATATCGAAGACTATGGGGATGAGGCAGGACTGAGCAATGTGACGTTGTCTTACACAGAAGGTCTCCATGAATCAGCCAACTCGATGGCAGCTATGAACAGTAGGTGAAAAAAAGATGAGACTCTAGGGATTGTTTAAGGCACAAATTTCCCAAAAGTCTTTAGTGAATTTATTCCATTCAAGCTAAAATCCCTTCAATAGAATTAGAAAGTTCTGAAGACAGCCATTGCGGTCCATTTGTGAGTTAGTCTAATGTCCTTCACCAAATTTATATCCTTTTTTGAAGATTCATAAATATTGAGTTCTTTGCTAACTGAAAATTTACACAACCCTGCATCAAGCAAATCTATTGATGTCATTTTCCCAATAGAGTGTGCTCACCTAGTGTCTCCGTATCACATCTTGGTAATTCTCACAGTAGTTCAGAATTTTTGCATAATGCTACTGCACATTTAATAGGCTACAGTATAATGTAAGCATGACTTTCATATGCAATGGGAAACCAAAAGAAATCTGTGACTTGCCTTATTGTGATACCTGCTTCATGACACTCTGGAACTGACACCTCGTCTCCAAGGTTTGCCAGTACATCTGTTGACATTAGCAGAACCAAATCCATAATCTTCCCAGCCAGACAGAATTCAGAGAGGGACAAATGTCCATTCAGTAACTCTGTGCCGGACAACACCGATGGCTTTGTGAGGGAATGAGCTCTTTGTAGGTAGCACTAGGAAGATTTAGGCGAAAGCTAAGTGACCACATAAAATACCAGCATTGGATGGAAGTTGGTTTGATAGCCAGCATCATTACTTTATTCTTGATTGAACAGTTGCTCTGTGTCAGACTGGGCCCTACCCACCACAGAGATAAAGGTGAACAAGGTCCCTGCCCCCATAGAGTTTATCATGATGTGGAGAGATGCCTGGAAGACACATGTAGCCTGTGTCTATGCCTATGCGCATGGCACTCTCAATCAAGTTTACATGATGACCCCTGAGTGGATGAAAAAAGAAAACACAGTTTAGGTAATAAGATACCCGATGTGTTTTTTAGTTGCAAGATCTCTCTACTCATTTGATTTGACTTAGTTTACCCCATATTCTCTCATATGCACTACAGTGCAACCAGTTATACTAAATTTGTGTGGATTCCTTAGATGAAAAAGGATCTTCACCCCCTTTTATCACATTATATTAAAATAGCCAATTTCACACATGTACCAGACATTAACTTAGTCATTTTTATTAAAGTTATAGATATCTGAAGATGAATTATTAACAAATTTGGAAAACATCTGTTTTCCTTGAAAGCAGAAAATCATTATTTAATATCAGAACAGTTGATCTGTTCTAAGGCAAATGTCGCCATTGTTGACTATGGCTTATGACTGTAATTGCATACAACAAAGGTTGTAGTGACTAAATAGTCCATCTGTATATTGAAAACCCATTGCCAAGAACCAGAAGAATCAATTTTCAGAATCTGAGATAACCAAGTGAATGAAGGACACTTCAGTACTAGAATAATCGATCTATATTTAGGGCTGGCCGGAGAGGTGCAACTTACAGCAAAACTGATATGCCAGTCCTCTCATTCTACTTATAAATTAACCATATCTAAAGATATTTTTTCAAGACACATGTTCACACACACACACACACCACCGTAAGTGCATAGCCAACATTAGATTCTAAAAGACCTGTGTCTTAATTTAGTGTTCTTTTCCCTCAGCTTCCTACTTTATTATAGAAATATGCCTCAACTCCTACAAATGCGAATGCCTTATTAGTAATACTAAGGCCTATAAGATGACGCTCAATATTGTAAGCACTGTGGAAGACAGACACTTACTACAAAATTGTACATGGAGGGAAATACAATTTCTTTCTTCCCTTACTGCTTTCTTTTGTATTTCAAACATCAATGAACTAAGATACTTTTTGTGGAAAGCTCTCATCTGAATATGTTGTAGCATTTAGCAAATGAGTAATCTTCACTACTATTCAATGTTTTCTTTCTCCCCATAGTTCATATTGAATATATCCAAATTCATAAACCTTATATCAAGCAGTTAACAATATAAACGAGAGCCTCCAAACCAGATATATATATAATGCGACCCGATTACTAAGTCATCAATTTTAAATCTGAAAGAGTCCCTTAAACTTCTTTACATCTTGTTTGTGAGGTTCTTTGTGACATTGTTGTTTTGAAGATAGAAATTGACACATTTATGCACTTACAAAGGAAATTTTAAGGACCATGTCAAAATAATTTTTTCAAAGTAAATATTTCAAATAGGTTTCTCTTTCATTTAAGGTACAAAATGGATTATTTAAACTAATCTGTGAAACGAATCCCATCCAAGACTTGGAAGACTGTCGTCAGTGCTCAGTGAGAGAATACTTCTTGCTCTTTCCCCACACGCCGTCCCTACCTGTGCCCTTTGCAGCTCATCTCCTCCATGCAACTCAGGCCTTGTTCCCCTGTAAAAAAAACAACAATAAATCACACAATTATCATTTTAAAAAGGCAAAACAGTCTCATAGATTGCTGTGCCATCTATATTTATAGTAGAATAAGCTAAGAAAATTTTACTTGTGCAAAACGTTCAGAGAGGCGGTGGAGTCACACATTCCGTCCCGGCAGACAATAGAGAAAGCAATTTGAGTAAACCAGCTTCAATTCATCTGGACAGTGTCGTTATTGCTTTAATGCATGGTTACTATACACTTTTGCATTTGACTTACTTTAAAGATACTTGCATTTTAAAAGAATTTTTATAGCAGTCACCTTTGTCAAATTTCCTCAAAGGACAGTTTTTGGGCTGCCTGACCCAGAATTACCAAGGTTTTTTAATACAAATACTGATTCCTAGGCTCTGCCCCTGCAATTAGGAACTGCCCGACTCAAAAAAGAAATCGTGTTTTTGATAGCATTTCTCGTTTTTCCAGTCATTTTGTAAAGCATTCCAGGCAAACAGTTAGGCTGCCTGAAAATCATGGGAAGGACTCTTGGCAGTACAGATTTTGGGGTTCTCCTCTGCAGCTCCTTTTTCTCTGGACCTGGGGTGAGCCCTGGAGTCAGTCTTTTGTTTCAGTCTTCCCAGGGGGCTCTGGTATGCGGTCAGGTTTGAGGTCTGAAGTGTTAGCCACCTGTTAGGGTGAGGTGTTCTGTAACTCAACTGCTGCCAGCTATGGCTTGTCTTCGGTGCACCTAGCCCTCCTCCTGAAGATGCCGGTAAAGTAAGATTCAAGGAATTCATCATGCCCATTCCTTCCTGCAGGAGCATTGGACTCACTACTCATCTCAGAATTATAGGGCAAGGTATTTACAATCTCCAGACTTTTCAAATTGTTGGGGAATTATACTAGTCATTCTCAATTGAGGATGTCCATTAGAATCACCTAGGAGAATTTGCATGGATTGTTGCCCAGACCACCACCCCCACCACCCCCTCCAGAGAGTCTGCTTTAACTGGGTTGAGGTAAGGGCCAACTACACAGAACACTAGTGAAAGTTCTACAGGAGACTCTACTGCAGCCCATTTATTTCCAAATACTTGTTTACCCTTTGCAGCTTGAATGCCTGGAAAAGGCAGATACGGGCATCCTTTATCCGGGTACGGCGGTCCTTTCGAAGCAGTAAGTGTTATGCTTCTGTGATCTGCTTCTCGGCTATGCAGTTTGGACCTCCCTCCCCCTCGTTCCTGGCATATCCTACAGTCTTTGCCTAATGCATAGAAAAATAGTTTGCACTTGGGATATGACAATGACTTACAGCCCATGGATTTTGGAGGACATAGATTTGGAATTAAATCCATGCTCTGCCACTCACAGGCTGTGTACAAGTTACCTGACCTCTTTCAGATCCTCACTTTACATCTTTAAGGTGAAGTAGCATATACTGACGTGTTTGTTTTGAGGACTAAATGAAAGTACATGTAAGTGACAAATTGTGTTCAATTGTTATATTTTATAACTATAAAACATAATCATGAGGAAGCCCAAATTATTTCCTTCATTTATGCTTAAAATTTTTTTTTTATTAAGTGAAGCAGACAGCTTTTAAGAATCCCAAAATTTACCAAGCAACGGAATAATCTTCCGGAGAGAGAAACAAATATAATGTGGATGCCATGTCTTCGCTGCCTCTGTAATTACTGAGTAATGAAGGGGGGCTGTGGAGCTGGCAATGGCAATGAATAGGCATTGTTTGCATTGCTCAATGCATACACCATTTCTTTAAATAACTGGAATCCAACCAGGCATAATTTCTTTTCACAGTTATGACTAATCAGTGAATTAACAGTCAATTTGGCTTATTATCCATTGATGTAGTTCAAGTCAGAATGGATTAGCAGGAAGGTTCTCAGATCGTTTGGGGGTAAGGAAAATGGTCTGGCTAGAACTGCATCTTGACTTCAGCTACCCCCTGGCTTGGACAGAGCTAGTAACTGAAACAAATCAGGCACCAGAAACAAATCATCATCTACTTATTCTAAAGCTTTGCTTTAAAAAATGCCAAAAGTTGTTTTTAAATGGTATGGTCCAGCATTGAGGAAACAAGAATCCATTTCCTTAGCAGTGCAGAAGAAAAACAACTCTCCAGACTAGTCTAATTTTTAGGATTAATTAATAGGATTTTGACCTTATGTACACAGTTTTTAATTTATATTGTAATCAAACAGAAGGTACACTTAAGAAAAAAGTATTATTTATGAAAAATGGCATTCAAAGTTAGTATTTCTTAATAATGTGCCTTGTAAACAACATTAGAAATGTTCATTATTTCAGTTAGAGCACTAAAAATAACCAGAAAATCAAACTGTTGTTTTTTCTAAGTTTTCTAGCAGACAAGTAATTGTTGGAATTACTTGTGTAAAATATATTAAAGCTGGCCAGAATGTCATTGTGAAAAACAAAGATAGTTTTTCAACTGAAAACGTTTAAAGACAATTCCTATAGGAAGGTAAGTTAACTGTGGTAATTCTTTCTACAAATGGCTGCATTCCATTTTGATTAATGAGGGTGCCAGAGATAGAAAAGCAGGTTTGGCAAAAACGGTGCCCACAGACTAAATTAACAACCCGTGACTACTCTTTGTGCAAGGAATGTGGGCCAGTGCTGCAGCAGTGCAGCCCACAATCTAGGCTTGGCTTCATTGACCCACCGTCCATCCCCCAGATGGGACAGTCCTGAAGATGTCATCCTCAGCCAAGAACATGGCATTGGCAAAGAGCTCACGTTTATGTAGGGCAGGATAAGCGCCTCCAGGGATGGTAATGAAATCGGGTCTGTTTTCTTTAAAAACCCTTGAGCAAACCAGAATTTCTGGTTTTCTATTTACAGGTGGGGGCAATTCACTTTTCAAATAACAGATGACCTATCCCAATCATTTCAGATATTACTGTAGAATAATTAATCAAAGGAAAAAGATTATCATACTTGAGACCAGGAGTTTGTTTACAAGGGAGAGAAAGTCTTTGAGCTTGTAGATATTGTACATTCAAACATTCAAGTGAGGGCTCTTGTAATGAAAAATGGATTGGTTATGTGCCCTTGGAAATGGAGATAGGAGAAAGAAAGCGAAGACTATTTTATTGTTGTGCCATGTTAATTGATAATGGTCATGATGGTTTTTTTTTCTCTTCATATATCTCTCTGTGTGTGTGTGTGTGTGTGTGTGTGTGTGTACAGAGAGAGAGAGAGAGAGCTTTGCCAAGAGTCAGTTAATGGGGTGATTGTGATAATATGAAGAATAGCTTTTTGTAAAGTCTCTAGAAATTTAAATCACGTATAAGATGGAGGTAAAGAATCATGTTTGCTTGAGAAAATGCCATTGATCAAAATTACTAGAATGAAATTACTGAGATTAATCATCTGCACTGAAATAATGTATGGTTTTTCTGAATCTAAAACAACATGGGTAAACAGTGGACTTTTTTTAAGGAAAAAGTTAGCAAGTTTGCCTCTATATTTGGGTCTATGAAGATGCTAAAGGAGAAAAGAATAATGATTTAACATCAGGAGAAAACTAAGAATCAGAGACCAGGTCTTTACAACTGGCTGTGTCATTGAGTAAGTATTCAAGGCAGCCAATTTCTCATCAGTGAGAGGACTAGGATGGGCTGTACAATTGAATCACCTCACGTACTGATTAGAAGTTCTGGCCCAGGGCGTCATCTCGTCCTTCCATGTGGCCACAGGACTGCTCTACAAGCAGCCAAGAGATGAAAGACGTTCACACACACTTTTGTCTGCTCACTTAGTAAGAACTTTAGTTAAGTGTTTGCTGGTGACAAAAGCTGCAATAAAGTTCTACAAAGAAGGAGTGGGGCGTTTACGTGCTTCCTGTGGAACAGATTCCCTCCGAAATGCACAGACACACACACCAAATATACACCAGCACTTTTTTTCATCCTCTAAGTCTAACTTGTCAAGTGTACACTCAATAAAGAAGGTCAAATGAAATAAAATCGATAAAATGTGCCAATTCTAAGCTAGGATGTGAACTGTAAGGGTCAGTAATTCACAAACCATTTGTAAGGTAATTGTATGTTTTATGAATATAACATAGCTTTGCACTATTGTATTGTCATATTTAAGTAAATCTAAAAAACTCCTACAACCTAGATGCCAAATGTACAGTTTATAGATTCGTGTTATTTCTGATAAGAATTTAATTGCATTGTGCTGAGTGGTTTAATGCCGTTCTTTCTGTGTGTCTTATTGCCATGTAGTTCTGATAAGATTGTTGTAAGCACACTAATTAATCATCTGGACTTTTATAGATAAATCACACATTGATCAGAAATCACTTTTGTACTTATTTTTTTGTAGAGTATTTTTCCACACTTGAAAAGAAAACACCACACTGTTATTTTATATCAAACATCAGCTTGTCTTGAAAACCTTATGCATGTTTAAAATAACATGTGTTAGAAATGTGAAGACCTTAAGGTTGGGTTTATATTCAGTGAAAAACTGCATGTGATTGGTGAATCATGCACCTCTGGGGGTGGGGGTAAATGCACTGTGAACTCACACAAGGACTTCATGCCAATCCGTTTGCATGGCTCACATCCTCTCAGAAACTCTTGTCAAACCTTTGGTAAAGCGGACACATAATTCTTCATGCCAACGAGCCAATAGGCAGTGCTGCTTTACGCTGTTCTCTCTGTGGAGCACATTGTGGTACATTTGCCACACATTTTCTTCTTGGAGTTGATTGTTGGCAATAAAATACAACAACAACAACAATAACAAATCATTTGTTGGAAATGATACAATATAATGTTGATCAACTTAATCTTATAAAGCATGATGATGAAGAAAAAAATATCTTAGCCAGTTTGAAACTATGAATACAATATTCTGGCAGCTAAAATGCTAAGTTTTTTTGTTTTACATTTTACCAAACTCAGTACTTCTGCCAGGGTTGGTTGGGGCATGAACCCATAGAGACCAGGTGTGCCCCAGCCAGGCGGTATGGATGGACATCAGTGTAATGGATAGCGAGGGAAACGGACTTTGTTTGTTTGTTTGTTTTTCTCCTTTAACTGGGTAATTCAAACAAATAAACAGCAGTGGTAGTGTAGGAACTAGGAATTTTGGCTGCAGAAACAGCTTTTTATGCTGATAGTTTGCAATACTTTGCAAATAACTACATTTGGTAGGGACTTTATTTTTGCAAAAATATACTAGTGTTCTTTAAAGGGCTTAATTTCAAACAGGTAGTATGTATGAGCCAACCATCGACCTTAATGAAATTAGGTATTCATCAGAATATGTGATGACTGGAACCACATGGCCCTTAGTGACTGAAAACACTAGTATATGCATGTATGCTGTGGAGAGGTCATTTCATTGCTGGACTATTAAAACAGGGGGGTGCCTATTTATACATCTATTTATTTATTTGTTCGGGGAAGATTGGCTTCTTTGAGTTAAATTTTAACAGCTTCAGTTAAGCTAGTATAATGGTGAGAAAAGGCAGTGTAGCTGCTCTTCTGGGTGAAAAGCAGGCAGCCAAGTCTTGCTCCAGTAAAGAACCAGGCAGTGAACCAGGCCTAGTGTTGAAAAAATGACATTTTTTGTATCAGAAAGTTGTGTGTTTGAGGGACACTCAGCAAACACTGATCTGGGCTCTGAGTTCACCACCGTGCTGTTCCCACCGTTGATCGAACCTGTAAATACCAACATTATATGACCCTGAGGAAGTGTTTTACTAACTGTGGAAAGCAAAATACCCCAGGAACTCTGTATATTCAGCTATTTAGAGAACATGTGTTTTCCACAAATTAAACTGGATATGTTATTTGGAATTTCTTTCCTTAAAAAAAAGTTATCAAAAATGTGAACTCCTGCTCATTGATGTCTTTCTGGGCTTATAAATATATGCTATTGTTGCTATTGTTATTATCTTGTGAAATTTTGTTTCAGCAATTAACAGTGACATCAACAATCAGCACAAAGGTCCCAAGGCAGAAATAAATGTACAACGGGTTCTCCCTCATGAGTCCTGTTTCCTATACTCAGTGTAAGCACCTCACTGATTTAGCACTGGAGTTATTCCTTGGTTTAAGTAATGATGTTCTTTCCATTCAGGCCTATTGAATTCCTGTAATGTGAATATTTAAAATAAAAGAATACAATTTAAATGTACAATAACTTGTGCTGGTTCTTTATAATGCTTATATTCAAAAGAATTCATTTGAGAAGATTTATTTTCACTTACATGCAAATCTGGATTCCCTGTATACATTAAATTAAAATTTTAAAACAAAATAGCTTTTAAAAATCATACAGTCATTAAAAGTACTAAACGAAAAAATATCAATTAGTGTGCAAATATAAAACAGTAGTTTATTTCCTTTTGTTTTCTTTACTTTTATGGTTTTATAGCCCTAATGAGATCACTTAAATTTGTTTTTATGTTCTGGGTGGAATAAAAAAATTCCCACACTTTTTTTAACTAAAAGATCATTTTATTGGGTACTCTTACAGCTCTTATAACAATCTATACATCAATTGTATCAAGCACACTTGTACATATGTTGCCATAGTTATTTTCTAGACATTTACTCTCTATTGAACCCTTGGTATCAACTCCCCTTTTTCCCTCCCCTCCCTGTGACCCCTTGTAAATTTTAAATTATTAATATTTTCATGTCTACGCTGACTGCTGCCTCCCTTCCCCATGGTGTCTGTTGCCTTCACCCTTTCGATTTTGCTTAAATTCTAGCTTTGATGATACCTCTCTCCATAACTGCACACAACTTAAATCATGTTTTTCTTCCTCTTTGCCACACAACCAGTTGGACATCAAATACTCCTTAAATGTGTTTCTTTTTCTAGTTTGCTGATATTGACCTGTTCACTCAGTAGGGCTTTCCACATTTCTTACCCTAAATGAAGTCATAGCTTCCTGAAGGAATCAGCGCCCTCAGCTCACTTGAGGGGGTTTAGAACCTGAGGAGGACAGAACCCGGAACGACACAGCGCTCATAGACTTTGGGGGCATTAATTGTTCATATGTGAAGCATATTTACAACGTCAGTCAAAGTGAGTGGTCAAGAGCAAGGGAAGTACAGCTAACCGCTCCGATGCTCACAAAAAGTCACTTCCACTCAGAAGCCATTTGGAAGAATGCAGGCATGGAATCTACTGCAAAATCTATTCGATGCCCTGCTGAGCACCATTCTACCCTGACACAGGTGTCATCACTGTGAACCAGAGACAACTCACAACTGGTTTCTTATTTTATAACACACAAAAAGTTTCCAAAGAAAGGTTTTCTTTTGTCTTTCTAGTGTTTGGGTTAAAAATGTAGAACTCCAAATTAATCTTTGTTACTGGGTAGACTGAGAAGCGGGAGTTGATAGAGGGAAGAGTCAGAGCCCATGACTGGATGCCTTCTAGAGACTAGAATGGCACTGAACTTTGGACAGCCTACTCTTCGTGTGCTAGCAAACAAACAAAACGTCCATAGAGAAGGTCGTTGCTTCAAACCCACCAGCGGCTCCTCAGGAGAAAGATGAGGTTGTTTGTACTCAGGAAGACTTGCAGTCTTGGAAAGCTTATGTAGGAATTGACCTGGCTCGATAGCAGTGGGTGGGTTGGAGGGTTTCATGGTTGAAGTAAGCTGGAAATAGTGGTGGCTCAGAATTTACCTCTTTGTGAGCAGTCTAACCATTTTTCTTCAGCAAAGAACTAGTTTGAGTGGGTGGGGTGGGGAGCTCCATTATGCATGAACAATAGAGTTTTGGGTTGTGGAAACCTTTCCTTGTTTTTGTTTTGTTCTGTTTTCCTTCCTCCACACACTTTAAAGAGACCTTTTAAAAAACGCTTGCAATAAACTTTAACAAAGTTTATGTTTCCATAAATCCATGGGAAAATAAACCCAATTCTTAGATGCCAGTCAGACTAAAAAATAGATTGTTCTATGTATCTTTTAATAGATTATTCTTCACAAAGGTTCTTCTTGAAGGTTCAGTGTTCCTCTGGGATTCCCAGATTCTGCTGTAAGTGTAGAAATTATGGTAGGCTAGGTTGTCTACAGAAACAAAACCAAGGACACTCATATCAAAAAGTAATTTATATCAAGAAGAGATTCCAGCCAAGTCCAACTCCCAGCAAGCATGGAGGACTAAGGGATCAGAGAGACATTCCCAGTTTCTCTCTTATAAAAAGGCCACACCCCCAAAGCAGCGACTTGATTAATCGGTCATGTCCACTCTTACACTTTCACCTAGGTGTAAGTTGACATACAATATAACTGCCACATATATTAAGCCCCAACACTTTAATCAGAGCCTAATACTTGAGATTTTTATTATTCAAATATAATTACTTCAAGCAGGAATGCTATTTCCGGTCTATGAGATTAGAATTATAAGGAAACACCTTTATGGGCATTTGAACCCTTCATGAAATTTGTCAACATTTATTTATTTCAGCAATTTACCATGTTTGCAAATGGCTACTGCATCCAATGGAATACCATAAATCGCAGAGTAAAATGATAAAGAATTAAAGTGGAATTTCTAAGGCTGTAATCTGTATGACAGAAAAAGACATGGCATGGAGCCTCAGTAAAGATTCACACCCTTAAAATGCTATGGGGATAAGTTATCCCATCCTACAGGGTCATATGCTTAAGAACTGCTGTCATGCAGCAGGTTTGGGGATTTTTGTCGGTCTAATCTTTTTGAAGGCAGACTGCCACCTCTGTATTCACGGAGCAGTTAGAAGGGTGAAACCTTCCAAGTTTTTGTTAGCTAATCTTCTCCAGGGCTCCTTTGGCCCAAATTGGTCTAGTCGGAAGCATTCCTTTGTGTTTCTCATTGAGGTAAAATTGGGTCAGTGGTCAAAGCATCTGAAGAATGCATCCGAAAGAATGCCTTTGTGGAGATTCACAATGTGCTTTCCCATGTCCTATGGTGTGGAAACAAATTGTTTATTTTTACCTAACCCAGAAAATTGGGTTTCTGTGATGCTAATGTACATCCCCCCACCCCACCCACAGTGGTCTGAGAAGGAACAGTCTGAAAAATGCTGTTTCACGGACAGTTCCTTTTTATGTTGATAATGTATGGATTGTGATGAGTTGTATGAGCCCCTACTAAAATGATTTAAAAAACCAAACCAGGATTCATGATAAAAAGCTATTGGAGCCTAGCAGATCCTTCTTGCTGCTCGTCTTACACTGTAAGACTTATCCTATTGACTGTGATGTATTCTAACCCGACCTGGACCCCATGAACGGGAGTGGCTCCAGATTCATATTCCAAGCCTGCTTTCAAAACCAACAGGCCTTTCGGGAAGAAATTCCGGCAGGGGTTATAGTCTCAATATTTAACAGGCTTCCGGAGTTTTAATCTAGGCTCTCAATTAGGACTCAGTCTTAAATTAACAATAGTTTCATTAGTTATTCATGAAATGCCTGAGCCCATAGAATCTCTTCATTCAACTACCAAATAGATAATATAACCAAGGACATCATATATCATAAGATGTTTATTGTTGAGAGAAGGAAGACTAACCCTGAACTCAGAACAAAGCACAGTGCACAAACACAATATGTCCTATGAAGCAAACTTCTCGACCCTGTCTTTATTCCTTCCCTGATCATCTCAAGCCTCAAAAGCAAGCCAAACTCATTGTCCTCCCATCCATTCTAGCCTTTTAGGATAGAGTACAACTGGCCATTTTATAAGCACCAGTAGAGCTTTTATCACTGTTCTACATAGCTGGGTCTCAACTCAAATCAGACTCTCTGAAGGTGGGGTCTGGGCAGCAGTCCATGCAAAGCCTTCCCAGGTGATCTGATGGACATCCTGAATTGAGAACAACTAGTATAATTCACTCATGACTTGAAAAGTCTGGAGACTGTCAATACCCTGCCCTAAAATTAAGATTAGTTTCCAGGGCTGAAACTCTTTGTAGAAGGAGATTGCCACATATTTCTCTTTGTGAAGTGACTGGTGGATTTAAACTACCAACCTTGCAATTAGCAGCAAACACTCAACCCCTGAACCACCAGGGCTCCTTCTTCCAGCTGCAAACCTCTCTCAAATGGCCTAGGGGATGGTTGTGAACCAGGACATACAGGAGAAGCCAGATACAGGACAGAATGGGAAGGAAGACCCACATTTTATTTTTCTGTTTTATTTTTTAATAAACAGTTTTATTGGCACATTATCCACATATACAATTCAATGATTCAGTCGCATCAAGAATAGTTGTACAATGATCCCCACAATCAATTTAGAACATTTTCTTCTTTATTGTCCTTGTTATTAGCTCCTCGTTTCCCCTAATCTCCCCGTGCCATAACCCCAAGGAACCATGAATCCAGTGACTGTCTCTGTAAATTTACCTACCCTGCATTTCATATACAGAAAACAACTGATAACATCAACAAAGTAAAACAGAGGAAACCCTCAATTGAAAAACAGATAGAAATTATTAAAAGCTAGAACTGATTTATAATTAGTCAAAAGGAAAATCAAATGATCAAGTGTTTGCTGTTAATGTAACCACATCTGCAATAACCCACTTTCAAATTCACTCTGTAAGATAGCAAGGCTTTTCCCATCCCTAACCTACATTTCAGATGCTAAAAGAAAGTTTGTTCCAGAAAGAAAAACATGCCGTGATTCACACAAGTTACGGCAATGAACAACAGATGAAATCGGAGGGACAGGCATGATTAGAATAATGGAAGTGTAATCACATCTATATGTATATCTATAGCTAAAATAGAGTATGACAACAGTATTCAAAGTATGACATTGAAGCAGCAGCACCCATTACTAAGTAGTAGGCAGATACCAAGACGCAGAGACTGAACGAGGATGCCTTAGTGCTATCTAAAGAAAGAGAGCCAGTGAGATAGATACATTGGTCAACCAATTGACCTGGAGTTGTGTGGGCTGACAAGTTCAAAAACTATAGGTCGGGTGGCAGGCTGAAGACTTCTGTAGGTTTGTGCTCTAATATCTGTAGGTCAGGCAATACAAAGACTACCGAGGGGACAGCTCAACCAAGTTCTGTCAAAATATCTACTTATCATCTGAAGGCAGAACACACCCTAAAGAAACTCCCATTTCAATGGATGGATTATATTGCCTTAGAATACATTACTGGAGATAATTGTATTGTCCCGAGCTTCACTGCACTGCATAGCATACATACACTGCGTTGAACTGCATTGCAGAACAGCAATTGGTCTAGTATTTGACCCAAATCACTGGGAACTACAGTTTAGCCAACTTGACATGTGAAATTAACCATCACAGAGGGCGTAACTAGATCACATTATCTGAGATGATCTTTAAAGATAAGCTATGGATTCTATGAGACAAGCACTTCTGTTGCATTAGATATCCAAGAAAATACTGAACCACAGGAAGGACTGATAAGAACTGAGAGCCAAGGTAACATCTGCTCAGATCTGTACGAAGTTCATTAATCAGCCTGAGCTCAGTTTAGGCAAGTCTCAGCGCCAGCTCAGGAGTCTTTTGTGAGACCCCAGACAAGAAAAGAGGACCAGAAACCCTGAATTTCCTCGCAGAGCAGCAAACTGGAGAGAGCTGTGGAAAGAGATAGAACTGAAGAGCTGCAGATGGTCCCCGGACAGCATTCAGCTGAGTAATGATCTGAACAAGATTGTCGGAAGAGTGATCTGAAACCAGAAAAAACAAAACGCCACCGGAAATTAAAACAACAACTTGAAAACATTAGAGCAAACCGAGGCTGAGAATAGTTTGTCTGTCTACCAGCCCAAAATTAAAAGCTTTCAAATTTCTAAGATATCAGATAAAGTACTAAAAACATGTCCTCAATAGGGGCCAAATTAGGAGCCCTGGTGGTGTAGTTGTTGGCTGTGGGCTGCTACCATAAAGTCAGCAGGCAGAAACCAACAGTGCTCCTCAGGAGAAAGATGGGGCTTTGTACTCCCATAAAGAGTTCGAGTCGGAAACTCACAGGCACAGTTCTCCCTTGTCCTGTATGGCACTGTGAGTCGGCATCGACTTAATGGCAGTGAGCTTGTTTCTGTTTGGATTTGGTGGGGAAAGGGGAGGGTTGGGGACAGCGTCAATACGCTTGGACCTAATTCTGCCTAGAATGGCTTAAAGAAAGGCCTCAGAGATTCAAACCATTCCCATGTATCTTAACTATGTCAAAACAGCTCAAGAATTTTTATAGGAACAAAAATATCTATGACCTAGCAAGCTAAAAGGACACAATATTTGTACCATATCAAAATTAAACTCAAATTAAGCAGAGTAAAGGAATTAATAATTAGCAGAAATCAAAGAAAAAGTAAGTGATACAGTAATAGAGAAAACTGTATAATAGAAAAAAAGAGAAAACTGCATAACAGAAAAAAATTTTTTTGAAAATCATTTATAAAATCAGTAAATCTCTGACTACAATGATCAAGGGGGAAAAAGACATGAATTGCCAACATCAGAAATTAGAGAAATTACATAACTACTGATTCTCTGTGTTTTCGAATGCTAATGAAATATTATGAATGACCCTTTGCTAATGAATTTCACAACTTAGATGAAATAGATAAGTTTTAGAAAGATACATTCTACTGAAGCTCATTAAAAAAGAAATAAGTAATCTGAATAGCTCATTATCTATATTCAAAAATGAAATTCATAGTTAAAAATACCTTCTCCCAAAACTTGAAAGGCTTAGATGGCTTGTTAGAAAATTCTACCAAACACTTAAGGAAGAAATAATACCAATTGTATACAAACTTTTTCATTAATTGAAGAGGATAAATTCATTGGACTATGGTGATAGTTTTATAAGTATGTATTATGTTAACACCTAAAATTGTATTATGCAAATGAGTGCAGTTTATGTCAAATTTTCCTCAATAAAGCTGCTTAAAAGTTAAAAATGTATTGTGTCTCCAATAAATAGACAGCCAGCATTTTCCATAAGAGTATCTTTAGTATTTAGTAAGGATGGAAATAAAAGCAATATTAAAATATTATTTTATACTCCTAATAATTTACAGGGCAAATAAAAGGTTACACAGACCAATTTGTGGTCATGCTGGTATATTTATAAACTTTTACAATTATATTATATTTATAATTATAAACTCCTCACTTATTATGAAAAACAATACAGTAGTGTACTCATATATCAGCTGTCATACTTATCTAATAAGCTAACTTATATCTTATGTTTTTTAAAAAATATCATTTAACAGTACAGAAAGAACTATTTGTTCCAAGATGTTTACTACATTATCAACAATCAAAAAAGAAATGGAAAGAATCCAACTAGGAAACCCTAAGAGAGGTTTTGTAAAGCCTGTTGCTGAATTGTGGATTGTTATGAAAATCTTTGGGAGTTAAAAATATATCATTGAACAAGTGAACAGATGTCAAACATTATGTGTGTATTATAAATTGTTTTTGAGTGTATATTTATAAATGGGAGAGCTGACAAGTCTGGATGTAATAAGCCAAAATAGAAACGTTTTTGCTACGGTGGAGACAATACTGATGATTAACAACACAAGCAAACTCACTGCCATAGAGTCGATGCCCACCCCCTGTGACCCTAGCGAATAGTGTGGAGCTGCCCCAGTGAGCTTCCAAGACAACTGCACTTTACGGAAGTAGAGAGCTTTAAGGCTGCTATATATTTGCTTGAATGGAGGGGGGGAAAGGTCACTGTACTCAATTCAATGTTTTGTTACAAGGATAGTCTCTCTCCTTAAAATTCATAAACCTTGAACAGCTTTCTAATAGACAGTTGCTGTCCAGTTCGTTTCCAGCCCTGTTGACCACATGTATATCAAACCGGAAATGTGCTCCAGAGGGTTTCCAAGGGCTGCCTTGTGAAGAGCAAAACACAGGGTCTTTCATCCTACTTGTTTCTGAAAGAACTTAAATGTCCAGCCTTCGGGTTAGAAGTGGAGCACATAATGTTTGCGCACGTCATCTCACGTACAGTGGACATGTGATCAGGAGAGAGCCATCCCTGGAAAAGGGTATCAGACTGGATAAATTAGAGGTCATCAAAAAGTGGAAGACCCTCAATGAGATGGATGGACACAGATTGCAACAATAGGCTCCGACAGAACAATGATAAGGCTGGTGGAGCACTGGTGTTTCGTGCTGTTGTGTACACGGTCCGGTGAGTTGGAGCTGACTTGACGGCACGTAACAAAAACAATGTGCACGAACTCATCCGTATTCTTCCCCATCCCACAGCGGATGTTGTCAGTGAATGAGCCGCCCTGAAGCCCCAAAGCAGACACTACGCTCATTAACATGACACTTATCAGTCCAGCTGACTGGCCCTGGATAGGAATGTGCGACTAGAGACGGTGACCGCGGAAAGTTCTGCTCTGATGGCTGCATTGTGCATTGTACAGTAACAAACAATAAGTCGTATGAGATTAATAAGCACCATAAGAATACTAATCAAAATATTTGCACACTTAAATATCCGCTGAAAATTGCATCCGCAGAGTGGCTACTGTATTCTTCCCCTTGGAAATGAAGAGATCCTTGATTTTTTTTTCTTTCCATTTTCGGTTTTGATTTTCCTTCTAAGGAACTCTTGGGTTAAATTAAAAATAAATTGTAAGATGCTTTTTTTGTTTTGTTTTGTTTTCATTTCAATCTCAATCTCTTAAATATTCTCCTCTTCCTCCTCTCTCCTTGGCTGCCCCCCTCCGTTCCTCCCCTCTCTCCTTGTTCCCCAGAAGGGAAACATCTTTGCAGCTTCTTCATGTGCGCTCACAGCAGCTTCGCCAAGCAGCTTATTTTGTAGAAAATGTAGCTGCTATGGAAATCACAAAACCATTTACCATTAATAAAAACATTACAGAAGTGTGTCTCTGATTGCTTCAAAACTTATGTGCCCAATGGGAAAATTTGCTCATGAATCCATTCTTCTTACCTATGCTTATTTTTCTATCTAAAAATCATCTATACTGAAAGGGCATTGCAGAAACCAACATGCAGATCACTTCTGTTTTTCTAATAGGCTATATTCATCTCAACCTGTGGTGCCATAATGTATTATAGATTCATGACTTCTTTACAGACTTTACACAAGCTTCTTAATCTTTCCACTTATGAAAATATAGAAAACCTTTAACACCTACCTCATAGGATTATATGAACGCTAAATGAGAACACACCTTTATAGCATTTTTGCACAGTAAAATATTCATCAGTGACTTCTGTAGAAATAGAAGATGAATTTCTGCAAAGACTAAATCTAGCAGAATTAGTTAGTTGTTTAAAGCACTGCCATGTTGGCTATAGATTGATGAAGACAGTGTTATTGCAAAACTTAAGTTATAGATATCAACATCATTAGATCTGAATTTGACAAAAAGAATGAAGCAAAATCAATTGTTTCCAATATTTGGAAGAAATTATATTTTTAAGGGGAACTAATAAGACTCAAAGGAGCCCTGGTCATGTAGTGGTTACACGTTGGGCCAGTAACCACAAGGTCAGCAGTTCGGAACCACCAGCACGTGGGAGAAAGATGGGGATTTCTATTCTCTAAAGAATTCCAGTCTCAGAAACTCACGGGGACAGCTTTCCCCTGTCCTGTCGGGAGGATTGCTACAAGCCAAAATTGACTCTACGGCAGTGATTTTCGTTTTTGGTTTGTTTTTGGAATAGATTCCAAAAGGAGCCCTGGTGGCATTACCAGGTAAATGTTGGATGGCTAATCCTAAGATTGGTGGTTCAAACCCACCAGGTACTTCTCTGGAGAAAGATTGGGCTATCTGAATCCGTAAACATGGACAGTCTTGGAAGCCCTGTGTAGGGTTAATAAGAGTTGAGAGCAACTAATATTAAGTTGGAATTGACTTTAATATTAGAGTCCCTAGAGAGTGCAAGACAATTAAGCAATTAGCTGCCAACAGAAAGATTGCCAATTCAAACCCACCCAGAGATACTTTAGAAGAAATACTTGGAGGTCTGGTTCGAAAAGTTTACAGCCATGAGAACCTTATGGAATACTGTTCTATTCTGAACCAAGGGGGTCAAATTAAGTCAGAATTGACTCGATGGTAAACTAATATTACCATTAGTGCTTCTTTCCTGGTAACTGACACAAAATCGTCATACAAAAATTTGATGAGCCCTACAGGACCAGTGGTGTGAGTGGCGAAACAGGGAGGGTAGAGGGAGAGTGGGTAGGAAAGAGGGAACCGATTACAAGGAACTACATGTGACCTCCTCCCTGGAGGAAGGACAACAGAAAAGTGGGGGAAGGGAGATGTCGGACTGGGCAAGATATGACAAAATAACAATTTATAAACTATCAAGGGCTCATGAGGGAGAGGGGAGTGGGGAGGGAGGGAAAAAATGAGGACCTAATGCTGGGGGTTTAAGTGAGAGGAAATGTTTTGAGAATGATGAGGGCAATGAATGTACAAATGCACTTTACACAATTGATGTATGTATGGATTGTGATAAGAGTTATATGAGCCCCTAATAAAATGATTTTTAAAAATTATTACTACAATAAACTGAGGATATAATTTAAAAATTTACAAAATTGCTTTCAAAACAACGGATTCCAATTTAGAGTGACGAACAGAATCTGAACTACAAATGGAATAAAAAACGGATCTTGACACACTTCAGGACTATTTTTACAAAATCGAAGTTATGCCCTTGAAAAGTTTTCATGAAACAAACAAGCAAAAGAGAGAGAGATTAGTAATATAACATATCAGATGATCAAATTACAACCAACGTAGATACACCACCTCATAAACACAGAAATATTCTTAACCATTATGTTAGAGAATTGCTTTCATTTTACAAATAAGCAGAAATTCAGAGACGTCAACTGATGTTTTCAAGTTTACCTTGTTCAGGTTGGGAGAGTCCGTTCAGTCCATCTCTTCAGGGCTTGCATTTTGCCCACTCACTTCAGCGTCACATCAATTGAAGGCACAAAACGAAGCACATCTGCTCTGCTGTGGTGGATAGATGCCATAGAGTGTGTTCCAACTTGTCGCAAGCCTGTGCACAGGAGAACAAAACCCTGCTGGGTCGGGTGCCATCCTCATAATTGTTATGTTGGTGCCCGTTGGTGCAGCCCCATGTCAATCCATTCTTGGTCATCAGGCCTTTAGGTCTTTGCCATAGTCAAGGCCAAATGGTAAGTTTGAGCCAAAGAACAGAAGGTATTTCTAAGGAGTTTTTGTTTTTTTCTTTTTCACTAATTGTACTCATAAATGGCCAGTGACACATTAAAGTGTTTCATATATGTTAATCACATTCTTCTTGCTTTTAAGCCGAGTTCAGGAAAATATTCCCTGTGATTGTAATTATAATGACTGTTATTCTATATTTTAATATGCCCTTTCTATCAGAATAGTGAATTGATTTTTCTATCAGAATAGTGAATTGATTTATTCGTTTGTCTTCTTTTGGTTGTTTATTAACATTTGTCTTACATTTGTATCACTTATAAACAATACAATTTTGATATGTTACATATATGGAAGCAAGGATAAAATCACATTCTCATTTAATGATGAATATTCAATTCCTCACTACAGAGATTCTTCAGTAGAAAATGAACCAGTAAGGGATAAATTCAAAACATTAATCTAACTACCCTTTCTAATAGAGCTAGAATATTTATTAGAAATTATTGAACTTATTCTCTTAATTTGCAAACAAAGAAAGTCTGACCACAGTTTCTTTCAGAGTGCTATTATGGCAACAACAGAAATGCAGTCCTTAGACCGTAGTGATTCTTTCAAAAAATGGTTCACTGCATTTTAATATGTAGTTGATAATTGAAATCCTGGGATTGCATTACCAAATTGATAACTATATTATTATAATTGATCGTTTGTAAAAGGCCAAACATTTAAACTAACACTAGAAAGTATAGTAAACAAATTGCCCTTAGACACCTGCAGTGGATTCCCTTTATCCTGTTACATCTACTGAATTTATGAATATGTGTCAAGTCATGTACAATTCCAGAAGAGAACAAAACCAAAAACTTTTTTTTAATGTGATGATAAAAATGTGAGAAATATAAATAAATCACTTAACGAGAAGCTTACTATATAAAAAATAAATGTGTCATTTTTGAAGCTGAATAAATATATAATGGAGATGGGAGGTATTCACAGACTAAAAAGAAACTCAAGTAACATAATTTACTAAAACCAAAGCCACAAAGGATGATTTAACCACAAAGAGAGGGAGAATCTCCTTTCATGCAGACAATTAGCCTGGAGGCTCTCGTGTGAAGGAGCTGAGAAGATGAAAAGAGAGATCTTTCATAAAAGGTAAGGAAAGTCTCTTTTTATTCGAACACCAAGCGACAAAGCAGGAAGCCTGGGGCATTTCAGACACTTTGGGTTTCCAGACGTTTCCAGAACCACGGGTTAGACAATTGGGAGGAAGACAAGTCTTCTACAAGCAACTCGGTGAGATAGCTTGATACTACGGCTGCCGCAGAGCAAGTGCCGGGCAGTGTTTCTTTCCTGTTGCACATTGGGTCTCCTGAGTTAGAACTGGCTCCACTGCGTTTCCCAACAATCAGAAACCTCTCAATTAGAAACACACACACACACACACACACACACACACACACACACACACACACACAGAGCAGTCAGTAAATTCACCACTTGCTTTTGTATCCAATTCTTTTCCTCGTATCATTTCAATCCATGTCCCCATGGGCTTAGTTATGGAATGAAAGACTGTCCATCATTGTCTAATTGGCCAGCTCAACACTATCAAATGCCACAGCATGAAAAGAAGCACTACTGTCACCTTCACCGAAGAGCCAGAATGGGGGTACAGTATCAACCCTGGCATATCTCCATCACCCTTTTCTTTCTAACTTTGAAAACAAGAATAGTATCAGAATTCAAAGACTATTAAACTTAGAAAGGCATTTAAAGTATATAAACAGTAGGTTATTTTTGCATGAAGTTTAATTTAATTATCATCTTCAGACGAATAGCTATGTGTTTCTGTCCGATGTTCTTTGGTATTATGACATTTAAGTTCACCCAGAGTTTCATCACTGGAGGGCGACAGGATCAAAAGACAGATATACTCACATTCTGGAGCCATGCATTGCTCTGGACGATAGAAAGCAAACTTCGGCGCAGGATGGCCTAGAGGACACAGTCTCATCAGAAGAAATAGAGGACATCATGCCTCATTTTTCTATCTAGAAATGTACAGTGCACCCCCATCGTATTACTTTTCTTAAAACAACCCTGAAAAACACCTCTTTTTCAAATGAAGAAATGGTGGAGGCTGTTGGTGGACCTCACAAATCAGCAACAGAGAGGGAATTCAAAGGAGTCTCCTGACAGTCCTGCATCATTGATGTACCGATATGCACTATTCCATTCAATGGCTCTCATTATTCAGCAATGCGGTTGAGTTTCTCCATTCATTTTTTATCTAGTAACCTTGAGATTTTACACCACTTAAGTTTTATTACCTGGAAATTACATCTAATGTATCCCTACCAATACATGGGAATCAAATAAATGTAATGTAAATCAGTAATCAGGTGGCTTTAAGGCTGCCTTTTAATTAGATCTATGGTAATTTGTATAACAAATATATCACTGTGCAATCAAATTAATGTATACAATAAATTCTAAAGTGCTTCTGCCATCGGAGGACTATAAGGCACTCTGCATACCAAGTAGTATCAAAGTGTGATCTGCTGGGCAGCTTTTCTACAACGAGTGCTTTTCTCATCACTAGGGAGTTAGTAAGTACCTGCATTACCTGCATTTTCCTTCTTTTACCTGGGGAGCACAGGACACAGCAGGACCAAGGATTTCCGAGCTAGTTTTTGAGTTCTGCTTTCTACTTGTAACATCCTACCCAGCCTACAAGTCTTTGTTATTAAATTTTTTTCATGGGCATATTCTTTTTTTTTAAATTTTATTGTATTGGGAGCTCCTATAGCTCTTATCACAATCCATACATATATCCATTGTGTCAAACGCATCTGTGCATAGGTTGTCATCATCTTTTTCAAAACATTTTCTTTCCACTTGAGCCCTTGGTATTAGTTCCTCGTTTTTCCCTCATTCCCCCACACTCCTTCCCCCATGTCACCTTGATCATTTATGAATTATTCTTTTTTTTCCTTTTTTTTCCTGTCTCACAATGACTGCTTTTTCTCCCTGTTGGTCCCCTTACTGCTCCCCTTATTGGCCCTGAGGGGTTTATCTGTCCTGGATTCTCTGTGTTTCAACTTCTTATCTGTATCAGTATACATGTTCTGGTCTAGCCAGATTTGTAAGATAGAATTGGAGTCATGATAGTGGGGGGGAGGAAGCATTAAAGAACTAGAGGAAGGTTGTGTGTTTCGTTAGTGCTGTACTGCATCCTGACTGGCTAGTCTCTCCCTTGTGGCCCTTCTGACAGGGGTGGTCCAGGTGACTACTGATGGCCTTTGGGTCTCCACTGTGCCCTCCCCTTCATTCCCATTGGTATGATTTTGTTGTTGTTGTTGTTGTTGTTGTTCATGGACATATTCTATAAACCATCTCAAACGGTTTCTTTGTCAACCACATCAGTCCACCTGAACGAGATGATGATAGAAGTTAGCAGATGAATAAAATCAATCAATGGTTCCTTCTTGTCCAAGAGACTTCAATCTAGAGACAAAAGTATGCAGCAGAATAATCCTTTCTAAGCATAAGAACTTCATGAATCTGCAGAAAAGCAACGTTATATGGAGACGGAGCAAGTCTGTCTTCAGCTTTCAAATGCATTTGCAACTTGATTTTCCATTCTTCAGAAGCAACTTTAGGAAAATCCAGTTGGTATTCATGTTTTTCACTATAAAGTGAAATAACTCGATTCAGTTCTTCACATATTCTTTATCCCATGGTGTCTCAATCATATCTTGTCAATAAATGGATCAACATAGACCAGGGATGTGAATAGCTTTGATATCATGCAGAGTACACTTGAAAGTGGATTATGGCAGATGTAGCTAGGTTAAAGTGTAACACCTTATCATTTGAGCCCCCTTTTGGCCCAGTTTAAAGTTTCTCTAGTTTTTAGTGTTTTCTGCTTTCTTTTCCACTGAGATTTTTCTCTATTTTGTTTTGTTATCTTTGTTAGCCTTTTTGTTTTAGGTTTTTCAGTATATAAAATCCAGGAAGGGTGTCTTTATAGAAACCAAAATTGGATTAATGCTGACTTGGGGCATGGCAGGGGAAAAGGGAGCTAATAATGAAGACAAGATGGAAGAAAATGCGCTAAAACTGATTGTGGTAATGATTGTACAACTGTTCTTGAAATGACTGACCTATTGAATTGTATAATGTGTAAATTATGTGCCGACAAAACAGTTTAAATAAATAAATACAATCACTGAATCATTTGGAAAGCTAATTCTACTGGTCACTTTGTTCAACACATACTTCTCAGTTGCATTCTCTTGTCATATTCATATTCAAATAAAAATGCTCCTGCTTTATCTGTAATTTTATTGCTTATTAGCAGATTTTATTTATCTGTAATGTAACTTTTATACTCAGAATATTGTTTATTTAAAATATGGTGTTGCTATTGATACTTTTATTATATGTATCATTTATTGTGCAACATAAAATGTGATACATACTATGTCAGATGTATTCTTTTGTTAATCTACTTCTTTCTTCAAACAAACAAACAAACAAAACAACCTTTTGGTGACTGTTTTGGCCCTGTTTTTTGGCTGTAGAATCTGAACTTCAGAGCAATTAAGTTGTCCAAAGTTATATACATAATTAACTGACAGAGCAGAACCTGACTCTGTATTACCAAACGATAACACTCTATTGCTTAAGCAGTGTTGATCCCTCTAAGAGAGGTGATTTATATTAATATATAAGGTTATATATGTTAACATAAATATTTTTCACCTCATTCAGTTTCAAATTCAACAAATATTTTCTGAGCCTAGAAAGTTCCAGGCAAGAGTTTGAAAATAAAAATTCAATAGATTGGAAAACACACGATTCTTATCCTTATACAAATTCAGAATAAACAGAATAAACAGAAATTACCAACTGTTACAAGTTCTATGGAGAAAAAATATATATGCTGTCTGAAAGAGCGGTAAACTCAACATCACTGGGGAAAGTACAGGTGTTTGCAATTAAGGGGAACAAAGCCCACTGACCAAGCTAGATTCACACAAGCCTTTCCCCCTGGAGGCCAAGTGCAAACATTTAATATGAGCAATTATAGGGAAGCATGCTGCTATAGGGAGGAGCATGAATCCTACTATGAACCAGGAACTCCTACAGATTGTAAGCATGTGAAATCTCAACCTTCACAATGTGTTCAGAAAAATGAATAAATAGCTTCATTTTATCCATGTGTGAATACAAATGATATGCTAGAACTCAGCCACATAGAATCTTTTAATACAGAAAAGAGGCAATATTAAATTAAGATATTAAAAGATTCTATGAGCAAAATATGGAACAATGCAAGAATCATCATGTACACTGGTACAGATAAGAGCTCACGACACACAGAATCAGGTCAGATTAACCCCTCGGGAACAGAAATGGGAGTAGCAATACTAGGAGGGTAGGGGAACATGAGGGGAGATGGGGAGGAAAGGGGAACAGATCACAATGATTGATGCATAGCACACCCCACCACACCACACCCCGCGCTAGAGGGATGAACAGCAGAAATGTGGGTGAAGGGAGACAGCGGTCGGTATAAGATATGAAAATAATTTATAATTTATTCAGGGTTCATGAGGGGAGGGGAAAGAGGGAACAAAAGAGCTGATACCAAGGGCTCAAATAGAAAGTAAATGTTTAGAAAATGATGATGGCAGCATATGTACATATATACAAATATGCTTGATACAGTTGATATATGGATTGTTATAAGATCTGTAAGAGCCCCCAATAAAATGAAGATGGAAGGAAGATATCACTATACCAAAAGAGGGCTAGCTGACAGTTAACCATTTCAAGAGTGACCATATGATCAAGAACCAATGGCATTTAAGGAAGAAATCCAAGATGCATGGAAATCATTAACCAAAAATGTTTAAGGAATTGAGAGAATGCTAATTGAAATGCTTCAGCTAACTGATTAAGCACTGGAAGCATTCACTCACTTGTGCCAGGAAATTTGGAAGACAGCTACCTGGCCAATTGACTGGAAGAGATCCAGATTTGTACACATTCCAAGAAAAGTGACCCAACAGAACACAAACATTATGGAATAATATCATTAATATTTGCATTTAAATTATGGTGCTGACAAAAAGTATTGAAAGAACCATGGACTGCCACAAGAACAAACAAACCTGTCTTGGAAGAAGTGCAGCCAGAGTGCTCCTTAGAGGCAGGGACAGTGAGACTTCGCCTCACTTGTTTTGGACATGTTGTCAGGTGAGGCCAGGCCCTGGAAGGGGACATCGTGCCTGGTGTGGTAGTTATGTAATCATTTGTCAATTTGAGAGGACTAATTGTGAAGGGGAGGAGGCTAGCCTGTCAATCAGGTCATAGCCAATGAGACCTCTGTGTGGGCCTGGACTTCTCGAGAGGATTCTGGGAACTCCTGTATTCCTCCTCGAAGACAGGAGACACACTCTCTTGGCTCACTCCCTGTGAGACATTACAGACAATGAGCCTGATGAAGTTACGATGATGCAGCCAGTGTCGAGCTGGAGGAACCACAAGGAGATCCCTGCCAGCGCTGAGATGCTTACAACACCACTAGATGCACAAGACTCCCCACCCAAATGGCCTGTGATCTCCCTGTACTCATCATCATTGTATGTGTTTCTTGAGCCTGAAGAGAAGTTTGGATATTGGTATCAGACATATGGGCTAATATTGGACTTATGGACTTGATCTGGACTGACTGGGATGTTTTCTCAATTTTCTATTGCTCTTGTATATAAAGCTTTTTCCTATACATATGTGAGTGTCTATGAATTTGTTTCTCTAGTCTACCCAGACTAACACACCTGGTAGGCAGAGGGGCAGTGAAAAAGAGGAAGACCTTCAGCAAGATGGATGAACTGAGTGGCTGCATCAGTGAGCTCAAACATAAAACAATTGTGAGGATGGCATATGACCAAGCAGTGTTTTGATCTGTTGTACACAGGGTCACTGTGAGTTGGAACCACAACAACATCATTAATATTACATGCAAGTAAAATTTTCCTTAAGGTCATTGAGTTAGTTAATTGTGCCAGCCTGGCCGATAACCACATGTGGGGCTGGTTGAAAGGCGGAGGGATAAATGGGTGGTGAGCCTCGTCTTCCTAGTTCTTGGATCTCTTGCTTTCTGATGGTCGCACCAGGGTGCAGCTGCCTTAGCAGTTCCCTGCTTCAGCTTGCAAGATTGACTTCCTACAAGACATCCCCAAGGAGAAGCCACATGGACCTATCCTGATGCAGCCCTGGGTGCTGGAGCAGCCATGTGGAGACCCCTGCTAGTGCTGAGATGCTTGTTCGTTCACTGACTCAGCTTTCTTCCTGCAGTCGGCATCATTGCCTCTGTTTTGTGAGGTGGAGGACTTTTGGACTGGTGTTGGGTTAAAGGGTTAATGTTGGACTTGTGGGCTTGGGCAGCATTGAGTTGGGATGATTTCATGATGCACACTTTCTTTACATAAAACTCTCTTATACATGAGTTGCTGTGGATTTGTTTCTCTAAAGTACCTAGACTAATACAGTCATCAACAAAAGTTGCAGCAGTATATCAGAGCGAGCTGCCAGAAATTCAAGCCAGTTTCAGAAGAGAAGGTGGAATAAGGGATATCATTGCTGATGTCAGATGGATCCTTTCTCCACTGCAAAGCAAAGAATATCGAAGAGATGTTTACTTGTGTTTCATTGGCTATGCAAAGACATTCAACTCTGTGGATCTTACTGAAAGTATGGATAGTTTGAGAAGAATGGGAATTCCAGAATGCTTCATGAGGCAATTGCTTGATCAGAACAAAGGAATACAGCATTATTTCGATCAGGTAAGATGTGCATCAGGACTACATCATCTCAGTATACCTGTCCAATCTGTATGTTCAGCAAGGAATCCAAGAAGCTGGATTATATGAAGAAGGTAGCATAAAGATTGGAAGAGTTAGTAACAACCTGGCATAAGCAGAGGACACAACCTTCCTTGCTGAAAGTGAAGAAGACGTGAAGCACTTGCTGATGAAGATCAAGAATTGCAGCCTTCTGTATGGACTGCAACCCAATGTAAAGACAACCAAAATCCTCACAACTGGACCAAGAGGTAGCATATCATAAATGGGGAAAAGATTAAATTTGTTAAGGACTTAATCTTGCATGGGTACACAACCAATGCTCATGGAAGCAGCAGTGAAGAGACCAAAGGATACATTGCATTAGGTAAATCTGCTGCACAAGACCTCTTTAAAGTGTTGAAGAGCAAGGAACTAAGGTGCACCTGATGCAAACCATGGTTTTTCAACAACCTCGTATGCAAGTGGAAGTTGGAGCTTGACTAAGGAAGACTGAGGAAGAATCAATGCATTTGAACTATGGTGCTGGTGCAGAATATTGAAATCACCATGGACTGCTGGAAGAACAAGCCAATCTGGTTTGGAAGAAGTACAACACAGTTGCTCCTTAGACGGAGGATGGTAAGCCTTGGTGTCACCTCCTTTGGACATGTTCTCAGGAGAGACCAGTCCCTGGAAAAGGTTCTTGTGCTTGATAAAGTAGAAGGACAGTGGAAAAGAGGAAGCCCATTGATGAGATGGATTGACACAGTAGCAACAACAATGAGCTCAAACAACTACAGTCATGAGCATGGTGCAGGACAAGGCAGTGTTTTGTTCAATTGTACATAGATAGGAACAGACAGCACTGGGCGACAACAGTCCAGCCACAGAACCAGTGTGGCTGGTTGAATGTGCATCTGCATCTCATAAAACTGGCCCACTCCCACAACACAATCAGGCAGGCCGCAGCAGAAAAACTTTGGTTGGTGATGGTCAGATACAACTTTTCAAAAGTTTTCACTGTTTCGTCAGTGGATCCATTGAAAACTTTCTGGAGAAACAGAAAGCACATGATTAATACCAATGAGCAGATTGTTTTTGTTTTTTTAATGATCACTGATGTGAAACAATGTCAGCAGTGTTTCAATGAAAATTCCAAGAAATATATCAGCCTTTACCTTCTCTCCTTTCATTGGCAACTCCATGACAATGCTCAGCTATGGGAGGATTCTTTCTAATTACTTCGGGCCCTGGGAATGCTGACAGTTTTGTTGTGCTTCTCCCCAATTACTGCAGACTAGAAACATCAACAAATAACAAGTCATCATGTTAATAAGGATGAACATAACATAGCTCCAAATGTTTCTAAGTGAAGTAGCCAATAGTATAAGTGTAAACTTCCCCTTGCTGTATAAAGAAGTTTGAATTAAGAAATGTGGTTCATGTTTAAGGATCTCTCCAATATCACAAGAAAAAAATAGAAATGTTTACATAGCTAGCTCTTATAAAAAATCACTTGCCAGAGATTCTGTGCTTTTTGGTGCAAAATGCCGTCCAAAGCACAGCACAAGAGTGATGAGGTCATTGACTAAAGTTCTTCAGACTGGTATTGTTTGAGTTGCTCTGGAAACTCTCTAACTGGCCCTCTAAACTCCAGATATTGCTTTTGCCAAAATGAACTCTGTTCCTTTAGTCTTTCTAACAGCCTAATCTACATTGCTGGGGACCTTCTTCACTCCTCTAGGTCTAGTTTAAATAATGGATATTTCAGATAGTTTCCCAAATGTCCTACTCAAAATTATTTTTCCTCCTTAATAAGTGGCATCTTTCCCTTCCTCTGGCATCACATTTACTTCAATATGACTCGTATTAGAATTGCCTCCTCTCGCCTCCTCTACCTCTGATGTAGTAAAGTCCTAAAGTTCACAAAGCATGTGTTACATCCCCGAACTCTGTGACAGTCAGGGAAAGTCTAGCAAGATGAGATTTATTGACTCGTAGACCCTCCTATCTAAATCGATGCCGTCATACACTCATGTCTGCTTTCTCCATACAACTATTTACCATATGTGGATATGTATGATTCCTGGAAATATGCCCTATAATTAAAAGTATAATATGGTCAATAAAGCAATAAAATGCTGTATTGTATTTATATAGTACCTACCATACTGCATTCAGTCCACCCCAAACCTGATATACACCCACACAAAACACCGGGCTTACTAAACCACTTCTGTAGACTGTAAGAGTCCTTGCACATTCATATTTCTGTCCCTCGACCTGAGCTGTTCTTTGCCCAGTGTTGTTTGATTTGTTGTATAATAAAAAAGAAGAAAACAAACAAATCTCCTGATGTACTTGGGGCACCAAGCAAAATAGTGTCCAAGAGCGTTGTCTCTCCATACATCCCAGCTAACAGGAGTTCTACAAATGATGGGACAACGTACTGCTTTGTAGATGGTGACATTGAAACCAGAGGAAACTAATTGAAAATGGCTCAGTGTCAAAGCCAGGACTCCTGGCTCCCCGTCTATGTTTTCTAACACTATTTATTTTAAAATTGTCTTTAATAACTCAAGAAGATATTTTCACAATTCTATAATGTTTGCATATTTGTGGTTTTTTAAATAACTTTACTGACGTGAAATGTATAACCTTAGGTTGTGGCCATTTAATTGCATGTTTCACATGAATTTTGTAAATGTAACTGTGCAACCACCATAAGAATTATAGAGTATGTCCTTCTCGCCAAAATTTACTCAAGTCCCACGGTACTCAAATCCCCACTCCACTAAACTTTCTGTCATTGTATAATTTTGTGAGTTTTTAGAATGTCATATAATGAAATTAGTCACTATGTACTACTCCCTCGTTTTCCCCACACTTAGTTTAGAGATTCACTCCAACTGACAAATGAGAATTCAAAAAATACAAACTCACTGCAAATGAGTTGATTTGACTCATAGCAACCCTACAGGACAGGGTAGAACTGCCCATGTGGGTTTCCAAGACAATATATATATAATTTTATTGGGGGTTGGTACAACTCATAACAATCCATACATACATCCATTGTGTCAAGCACATTTATACATTTGTTGGCATCATCATTCTCAAAACATTTTCTTTCTACTTAAGCCCTTCGTATCAGCTCCTCATTTTTCTCTCCCTACCCACACCCCCTCCCTCACAAACCCTTGATAATTTATAAATTATTATTATTTTGTCATGTCTTGCACTGTCTGATGTCTCCCTTCACTCACTTTTCTGTTATCCATCCCCTAGAGAGGGGATTATATGTAGATCCTGTGATCAGTTCCTCATTTCTACCCCACGTTTCCCTTACCCTCCTGATATCACCATTCTCATTATTGATCTTGAGGGGTTTATCTGTATTGGAATCCCTGTGTTGCAAGTTCTTATCTGTATCAGTGTACATCCTGTGGCCTAGCCAGATTTGTAGGGTAGAATTGGGATCATGACAGTGGGGGGGTGGCATTAAAGAACTAGAGGAAAGTTCTGTGTTTCATCGGTGCTTATAGTGCACCCTGACTGGCTCATGTCCTCCAACTGACCTTCTTTAAGGGGATGTCCAGTTGCCTACAGATAGACTGTGGGTCTCCACTCTGCACTCCCCCTCATTCACAATGACATGATTTTTTGTTCTTTGATGCCTGATGCCTAATCCCATCGACAACTCATGATCACAAAGGCTGGTGTGCTTCTTCCATGTGGCCTTTGTGCTTCTCAGCTAGATGGTCACTTGTTTATTTTCAAGCCTTAAGACCCCAGACTCTATATCTTTTGATACCCGGGTACCAAAGCTTTCTTCACCACATTTGCTTATGCATCCACTTTGTCTTCAGTGATTGTATTGGGAAGGGGAGCATCATGGAATGCCAGTTTAATAGAACAAAGTTTTCTTGTATTGAGGGAGTACTTGAGTAGATGCCCAATGTCCATCAGCTACCTTAATACAAAATCTATAAATATATGCACATAGATCTATTTCCCCATTGTCATATATAAATACATTTACATATGTACATACCTGTATTTAGACCTCTATAAGTGTCCTTTGTCTCCTAGTTCTTTCCTCTATTTCCTCTTACTTTCCTCTTGTCACACTATCATGTTCAGCCTTCATTTGAGTTTCAGTAAATCCTCTCAGTTATATTGCCCTTGATCAAGCCCTACCAGGCCTCCTACCCACTCCTAGCCATCGATTTTGGGTCATTTGTTGTTACCTTGTCCCTGGGTTTTTACAGGAGTAGAAAGCCACATCTTTCTCCCACGGAGCAGCTAGTGGTTTTGAACTACTGTTCTTGTGGTTACCAGCCCAGCATAAAACCCACAACATTACCAGGGATCTTCTCCTATATGCGAACTCCAGACAACCAAACTCACTGCCATCGAGTCAATTCTGACTCACAGCGACCTTTTAGGATGGGTAGAACTTCACTTGTGGGGTTTTCTGAGACTGTGAATGTTTTCAGGAGTAGAAAGTCTCCTATTTCTTTCAGATAAAAGCTTGCATTATGAAAATAAGAGAAATTAGAGGATAGCAATTTAAGAAACCAACATGGTACAGTTCAGTATAGAAATGATGGTGGCTTAGACCAGAATGTTGAATAGCAATGATGAGAAGGGGTTTTACTTAGCCTCTTCCTTAAAGGTGGTTCCAATAGGTCTCATTTTTTGAGATTTAAATTCCATTATGAGAGAAAGTATAGAGTTGCACACCAAGGGAAATGAGTTAGATACTAAGGCATTGCATCCTCCAGAGAATTGAATTTATGGTAGCAGTTGAGGTAATGGGGACTGCAGACATGATGGAATTGTTTTTGAGGGTGTTTTAAAGGCAGACGGTTAACCAGTTCTAACTACAACCTCTTCTTTGAAGGACTAAACACTTAAGCATTTCTGTAATAGTATTTCAGTGTTGTGGCGGTGGAAAGCAGGACCAGGACCCGAATTACTACCAAGAGTACATGAGATTCGAGGACCTCTCTCAAACTCAGCTCTGCACTATGTTGACGAAGAGAACGACTAACGGGGCCTCAAGGATCTACTGGGACCATCTCTAAATCCCATAATACTTCCACTTCTTCATTCTCAACATAGAACTGATTTGATTGTCCGACAAATTAACTTGTTTGGTTGTGAACGATATTTTTAACATTCTAAGAAAGAATTTTATCTTCCTCAAAAATGTCAAGCTGCCTTTTTTTTCTTTCAATAGTACACAATAAGTCATTCTTTAGGGGGTCAAAATGTATAACCAGATATATAGCTCTCCTTTCTGACATTTTCATTATCCTAGTAAAAATAGAGAGGGCATTAGAATAATGCCTCTCTGTTTCCTATGATGTGATACCTATCCAGTGATAAATACCTGGTTTTTTAACTGCCCAGTATTTCTTTCCTTGAGGAATGAATGCCGACCTGATAAGTATGAATTCAGTGGGAGTGTGCTTAGCATAACCTCAATGACACTATATCTAACTCATGGCATTGGCCTAGCCCATCATGGTGCTTATTTTTCTGTTGAAAATCATTGGATAATTCATAGGTTCCTAAACTTATTTGTGTATCACCCACTTCTCTGAAAAAACAAAACAAACAAACACTCAGCACTCCTTGGTAATTGGAAAAACAAACAAACAAACAAAAACTTGTGCTCTTATCATAATCCAAGATAAAGTGTAGACATCTGCTTTTGCAGTCTCCCTGGATCATTCTAGTATCCCCTGGGGCGGTAGTCCGCTTTGGGAAACACTAGTCTGGAGGGTGGCATGTGTCACAGATGTTCAGAGATGCGATTCTATTGATCAATATGTGATCAAAGAAATGTATCTTTAATTTTATTTATAATTAGTAACAAAACAAACTCACTGCCATTGAGTCATTTTCAACTCATAAGCACCCTATAGGACAGGGTAGACGTGTCCAGGTGATTTTCTGAGACTGTAAATATGTGCAGGAGTAGAAAGCCTCATCTCTTTTCTGTAGAGAAGCTGGTGGTTTCGAACTACTGATTTTGTGGTTAGCAGTTCAATGTATAAGCCACTACTTTACTATGGCTCTCCTCATTTACCAACACAGAAGGTAAACTATATATAAGTCAGACTCTCCCAGCAGTCACCACTTCTACTACATAGGAAGAACCTGGGAATGTCACAAACGGCAGGGGAGGCCATATCTGACTATCTCTGGCTTCCCTATTGCCAAGAGGCAGCAGGAAGACATGCCTCCATGCTCCATCTGACTCCAACTGTTTCTCCCACAGCACTCTGCTTCTACGCTGAACTTGATAATCCTTTACAAGGGCCAAGCAGAATTCAGAGAAAATACTCAATTATGGGAGTGTACTAGGAAAGTTTTGATTCTATGCATAAGGTTTTCCGTAGCTACTTCCTTCAGAGTGGGCAGTTGATCCCTTCTTTGTAGTCTGTTCTTAGACTGGAAGTATGTTAGTCCGGGTTGACTAGAGAAACAAATTCATAGACACTCATATATGTTAAGAAAGAACTTTATATTAAAGAGTAATTGTATATTTAAAAAAATCCCAGCCCAATCCAGATCAAGTCCATAAGTCTGATATTAGCCCAGACGTCTAATACCAGTCTGTAAATTCCTTTTCAGACTCATCTAACACATGCAATGGCATAGAATTCTTGTGGATTCAGTGGCAGTGGAAGCATCTCAGTCCTGGCATGGGTCTCCACATGGCTACTCCAGCTCCAGGGCTCTGGCTCCATCAGTGTAGCTCCAGATGGCTTGTCAACAGGAATGTCTCACAGGGAGACAGAGTGAGTGTGGGTCTGGCCTCCAGTGAGCTATTGCTGTCCGTAGTGCCTCCCAATGACATCATCAAGCTGTGACTTGATTGACAGGCTAGATTCCACCCCTTCACTCTTAATAGTCTCAAGTTGACTCCAGATTAGGTAACTAGCACAGGAAGCTCCACTGAAAGCTGTTCACCTTGGGTGACCCTGCTGGCAATGGATATGCCAGTGACACAGCTTCCATAACAGCAACACACAAGTCACCACAGTATGACAAACTGACAGACAAGTAGTGGCGAAGAATACTGAAATTACCTTGGACTGCTGAAAGTACAGACAAATCTGTCTTGAAAGAAGTATGGCCAGAGTGCTCCTTAGAGGCAAGGATGACAAGACTTCTTCTCATGTACTTTGCACATGTTGCCAGGGAAGACCAGTCCCTGGAGAAGGACGCCATCCTTGGTAGAGTAGAGGGGAAGCAAAAGAAAGGAAGACTTTCTGTGAGGTGCATTGACACAGTGACTGTAACAATGGACTCAAGCACAGGAACAATTGTGAGGATGGTGCAGTACCGGGCTGTGTTTTGTTCTGTTGTACACAGGGTCACTAAGGGTTAGGACTGAATCAATGGCATCTAATAGCAACAATATTAGGGAGGTTAATAGGTTACCACAAGTCAGTATCAGTAAATAGTAAGGATATAGTCATTGGTCCACAGCAATACCTATTCTCAGTCAACAACCAAGTCTCTTTCTGGTCTCAGCCTTTCAGCTACATGGTCCCTTGGCCTCTGCCACTATGAACCAGGAATCCCACCTGTTGCTCTGTCTCTCAATCCCATAGTCTTAGTGCTGCTTGTCTTGCTCTGTACCATAGCCTCTATGCCAGTTTCTGGTGCCCTTGATCTTGGCCTTTGCCACTTCAAACAGCGATCCTGAATTTGCTTTTCTAGTGGACTTTCTGTCTCTGATGACTCTTATACACAGAGAAATGGCTCTGATGAAGCTGTTTTATTTCTATTATCTGATCATACTGCCATGGAAACAAAGGATGATGACTGAATTCACACCCTCTAGTGAAATCTAAAGATACATTCCCCCCTAAATTCTGAAACAGAGAAGTCCCCCCAAAATGGGATTATAGCTGTAGGCTTGGAGTCTAGAATTAGAATACATTACATAAAAGATTATGGGTAGAGGGGCCATCTTAATTGATTATATCTGAGAATAAAAATGATATGGAGAAATGTTGACCTGCAAATGAAGTATGGTACTGCTCTCCTCAGATCTTTGGCTATTTTAATCTCTCTCAAGTCAATTTAACCACTATATTTTTAGTTGTTTTACTAGTTATCTATTGCTCAATAATATATATGTGTTTGTCTATGTATCTCTATCAAAACATTACAGTTTAAAATATCAAACGTTGAGGTTTGGGGCCAACTGGGGAACTAGCCAGACTTGCTACACTGGTTCTCCACAATAAGGCAGGACAAACTAGTAGAACCAGACATGGATGATAAACCTGGACCACTGAGATTCAGAGGAAGGAATAAAAAGTGAAGTGAATGCCAAGTAGGAGAAGAAGCTGAACAAAAGCAGCAAAAGAGGAGGCAGGCTGGTAACTTGTCAATGGCTATCCTGAACTTTTCAAGCAGCGTTTGATCAAGACAGTGATTTCGCAACACAAATGCCCAACCGTGGCTGGTGATGAGAAAGGTACAATCCTGAACTAGAATCATGCCTGCTCTTCACGCACCCAGGGAACAGTGTCCACTCCACCCCACACCCACACACAGTCCTTGCTCTGCCTGGAGTCAGTGGCATCCACCCATACATTGGATTTCTGTTGCACCATCCTTGTGTCTCTGGCTAATACATTCACCTCAGTAGGTCAACGGAACTTGCAGTGTCAGGGCCTTGACCACCCCGGCTTACTTCTTAAATCAAGACTGACAGAACCCCTGCGACAAGAGCTCTAAGTCACTCCCACCGTCTGAAACCAAACTAATCCCTGCAGCCCAATTTTCAGCCAAACAAGAGAATTTTTAAAAGGGGAGCTATCACATCAGAGTGGTAGGTTCTTCTTAGAATAATCAGCCACTTGGGATCTAAAGGTCCGTTCACCCAAAGGCAAAGTTAAAAAAGTGTTAGGAAACAAGGAACAGAAACAGGAAAGGCAAGGAACAAGTGGGATAAGTGAGGTTACATTGTGAGGACTGTAATCAGTGAAATGAAACAAAATATGTATGGATTGAATATAAAATGGATGGTCTTTTCTCTAAAACTTCACCCAATTCACAACACAAAGTGACGTCAATAAAGTAACAAGCATTCTCTTAAACACTGTTTGCGTTAGGAAACCAGAAGTGGATTTGGGAGGTGCTTCTGGATCAGTGTCTCTCATCAAGTGGTAGACATGTGTCAATGAGGGAAGCAGGCTTGCCTGGGGCTGGAAGACATGATTCCCAGATAACTCCCCATCCTCATATATAAATATATTTGCATATGTTCATGTCTTTATCTAGACCTCTATAAATGCCCTATGTTTATAGGTTTAGTATTAAGGTAGCAGAAGGACAAGTACTTCTGCTTGGGCCTCCACTCAAGTACTCCCTCAATGCAAGAATACTTTCTTCTATTAAATTGGCATTCTATGATGCTCACCTTCTTGACACAGCTGCTGAAGATAAAGCTGGTGAATAAGCAAATGTGGTGAAGAAAGCTGATGGTGCTATCAAAAGATATAGCGTCTGGGGCCTTAAAAGCTTGAAGGTAAACAAGCAGCCATCTAGCTCAGAAGCAACAAAGTCCACATGGAAGAAGCACACCAGCCTGTGTGATCACGAGGTGCCAAAGGGATCAATTATCAGACATCAAAGAACAAAAAAATCATATCATTGTGTGCTCACCTCCATGATACAATCGCTAAAGACAAATGGGTGCATAAACAAATGTGGCAAAGAAAGCTGATGGGGGCCGGCTATCAAAAGGTATAGCATCTGGGGTCTTAAAGGCTTGAAGGTAAACAAGTGGCCATCTAGCTCAGAAGCAACTAAGCCCACATGGAAGAAGCACACCAGCCTGTGTGATCAC
>NW_022107431.1:73595897-73613810 GCF_000313985.2 Echinops telfairi
AAAAAAGAGGAGCTGATACCAAGGGCCCAAATAGAAGTAAATGTTTAGAAAATTATGATGGCAACATATGTACAAATATGTTTGAAACAATTGATGTATGGAATGTTATAAGAACTGTAAAAGCCCCCACTAAAATGATTTAAGAAGTAAAAATAATTTTAAAAATAAAAATGTGCTGAAAAACTCGGCTTTATACACGAATATCTATGGTATATATTTCTAGGCTTGATGAAGATAATGGTAGGGTATATTTTCTAGAAGAGCAGTGGAAAGGTGAACATATTATTTACCCGTAGCCAAAGTAACACAGCAGGCAGGATGACATAGCTCCCAAGGCATTTCCACAATCACCTATCTTATCAATCTGGCTTACACCACTTTGTTCTTCTGTACCTCTGGCCCACACCAAAGGCATTTTCACCCACAAAATGAATGTCCCCTTTCTGTTTCAGCACTAGTGCTTCCTGTAAATGTGATTAGACCCCACTGCCCCACAGATTAATAAACTTACATGATGGTATCCCAGTCTGAATATTCAATTATCTTTCAGACCTGTATTTAAGGGAAGAAGACTCATAGACTCTCTTTCAAGTGTATCCATACTTCCCTATAGCACCTGGTAAGTGTATTTTTCAAGAGAGAGAAATTTTGTCAGTCTATCAGAAACAAGGTCAAGGAAAGAAGAGGGATGCTAGTTTCATTGCAAGGTCTTAAAATTTAACAGAGGTGATACTCTAAAAGAATTCTCTTAGGAGGGAGCGGAGATGGAAAGCTGGCTTTTCTTCTGAAGAATGACAGTATGTTGCTGCCTTCATTTCTTTACAATGAAGTGTGAATATCTACAAAAGCAAGGCTTGCATTGCCAAGAGGGTAGAGTCACAGGAGTGACCATCTTTCACACCCTTACACAAACATATGCACATGCTGTAAAAGCGTAGTGTTAACTCAGAATTACTCTGTGTGCAAGGTAAAACATTTTCATTTTAAGCTTTGTTGTCTTTATTAGTTTGCATATGTAATGCATTAAGTCAGGCAGTGAGCAATAAGAACCACACAAATTCCTAATGACTTTAAGATAAGAACTATTCCATTGTCTCTGTGAAGTTAACCACTTCCTTTGCTTAATTTGGAGAAAATCTTGGCCCCTTCCCTAATTTCCATGTAAACTTTCTTTACTTTCTTCCCATGACACCACTACATTCCCTGGCCCACAATAAACTGAAACGCATTTTATAAAAGAGTCATTCCGGGGAATCGCTTCTCAGAAAATCACTGAAAATAGGGAAGGAAACGGCTGTTGATTGACCTTCTCTCTAAGTAGCCATAGCAATTTTGGACGTTTAAATAGGAATGACAGAGAAAGCAAAATTCAGGTACCCCTGTCCAGGCAAATCAACCACAGGAAACCACAGGGTAGCATCTAAGGTTTGTGTGCTTGCGCATGAAAAGGGCATCCGACAAAGTAAATGGAAACGGCTTACCAAGAGGCATTTTATTGATTTTAAAATGACTACATGGTAAAACTGGAGGAGCAGAGCATCTTGATAGAAATTAAATTCCAATGATTTTAAACTGTACTATTTCAGCAGATTGCTCAAGTTCATTTCTGATTAGCATCCTGTTCTATACCTTCAAACATCTAAGAACTATACGGAGAAAAGCCAGAGTGGAGAGAGGTCCTGGACAGAAAGGAATCAGAGAGGGTGTGATGTGAGGGAGGGGAATTAGATGGCAATTAAGAAACGTGTTTGAGCTCTGAAATAAAATAAAACAAAAATTCTCATTATGAAATTGGGCACATCAATTACTTCATAAAATTGCAATGCATTCATCAACACTTCAATAGATAAATGGTTGCAGATGAAACCCAACGCAATTGAGAAATAAACGATATCTAAATGCAGCCACATCTATAGATCTTAGAAAATAATTGTAAATTGAAAAAAAGTCTGTAGAAGAATACATGCAAAATGGCCCATTCAATTCCATAGTTCCTAAATGTATTCATCGAAATAATGAATTATTTGGTATGAAATAATCATTAAGCAATATAGAAAAGAAAGGAATAATACATCCAAAACTCATGAAAGTAGTTAAATGATTATGTTCTATAAATTTGGATTTTCTAAAAAATGTTAAAATGGATAGCCCTTTAACTTGGTCTACGTAACTTAAGGGCATAAAATGAAGTTTATCAGAAACTGTAGTATAATAAATAACCAAATTAAAGTCATGTTTTAATTTTTAATTCATTATTGAGAGTTAATATCATTCCACAGTTCAATCATGTCAAGCAGAATTATACAATCGCTACCACAATCAGTTTCCAAATATTCTTTTCCTTCCTGGCCTTCTGGACATTGTCTCCCTTTTACCACCACCACCACCACCAACTACACTGTACATGTCCCCGCTAAACCCTTATTCTGCTTGCAGTCCCAGTAGGCTTATCATTCCTGGGTTTCATATACTAAAACTCAGAAAAATATATAACACAACTTCAAGAGGGTCACTCCCTATGACATAAAACCTCTGAAATAAAACCTAATACAAACAAACAAACATAAAAATACAGAAAATGTTGAAAATCAGATCAGGTCCAGCATGCATCAGAGGGGGTAATCAACTGACAAAGTTTTAACTGTTCAAGTCAGATTTATCTCTTTGGTTGTCTATGCTTGTCTGTCCAATGCACTCTATTGAGTAGCCATTTTCCTCCCATCCCTCAGTTGTAAACAGAGGAAGATCACCAGAGGCTTATTTTCTATGTAGTTCCCACAAAGGAATCTTGAGCTCTCACTGTCATCCATAGCCTTCTGCAAACTGGATTCTCACAATTTAGGCTCTGATACTAATGCGTCTTTCGATTTCAGATTATATGATTTACAATCCTTCAATGATTGATGTGTACTTACCCTGTTTCCCCGAAAATAAGACAGTGTCTTTATATTAATTTTTACTCCCAAAGATGCACTAGGTCTTATTTTCAGGGGGTATCTTATTTTACCATGAAGAAGAATACGTTACACATTTATTGTTTATTCTTTTATTTTTTTATTAAAAGAGACCTTGCTCTTCCTGTCTGCTCTGGCTGCAGCTGTGGCCAACAGTGAGCTGCGCGGCAGTGCCCACCGCTGCGGTCCAGAGTCCAGAGTTACTGTAGCTTCGGGGAGCTTTATTTTCGGGGAGGTCTTATTTTGGGGGGGATGCCTTATATTTCAGCGAGACGCAAAACTGTAAGTAGGTCTTATTTTGGGGGGATGTCTTACTTTTGGGGAAACACGGTAGTTGACATCTAACTTAGATGGCTGTTTGTTTGGAGACAAGCCTTTAATACCCCAGATTCTACTTTATCTGATAGCTGGGCACCATCTAATTTCTTCACCACACTTTGCTATAGAACCCATATCTTGTGTGTTCCCTTCCAGAGGGCGAGTTTTGAGCAAGACCAGATGTAAAAGCTAATTGTTCTTAAATTGAAGCTAGGATTGGCTGAATCCCAAAATCCATCCCTGGATCTACGTTTCTTTTCTTTGTTTGCTTGCTTTATCTGTCTTTGGCTCCCTTTCAAAATCTCCTTGTCAATTTATGGTAGAGAGTGTTATCACTCATCCCTCTGGGGCATAATGATCTTCCCTTTATATTGGGCCAACAGAAGCAACTCCCTATCACAGTACAGTACCTGAATTATTCATTTGTACAGAATCAATCTGTTAGTGGTTGGATGCTATTTACACAATTACATTGTTGTAATTGTCAGAGAAATTTACAACAATAATCACTGAAAATGTCAGTAACAGGTTTGCCAGAATAATATATATCTTGTTATAGACTTGTAATATAATGTAGATTTTAGTAATTAATCCTTTGCCCATTCTGTTGTTACTAAATGTCTTTTCCCAATATGTTGGCTCTCTTTTAACTCTTAATGAAGTCCTTCGGTGTACACAAGTGTTTTATTTTAAATAGGTTCCACTCATCTGGTGTGCTTCCTTTGTTACCTCTGATAGCCCTTGTATTCCCTGCACTAGGGCACTTAGATTTGTCCCAATTTTCTCATTGATGATCCTGATAGCTTTGTGTTTTACATTTAGGTCTTTGATATACCTTCAGTTTACTTTTGTGCATGGAGTGAGAATAAGGATCTTGTTTCATTTTTCTGCAGTAGATATCCCGTTTTTCCAGCACCATTTACTGAAGAGGGCATCTGCTTCCCATGTAATGCTTAATGGGCTTTTGTCAAAAATCAGTTGTCTGCGGATATCTTTATTTCTGGGGTTTTTGTCCACTGGTCCTTGTATCTATCATTGTACCAGCACCAGGTTTTTTTTGACAACTGTGGCTGTACAGTAGGTTTAGAGGTCAGACAGTGCTAGACCACCCACTTTGTTCTTCTTTTGGGTTTTTTTTGTTTTGTTTTGTTTTTTGCCTCTCCTGGGTTTCTTCCCTCTCCATATTAATTTGGTAATCAGGTTTCCATTTCCTTAAAGAATTTTGATTGGAATTGCATTTTATTTGTAGATTACTTTATGTAGTATTGACATTTTCACAACATTCAGTCTTACAATCTGTCAACACAGTATATTCTTCCATTTGTGTAGCTCCCTTTTGGTTTCTTCTAGTAATGCTCTATAATTTTCTTTGTATGGATCTTTTTTTTTTAATTAGGTTTTATGGAAATTACATAATCTGGTGTCAGTTTGAGGATTAAGAGTGTAGGGGTGGAGTCTAGCCTGTCGATCAGGATATAGCCAATGAGGCCTCTGTGAGGGCATGGCCTTCTCCTGAGGATTCTGGAAACTCCAGTATTTCCACCTGGGAGGTGGGAGACACTCTTTCTTGGCTCCCTCCCTGCGAGACATCCCTGTGAATAAGACACATGGAGAGAGACTGATGGAGCCAGACCTCTGGAGCCGCAGAAGCCACATGGAGACCCCTACCAGCACTGAGATACTTACAAAGCCACTGGATCCACAAGACTCCCACCCACTGGCCTATGATCTTTCTGCATTTGGCATCATTACATGTGTTTTGTAATGAATCTGAAGGGGACTTTATAGATTGGTATCATACATAGGGCCTAATATCGGACTTATGGTCTTGGTCTGGGCTGGGCTTGGATGTTTGCACAATATTCAACTGCTCTTGTATATAAAGCTCTTTCTTATACACATGAGTGTCTATGGATTTGTTTCTCTAGTCCACCCAGACTACCGCAGGTTTATTCCTAGGTATTTCAGCTTCTGTGTGGCTTTTAGAAATGGAATTGTTATCTTGATGTCTTTTTTGGTATTCTCATCACTCATATGTAGGAATCCAAATAATTTCTGTTTGTTAATCTTGTATCCTCCTACTCTACTAAACTCCTCTAGTGTTTCCAGCAATCCTATTGTGGATGCCTTAGAATTCTCAATACATAAAATCATATTGTCTGCAAATAGTGAAAGTTTCACTTCTTTGTTCAATTGCACTCCCTTGATTTCTTGCCATTGTCTTATGGTGCTGTCTAGGACTTCAGCACAATGTTGAATAAAAGTGGGGATAAGGGACATCCTTGCTGGGTTCACTTCTTCAGTGGAAATATTTTCAGCTTTTCTCCATTGAGTGTCATATTGACTATTCATTTTTCATACATGGCATTAATTGTATTGAGGATTTTCCCGCCTAATCCTATCCTCTTGAGAGCTTTTGTTAGGAATTGTTATAGGATATTGTCAAATGCTTTTTCTGCATCAATTGATATATTCATCTTGTTCTTATCCTCCTTATTATCAATGTTGTAGATTATGTTAATTGTTTTTTTTATTGTTGAACCATCCCTTCACCCTTTGGCATGAATTCTACTCGTTCATGATATATTATTCCTTTTGATATGCTGTTGGATTCTCTTGGCCAAGACTTTGTTGAGAATTTTTGCATCTATGTCCATGAGGAATATTGGTCTGTAGTTCTCTATCCTTCTGGGGTTGCCTGGTTTGGGTATCAGAGTTCTCCTTGCTTCATACAATGAGTTTTGGAGTTTACTGTCCCTTTCTATGTTCCGGAAGAGTCTGTGTCAGCTCTTCTCTGAATACTTGGTAGAATTCTCCTGTAAAGCCATCTGGACTAGGGCAGTCTTTAGTTGGGAGTGTCTTAAAGACCTTATCTATTCTTCTTTTGCTGTGGGTCTGTTCAAGTTCTTCATTTCCATATGTGTTCATTTGGAGAGTGCTTTTCAAAGTATTTGTCCATATCAATCAGATTATTGAATTTGTAATAACACAGTCTTTCCTAATCCTGCATTATTAATCTCTTTATTTCATCAGGGTCTGCTGTGACCTTCCCCGTTTCATTCCTGATTCTAGATATTGTTGTCTGCTCCTTCTTTTCTTTTGTTAAGTTTGCTAGTCGTTTGTTGATTTTGTCAATCCTTTCAAAGAAACAGTTTTTTGCTTTGTTGATTTTTTCCATCATTTTTCTGTTTTCCAGTTCATTTATTTTTAATCTAATTTTTATGATTTCTTTTCTTTTGCTGTTGGAATGTTTATGCTGTTGACAGTTCTAGTTGTTGGAGGTGTTGTGTTAGGGTGTTGAACATGATTCTTTCCTCTCTTTTCAGGTGTGCATTAATTGCTATAAAGTGACCCCCGGTAACTGCTTTTGTTGCATGCCATAGGTTTTGGTATGTTGTGTTATAGTTCTCAGCAGTTTCTAGGAATTTCCTAATTTCCTCTCTTATTTGGGCTCTTATTTATTCTTTTTTTTTTTTAATAGTACATTGTTGAATCTCCAAGTATTTGTGTGTTTTTTTTTAATTCATTCTTTGTTGATTACCAGATTTGTGGCACTGTGGTCAGAGAAGTTGCTTTGAATAATCATTACATGTTTGAAATTTCTCAGGCTTGCTTTATGGCCCAGAATTTGGCCTATTTTCGATTACGAGCAATGTGCATTGGAAAATAACGTGTATATTTTCACTGTTGGTTGGAGAGGCCAAATTGTTCAATTGTGTTGTTTAGCTCTTGCGTTTCTTTATTGAGTTTCTTACCTGTTGATTTATTTTTCTAAAGACTTCTTTTTTCATCTCTTTGATTATTTGGTTGTAGAATTTTGAGGGTCTTTCATTGGGTGCACATGTTTAATATGATTACGGTTTCTTGATCTATCAATCCCTTGAGTGTTATGTAATGCCCATTCTTGTCATGTTGTGTACCTTGAAGTCTATTTTTTCAGAGATTACTATTGCCACCCTTGCTTTTTTAAATTGCTATTAACATGGTAAATTTTTTGCCATCGTTTAACTCTGTCGATTTTTTCCCCTGTGAATTTAGGATATGTCTCTTGACTACAGCAGACTGATGGGTCTTATTGTCTAATCCAGTCTGTTAGTCTTTATCTTTTGATTATTGTGTTTAGCTCATTGATATTTAGTGTAATTAAATCTAAATGCAGATTAATCCCTGTCAACTCATAATTTTTGCTTGATATTTTCTTTTCTTCCCCTTTTATAGGATAGTGTGGGTGTGTGAGGAATTTATTTGTTTCTTTGTTTCTCCACTAGATCTGTAATGTTTGGTTTCTGAGTGATGTTGCACCCCAGGTTTCATGTTGGAGTCCTGCAGTTCTTGGTTTTCTGCCCATAAAGAGTTGGATAGTTTGGTTGGGTTTTTTTGTAATGCTGGGTGTTTTTTTTAATGACTTCTCTAAATATTTCCTTATTTTATTTCTCCTTCAAATTTGATGTAAAGTTTTGCTGAATAAAAGATTCTTGAATTGTTGTTGTCTTTCAACTTTCAAAATATGTTGCTCCAATTTCTTCTTTCATGCATGGTCTCTGCAGAGAGGTCTGAGCTCATTCTAATCTGTTTAACTTTATATGGGACTGCTTTTTTCCCTCTGGATGCTCTCATGACTCACTCCTTTCCCTTGAAGATGGATAATTTGACTGCTAGATGTTTTTATGTGTTTTTTTTGGGGGGGGTTAATTTATTTAGTGTTCTCTCTACTTCCTGGATGCTTATCATCTCCTCCTTTGTGATATCGGGGGTATTTTTGTCCAAGAATTCCCTTGTTAATTTAATGTAGACTTACTTGTTTCTTTCTGCTCAAGCACCCCAATAATTCAAATATTATACCACTTCATGGTATCCCACATCCTCCTCAGGCTTTCTTCAGATTCTTTTGCTTTTTTGCTTGACTGTTTTTCTCATTTGATGAATTCTGCTTGATTCTCTTCAGATTCACTGGTTGATTTTCCATTTCTTTCATTCTATTGGCTAGATCTTGTACATTGTTTTCATTTCTTCTATGTCATTCCTCAATTCCTGAATTTCCTTTTGATGCGAGGTTTTTAATTAGTTCCAGTTTTTCATATTTTCAGGACTGATCCTGTAATCTCTTGTAGAGCCCTATGCATAATTTTCCTATATACTCTACCTGGCAGTTCAAGGGCTTCTTTTTCTGTGTGTTCCATTGGGTTGGGGTAATCCTCAGTTGTTGACTTTTGTTTCTCTTGATTTTTTGTGGTATCTGTTGATGGTTGTTGTTTGTGGTGCATAATGGTTGAGCTATAGAAGATGAGTATACTTCTGGCTTGTACAGGGCGAGGTGGTGATGGGTCTTTAGGTTAGAGGAGTATCAGATAGGAGCTGTAAATCACATTGTGTGGAGATGAGGTGAGAGTGATAGTTGAATGGGTAGGAAGAATAGGATATAGGTGCTTGGCAGTAGGTTGTCTGTGGTGTTATTAATCATAGGAATACTTACTGTTAAGTATATCAATTTTTTATGATTTGGAGAAGAGGGTTATACAAGATGTGTTGTTACTTGGTAGGTTATAAGACGGTGTGTGCTACTGAGGTGGAGGAAGCAGGGTCATGAGATAATGGTGGTTAGGTAGGTGAGGGGTTTATTAAGAAATTGACCAGACTCACTTATCTTCCCTGTATATTATATAGGGAAAGTTCAGCCCTTCTGGAATTGTGTTTATAACAGAAGGTCCTTTCATTGTGGGTTTCTGCACAGCTACTATCAGCTTTTTGTGTATGGTCCCAGGGTGGAAATAGGCTACTGGAATGGGGTCCCAAGGTTTGGGGTGAGGGGGAACTTCCAATCAGGAGGTGGTCCTTCTAATGACAGTAAATCCTGGTGTCAACCAGAAACCTCAATAGGGGAGGGATGTGGGGAAAACGCTGTTCACTCCTTAGGCAAGCAGGACAAGACCATCACCTTTCATGATTCATGGTTCATGGGAAAATGCTGATGGCTCAGCCATGGGAGCTGATTAAGCAATGGCTGGCTGGTGTCTCTGCCTGAGATAAACAGACAGTTTGCTCCTGTTCCCTGATTAAAGCTGCAGAAGGCATCAGTCTGCAAACTCATCAGTTATTTCATAGTCCCGACTTCATCCTGCCCTCCTGTCTATGAATAACTTGGCTGATGTGTTAATGCTTCCTTGTAAACTTTCAAATTGTGAACTCTCCCTTTGTGTAAACCTGTCACATGCTTCAGGCTGCGTGCAGGGAAGATACTTAAGGCTTCCCCTAATACAATTCGGGGCTCTGAAGTGTCTACGCTTCAGGAACCCTCATGCCTCAAGGGCACCTATCCTCTCTCATATCTGTACATTTTCTCATTGAAGATCATACCCTTGAACCTGTTGAACCCACTCTAATATAAGATAAGAGCTGGTCCCTAAAATTATCTTATAGAGAGGGAGCCACCATGAAACATGGGAATGCTGGGTCCTGTTCCTCTGTCAGGAAAAACAGTTTTGTGGTTTTTGTCTCTCAAAAGAAAATAGAAAAAATCCAAATATACTCTTGAAGCACCCAGAGGGTTTAAGTTATACTCCTGTCGTACCACTTCCAGATCCCTTTCAAGTTACCTACCAGTTTTTATCTGGCAGCCATTAGAGCTGCACCCTTGCAAGAATGGGAGGAGAGGGGATCCAGTAAGAGAGTGTAACTATGAAAGCTCTGTTCTGCAGCTGCTTTGGGCTCTAGCATCTAAGACTCCCAGGGGTTTGCAAGAGCACAGGGCAGAGGGCTCCACTTGGTCAATGGTCTGGATTGGGATATTCCCTGAGCTGGTGGGTCACAGAACTAGGAGAGAAGGGAGGAGGCTGGTACTTGCTGACCCCCTGACCCAGCTAAGGTAGTGGAAAGGGGAGACCACAGTGAGCAAACTATGCTCTCCATGGGTGAAAAGCTGACAGAGAAGTCTAAATTAATCTTGGAGTGCTGATAGTCTAGGTCCCATCTAAATTCCCAGAAACCTGTTGATTTCTGGGCCAATCAAGGGGAGTTCTAGGCAGGGAACTCTATCTCAGTGCCATCTTCCCAGAACCCTTCAAATGGAAGTTTTCAAACAGAAAAATTATATATATATATATATCCCCATTTTAGAAATTAATTTCTTGGTTTGTTTTCCTTTTTTCCTTTTTTTGAAACATCTCTCAGTTATTTCTGATGGAAGATCATGTAAAATGTTTGTCTATATTTCAGGCTCCCCCTTGGGAGACTGCTACCAATAGTCCCTCAGAATACAATTATATAAATGTATATATATGATTTGTGTATATGTATTTCCCTCAAAATTCAACTGTTTGTGTGTATTATTTTTGAGGGAAGTTTATTTATATATAAAACATTAAATTCTTCTCGTGTATTTTTGCATTTTTATATGTATGTATGTATCAGAAGAATAAACGCCCAAATACAGCCGCATTTATTGCCATTGAGTATATTCTACTCGTAATAGCTCTGTCAGGGGTTTCTGAGGCCTTAAATCGTTGTGGGAGAAGATAGCCTCATCATTTCCCTCAGGATAGTGGCAAGTGGCTTTGAGCCATAAACCTTTCTATTAGCAGTACGATGCTTATCCAGCAACACCAACAGGGCTCCTTTGGAAGAGTAAATATCCCCCAATAAAACAAGCTACACATACTTTTCTCTTACCTAGTGTACTGTTAACATTGTGGGATAAGCATTGCTCTGCTAACGGCAAGGCTGATTTTTAACCCCACCAGCCACTGTGCAGGCAAAAGAAGAGATGGGCTGTTCCTGTAAAGATGAATAGTTCTGGATATGGTTTTATTCAATGACTTCTAAATGCTGATTGTCACCAAACATTGAGTTGGTTCTAGGAATGACCACATTGGCATTTTCATAGACTGGAATTTTAATAACCTCAGAGAGCAATCTCCACATAACTTGAAAGGGAGAAATAGATTCAAGTTTTATGTTGCTAAACTTATGATATAGAGTTATAGTTGATTGTATGCAATTGATTTGAGGAAAAATATCAATGAAAATAGTTTTATTAGCATATACTTCACAGATCATACAATTTAATCACTCAGTAATATTAGGATGTGTGCAATCATCATATCAATTTTAGAAATTTTTTTCCTTACACTCATTTCCGTACACTGCATTTCCCCCTTATCCTCCTCTGCCATGTTCCTGTGCAGTTACTGCCTCGATAGATACACCTAACCTAGATTTTATATGCAGAAAATAATACAAAACAAAACATAATCATACAAAGCAAGCAAACAAAAACCTAACAATGATTAGACAAAACAGAAAAACTTCAATCATAAAAACTGAAGCAAATTTAAAATGAGGTAAAGGGGAGATCCAATGCTAGGGGAGATCCAATGCATTTTACCGTAGCTTTGTTGTAGTTAGGTGCCATGCAGTCGGTTCTGACCCATAGAGACACCATCCTCACAATTGTTTCCATGCATGAGCCCACGGTTGCAGCCACTGTTGAGGACCTTCTTCTCTAACTGCATTACCCTAATTACTTCTTCCATAATCGACGTTAAAATTCTCTCTGTCACAGCAAGGCTATTTATGTCACTCAACTATGGTCAGAGGAGATTTACTGGAGAATGTATCTATGAAGGGTCCCACTCATAGAGCTTCCCCTGTTGTTCTGCAGACTTCTGCAAACCGGGTGTTTACCTTTACCAAAAATATCAATTTTCAATGAGATATTTGTGGAAATAAAAATATGGTTTAACTTTGTTAAGAACAATAAAGATGGGAAAAGTACAGAGGGAGAGAGGGAGAAAGAAATCACAGAACTCAAGGGAGGGTAAAAAGTAAAATGTAAATTGTCCCCTAAATTATTGCAAGTCATACATTTTATAATTATAATGAATAAGTGTGCATGGTCACAGAATGGAAGAGTCCACCTATAAGATAGATTATAAATACCTTCTGTAGTCTAAGCTATGAGCAACACTTACAGGAAGGAGTTAATGGAGCATTTTTTCTTTGTAAAATCAACACAATTAATGCACACCCCAATTGAATAATTTTGCTGATTCATGCGCTCATATAGATACAAACCACTGCAATTGATCTGTAGAGCAAACACAACCCTCTTTTTAATGCTCAATGGACTTCCCAGCTGCCCTTCAACTCATGGGCCAAATCTTGTGTATCAAACACAAAAATCGTGAAATTTAGAGGCCACACTTCACATGACAGCTCCCATTTGAAAATAACAATTCCCTGTTATAAACTTTACTAAAAAGTGGACCCCACAGAAGTGTGATGAGAGATGATTTTGATGCTGAATCTTGATATGTTTCCTAGGATTAATCAAGCACTAGATGAATGATCTGGTCAACCCAAGTATCTGAGTCTGTAGAAGAAAGGGGGTGGACCAAGAAATTTCAACCCTGAAAAAAGAAATCAGAAGAGTGAATATAGAGTGAAATAGGCCTGGACGGAGGCCAGGTTGGAGGTCCCCCATATAGAGCCATGTCCAGAGCTGATCTGTTAAGGAAGAGGTCTATTAAGGATTGATTGAACTAGTAATAACAGCAGCGAGGCCAAGGCCGGCTTTACTTGCAAACATAACATCATGCCTTTTTTGTTATCCTTTCATTGTTTACATGAAAATAATTCTGAAATACTAGTGTTTGAATAAAATATATGGCTATGTTTTTTAAAATAAAAAAGTGATTGCAATGTTAGGGAATTGATTAACATAAAGAAAATGTGAAAAAATGGACTTCCTGATTTGAATTCTTGCCTCGCTGGTCAACAAGTGAATCCCCACAGTTTCTTCTAATTAGTATTTTAGACAGAGAAAAAGTAAAGCTTCAATACTAGCAATCTGGTTTCTGGAAAAGTAGGATCACTCTGCCATCTTTCTCCTTGGGTTATACCCTCTGAAACACCACACCTATAATTTGCATGTAGTAATGGAAGTCGAAGGTATAATGTTTCCATACAAACTTTATACTTGACTACACTAGAACCAGTGGCATAGTGGTTTGTGTTAGGCTGTAATCAACGTCAGCAGTTTGAAACTACCAGCCGCCCTGCAGCAGAAAGATGGGGGGTTTCTACTCCCATAAAGAGTTACAGTATTGGAAACACACTATATCGATCTGATGGCAGTGAGTTTTGGTTGGTTTTGGACCCTAGTAGTTCATTTCTAATAAAATTAGAAGGCTTTCTCTACTTACCTGTGGTAGTTATATAATCATTTGTCCATTTGAGAGGATTATGAGTGAAGGGGTAGAGTCTAGCCTGTCAATCAGGTGACAGTCAATGAGGCCTCTGTGTAGGCATGGCATTCTTCCAAGGATTCTGGGAATTATAGTATTCCTCCTTAGAAACCCTTTACTGACAAGGTTTACTCCCTGGGAGACATCCCTGAGGAGAAGCCACATGGATCTACCTTGATGCAGTTCTGGGAGCTGGAGAAGCCACATGGAGACCTCTGCCAATGTTGAGATGCTTACAAAGCCACTAGATCCACATGATTTCCCACCCACTAGCCTGTGATCTTCCTGAATTCGGCACCATTGCATGCGTTTCATGAATCTGAAGAGGACTTTATAGATTGGTATCAGCCATATGGGCTAATATTGGACTTATGTACTTGATCTAGACTGGGCTGGGATGTTTTCTAAATATTTTCAATATTCAATTGCTCTTGTATATAAAGCTTTTCCCCCATACATATGAGAGTCTCCCTGGATTTGTTTCTCTAGTCTACCCAGACTGACACACTACCACTAGGATAGAATATCTCAAAGGGCACTTAGAGAGAAATAAGAAAAGTTACTTGTGAGGATAAGCTTTCAGCAGATCATTAAATAGTGTGTGTGTACATGAATGGATGGAGGAATAAGGGGATGAATCATTGATTTGCCTTTATGACATGAGTTAGGCTGGGTAGTTAAAAAAAATAAATCCTAGGAGGTAAAGGGCATTTATAGAGGTCTAAATGCAGGCATGTACATATGTAAATATATTTATATATGAGGATGTGAAAACAGATCTATGAGAATATATGTATAGATTTAGGATTAAGGCAGCATGTGGACATTGTGCTTCCACTCAAGTACTCCCTCAATGCAAGAATACTTTGTTCTATTAAACTGGCATTCCATGATGCTAACCTTCCCGACAAACCGCTGAAGACATAGTGGGTGCATAAGCAAATGTGGTGAAGAAAGCTGATGGGGCCCGGCTATCCAAATGTATAGCATCTGGGGTCTTAAAGTCTTGATGGTAAACAAGCAGCCATCTAGCTGAGGAGCAACAAAGCCTACATGGAAGAAGCACACCAGCCTGCATGCTCACGAGATGCTGAAGGGATCAGTTATCAGGCATCACAAAACAGAAAAATCATATCATTATGTGCTCACCTTCCCAATACGATGTCTGAAGACAAATGGGTGCATAAGCAAATGTGGTGAAGAAAGCTAATGGTGCCCGGCTATCAAAAGATATAGCATCTGGGGTCTTAAAGGCTTGAAGGTAAACAAGTGGCCATCTAGCTCAGAAGCAACAAATCCCACATGGAAGAAGCGCACCAGCCTGTGTGATCACGAGGTGTCGAAGGGATTAGGTATCAGGCACCATCAGAACAAAAAATCATGAATGAGGGGGAATGTGGAGTAGAGACACAAAGCCCATCTGTAGGCAATTGGACATCCCCTTACAGAAGGGTCGCGGGGAGCAAAAGAGCCAGTCAGAGTGCAGTGTAGCAACAATGAAACATACAACTTTCCTCTAGTTCCTAAATGCTTCCTCCCTCCCCACTATCATGATCCCAATTCCACCTTACAAATCTGGCTAGACCAGAGGATGTACACTGGTACAGATAGAACTGGAAACACAGGGAATCCAGGGTGGATGATCCCTTCAAGACCAGTGGTGATAGTGGCAATACCTGGAGGGTGGAGGGAGAGTGGGGTAGAAAGGGGGAACCGATCAGAAGGATCTACATATAACCTCCTCCCTGGGGGACAGACAGCAGAAAACTGGGTTGGGAGAAAGGGAGAAAGGGAGACATCGGAAAGGGAGATATGACAAAATAATAATTTATAAATTATCAAGTGTTCATGAGGGATGGGGGAGTGGCGAGGGAGAGGAAAAAAAATGAGGAGCTGATGCCAGGGACCCAGGTGGAGAGCAAATGTTTTGAGAATGATGAGGGCAACTATTGTACAAATGTACTTTACACAATTGATGTCTGTATGGATTGTGATGAGAGTTGTATGAGCCCCGAATAAAATGACTAACAGATAAATAAATAAATCCAATAACACTTATCTAAGTACAAGAAAAAGTTTATAAGAAGAAGAAATCATATATTAAGAAGACACTTCAGCCCAGTCAAGTTCAAGGTCTTAAGGCTGATGTGAGTTCATAAATTCCCCTTCAGACTCACAAAGCCACATGCCGGTGACAAGCAATGATAAACCAGGAAGCAGGAAGATCAATTGTTGGTGGGTGCAGAATAGAGTGGATCCAAGGCCACAGAAACATAGCAGGGTGCTGACAGCTCTCAGAGTCGGGTGGCCCACATATGCACCCCCTTGAGTCAGGCAGAGTTCCAACCGACAGGAAGGCAGAAGGGCAGACAGAGAACAATTTCCAGAGTCCCTCTCTCTATACAAAAGGCGATGACACAAAGAGGTGTCATGAGGCTGCAACTTGGTTGACAGGCTTGACTCCACCCCTCGCCAGAAGTGTCTAGTTGACTTAATCCCTAACTGCCACGTGATGTGACTTGGAATGTGAGATAATATTCAGAGAAATAGACACACACATCAGGTTACTTTCAACACCTCTTCTGGGAAGAATTAGAACCAAGCAATGATAAGCTGATGATAAAATGCTGAAGAGGCCAATGCTCAAATGTATCTTTTTTAGAGGTACCACCATTAAGATGTCTTTGAAACAGGTCAAATGCCTTTGAAAAGCCTCTTCCCAGAGGATGAGTTTGAAGATAAAGTGAACAGAGATAGATTCGCTGGTTGTATTGTGAAAGCCCTTGTTCTAAAGGTGTCTGTATCACAATAGCTATGAGAAAGATCTAGAACAAAGATCCCATAGAGTTATCATATAATAATTTGAAACTCGACTGTGACATGATTCTGACATATGAGCCAAGTTAAGCTAGAAGAAGAAATGATTTTTTTTCACCTTTTATTTTTCAAAATGTATTTAAACGTTGGCTCACCTCACTGCAGAACGTGGACACTGGCGATACTAAAGTTATTACTAATGGGTACATAATTTTATAATAAGTCTCAGCCATCTGCTCTTTCCTCTAATTATGAATTCAAGTAGGACATAATTCACTAGTAATGGTATGAAAGGATGCTGGAGAGGACTTAAATATTATGTGTAGATTCCTTCTAACATGTGCCTGTTCAAGAAAATAATATTCAGATTTACAGCCAGCGCTTCAGACTGATTCATTCTGGTTCAGTCTCCTGCTGGGAACTTGCCTTTCCACTTCTGGCTGTACTGAATAAGAATCTACATGTTGAAGAGACCCCCAGGAGACACACATATTCTTATTATAAAATCTATAGGAACCACCTGGGGATTTTGTTAAAATGTAGATTCAGATTCAGCATATCTGGGGTGGAAAGGCAAATTCTCAGGGGAACTTGAGAATTGAAACCCTGCTTAAAACTACAATCATGAGCATTATCTAGTGACTCACCTTTGAAAAATATAAGTTCTTCTAAAGGAAATGAAATTTGATCAGAAAAGAAGCTTTTTACCAGGTTCCTTATTTTTCTTTTCAGATCAGAAAACATTTTTAATCTCAGAAGATGTGATTATAATCTTCATTGAAATGTTATTTTCACTGGGAATTTCTTTTCTTGCTTTCTTTTCACTTTTTTTAGGTAAGAGGGAATACTTGAAACTCTTCTCCACTTGTTTCGCACTATTTCCCAGTGTGAAGTTGACAAGAAGTTGCAGAAAGCGAATGGCAGGGAAAGATAGAAATTAAGAGAACAAGGAGAGTACTTCTGAGCTTTTATTTTGATGAAGACAACTATTCATTACTATGGTCTTACCTCACATTTATCGTGGAGACAACACAGCTCCTGATCTAAGCTCTCTCCGGGAGGGTTCATTGTCTTTACTGCCTGTGATAGCAATGCACACAGATATATCTCCAAGATTCACTTCAGCTTGTACAGGGGATGGCTGATAAATCCAAGTGAAGCTTCATGGAGCAAGCTGAAGAGAATGGCTTTACTTTTTATATGGGCGACATTAGAAATAAGTTTATAGAGCTAATTCCCCAAACAGGACAGCATTATATATATTTCATGCTACAATAAAGAATTTCACACTTCAGTTCTCAAGTTCAAGATACATCCTAAACAACTGTCTACTACTCCCTTTCCTTTACATTTTACATGGTTCTCATATGGAGATGGGGAGTGGGGACGAGTGTCCCTTTTAAAGGCTACATAAAAATTTTAGGATGCTTCGGGTTCCCTACATGTTTTATTGCAGAGACAAAGAAGCGTGGTGGTGTGTTTTCAGAGTGTCACATGCCATGAGCTACATTCTGTTGTCAGGTATGCCCTCCAAGTGTGACCTGTACCTATGGGACAGACTATTAACTTCCATCTAGTGCTGC
>NW_022107431.1:73615029-73616636 GCF_000313985.2 Echinops telfairi
TCAGCTTTCTTCACCACATTTGCTAATTCACCTGCTTTGTCTTCAGTGATTGTGTTGGGAAGGTGAGCATCATAGAGGGACTGGTATGGTTTATTATCTTTTTCAGCAGTAAATGCAAATCTCCCTGACTTCATGTTAGCGAAGTAAACATATAAATCACATTCCTTGGAAAATAAGTTTGAGAGGAAACAAGAAAATGTTCTCAATCATTTGATGAAGATCCATCAGATACCAGTTATCACCTTAGAAGACCCTAGTGAAAGACCCTAGCCCAGGACTTGGAGGGGCATCTTGGCAAAATGAGTTTTGCTTGGTCAACCAAGTAAAAACTACTTTGTGGTAGTTACAGAATTTCATGTCAACTTGAAGATATATAAAAATGTAGGGGTAGAGTTTAGCCTGCCCATCAGGTCAGTCTAATGGTGACTCCTTGTGGGCATAGCCTTCTCATAAAGAGGGCCCTACTACCCCTGCCCTCCAAACCTGCCTTCACCTTCCTGCTGGTGGGCCACTCTGAGAACTGCCAGAGCCCTGTGATGGTTGGATCCACAGGATGTTGCACCCACTAGCCCGTGATCTTCCTGCATTTTGCATCATTGCATGTGGCTGTGTGACTCTGAAGAGGGACTGATGGACTAATATCACACTTACGGACTAGAGTTGGACTGGGCTGGAAGGTTTTCCTGATTTTAAACTACTTCCTGATATAAAGCTCTTTCTTACATCTATATGAGTGTCACTGGATTTGTTTCTCTAGACAACCCAGCCTAACACATGTTTCTTCCACTTTCATCAAGAGACCAGACAGTGTATCCCCTGACCTGATTCTCTAAGGTGTTTACACTTATGCATCTATTGTTTGACATGCCTATTTGAGTTTTTCAGTTCCTACCAACAAGTGGGTGAGGAAAATGCTTCAATCTGACATCTTGACTGTAAATATGGGATTTTTCAGCCTCTACAGCCACACAAAGCACTTCTTTGATGGTCCTACATAGCTCTAAGATGTGGTGGAGAATAAGGAGGAGAAAAGTAGGTGATCTCAGAGATGGTGGGGTGGTATAGTATTTTGGAAAAGTCCTCTGTAACATCTTTACCCTCCCTCTTATAGGAACCAACCTCATTCTTCTCTTTCTGCAATAATTATATATTTCCTCAAATATTATTTGCTTAGCACATAAACTGAGTAAATGTGATTAAGAGATACAACCCTATGGTACGCTATTTAGTATACCCATGTTCATTTGAACCACTGCCTCTTGGGTTTACCTTTTTTAGATTAGAAAGATAGATAGTAAAAATGTGACTTTGTCAGCTACAAATAAGAAATAACCATATTTCTTTGGGGATATGTCAGGGGTGGTAGGGGGGAAATGGGGAGCTACTAATTGTGAAATCAAGAATGAACAAAATGTTCTAAAACTGATTGTGGTGATGATTATAAACCTTTTTGATGTGATTGAACTTTTAAATTATATGATACGTGGATTGTGTGCCAGCAAACTGGTGAAAAAGAAAAGATAAAGTCATAATATTTAATAGCTTTGATTACATTAATTTTTTTTTTTTTGGTTAGGGTTAGGGTTAGGGTTAGGCCTAGGGTTAGG
>NW_022107431.1:73617529-73637674 GCF_000313985.2 Echinops telfairi
GGACCAGGACCTCCAGGCCTGAGGAACACAGGGTTGCTGGGACAGGAAGCAAAAATGCTGCAAGTGGATCACTAGGAGTAATAGTGAGTGGTGCCACTGCAGAAAGGGTTTTATAAGTTAAATTGTGACCACCACCACCCCCACCTCCAAAAAAAGATGTATTGAAGTCCTAACCTAACGAGTGAATGAAACTTTGTTTCAGAATATGTCTTTCTTTGAAGCTTTACTTTATCAATTAAATCATACTAGAATAATATGGACCCTAATCTCAGCAGTTTCTGAGTGGTGTCTTACAAAAGGGAGCACAGATAAGAAAGCAGTCACACACGGAGAAACTGTCATGTGGGTCTGTTGCTAAGCTAAGGAATTGACAGAAAGAAAGCACAGCAAGGCTGATGCCCTACATTTGGACTTCCAGCCTCCAGACTGTAATGCAGGAAGATTTCTTTCTAAGAGTCACTTTGTAGTATTTTGTAATGGTAGTCCTAGGAAAAGAAGACAGACGAGGACCTAGAACCAATTTTCCCTCAGGAATGAAGATGACACTGGGAGCTGAATGGGTATAGGGGGCAGAGGAGACTTGAACAGAAGCTCCATAAACATGCAGATTGGCAAAGGAGAGATTTGCAGTAGCCGGGACAAGAACCCAGGGAGATCAGTATTGGAAAAACCCCATCTGGCAGATTCTTGATAGTAGAGGTAGAGAGGGACAAGTACACCATAAGATTAGGGGGTCTTCAGGGACCCTGAAAGTCAGAGGTCCATTAGCTCTTCAGGAAACCATCAGTGGAATACTGCATTCCAGCCCCTAGGACAGAATCACAATGCCCAACGACATGAATAACAGAATGAACAAGATGATATAAGTACAAGAAACAAATTAATGCATTAAATCTTGATTTACAGTAGAGAATGAGTCCCAGGGCTAAGGTATAAGTGGAATACAGTCCCACAATCAGAAGAGTAGTATGGGATACAAACTAGAGGAAACCTTGAATCAAGCAGGACATGCATTTACATTATTTTGCTGTTAGACATATTTCCTTTGAAGGAATGGTAACAAAATTACATAGAAACAGGCAATAACCAGTTGGCCTGGTTATCAGATTTAGAAGAGAAGTCAGCTGAACAAAAATATCTATAGCCATTAGCACAGAGTTTATGTACTAGTTGTCTATTTTACTCTGCAGACCAGTCTCCTCCCTTCTCAGCCTGTCCCGGCTGCAGTGTTCTGTATCTTGGCTTCTCCAGACTTGCCAGTTTCCTTTGTGTTAGCTTTTCCCAACGTGAGGCAGAGGCAGAGGGCTGGTAGATGATGAGAACAATCTGTGTTTGGATTTTCTCTTCTGCTTCCTCCTGCCTTCCAATTTTGCTTTCTCCAGTAGCTCTGACCTCCAATGATTACAGCTTTCATTTACAAGTTGCTTCCCACAGGGTTTCTGATTTCACCAGGCATTTCTAAGTTTGGTTCTCCTCTTTTCCTTTAGCCAAAGAGGGGGAAATAATTTTCTACTGCAGCTGTTCTCTGCCCACACTTCCATGACCTTTATAATTAAATATCTTTATTTGGGAGTGAGTTTTGATCCCTAACATTTGCATGACTGAATCAAAAGCAAGGGAAAGTTTAGCTAGGGGTACATATAATATGTGACTTCAATGTAGAGGGTCAAGGATTATGAATTGCTAAACATTGACACGATATTTAAAGCGAGTGGAGAAAGAATGGAAGGGAATCTTAGAGAAAAATGAAATATTCACTGTCATCAAACGTATTCTGACTCACAGCAACCCTATAGGACAGAATAGAACTGTCACTTGGGTTCAGTGTGTAGTCCGTTACAGCCTCAGGGCTGTTGTTTTAGACAGTATGAATGCTATAATGCTGAAGAATGCTATAATGCTAAAGAGAAGAGGTTAAAGCAGGGACTGAGGAAGGCTTTTAGCATTAGAAAACTGTGCAAATAAGTCATGGCAAACAAAAGGAAATGAGTACTTGATTGTCTAGTAAGCCCTTATTGATCTTTAAGAAACAAGAGTCTTTGAATCCAAATGATGGGGGACAAATAGCCTGGGAAGTATGAAAAAGAGTGAAGATAATATTAGGTTTTGCAATAAAGAAATACAACTTAGACAAAAGCTAAAGCATGCTACCTGTTGTTAGTACCTGCCATAGAGGTGGCCCTCAATTCCATGGTGACCCCAGGCACAACAGGAAAGAAAAATGCTGCTGATCCTGTACCATGCCCAGGATTATTGGCAAATATGACAATAGTACTCCATAGGGTTTACATCAGCTGATATTGAGACTAGATTTCAATCCTCCAAGGCTTTCTACTCCCATAAAGAATTACAATCTCTGAAACCCACCGTGGCAGTTCTACCCTTTTCTATAGGGTCACCGTGAGTCAGAATCAACTTGATGGCAAGAAGTAATGAGAGTCTATCTTGATGTGTAATTCTGTTGAAGCAAGTTCAGCATCACAGCAACCTACAGACCTCCACAAGCAGATAGGCCATGGCTGCATAGAAGGTACAAGGGCCATAGATGGACTGAACCCAGGTCTCCTGCATGGAAATTGAGAATTCTACCACTCTGCTCTACAAGACAGGCTTTCAAATCAGGAAGAACTAAGTGTATGAAAGTGGAGAAAACTAGGGAGAAAATAAAGAATGGCAGAGGGGGAAAGAGAAGGCTTAAAAAACAAAACTTTTTATTGTTTCAGGTGAAAGTTTATAGAACAAATAAGTTGTCTACTGAATCATTCATAGATATGTATTTCTCAACACTGATTGTAATTCACACAATATAAGCACTTACCCCACTCGTTCACTGTATTCCCTGTTTCCATTTGTCCTTTTATCCTATTCTTTCCTGATGTCTGAGCTTTATCCCTGAGCAAATGCTGCCTTTTGTATCATGCTGTGATTATTCTGAGGAGTTTGTACCTCCCTGGGATTATCCTTCAGGACCTTCTACGTGGATTCCTTTTGGAACAGCTAGTAGTATCCAGGCACCATCTAGCTACTCTGGTCTCAGAGAAAAGGAGTCTCGTCCTTCGGTCAAATTGTCCCCTGGTGTCTTTTGTTTTCTTCGCTCTTCTTTGGTCTGGAAGGAGAGAGACCAGTACTAGGTGACAGCAAGCCCACTACTAAGAGAATATCACACAGAAACATGAACCACGGCATGAACAGCTATGTGCACACCAATGTTGCTTGCAATACTATACACAAAAGTAGAAAGTTGGAAACAGCCTAAATGTCTATCAGTCGATGAATGGATGGACAAACTCTGGCACATACACACAATGAAGTACCTCATAACATTGATGAATAGTGATGGATTTACAAAACACCCCTTAACCTAGAAAACATGGAGAATATTATATTGCATGAGATGGAGTCAGTTAATATGGCCTTTCTAGCCATAATCCCTTTTGTGATATATAATTCTAGCCTCTATGCCTCTGGTTTTAAGCCCACTTTGGGGGTATTATCATTGCTATGCTAATGACCAGGATTAAAATATAATGTATTCCGAGTCTCCACCTTGCTAGAGGGTGTGAGCAAAGTAGCCATGCTTTGTTTCCTTGAAGGTTTGATTTGCTGAAAGGTGAAAACCACACCTCCATATAAGAGCTATCTCAGAAGCAGAAAAAGAGAGAATTCCCAGAACCATCAAGAAAGAAGAGCCACTGGCAGAGTTCAATTGAAATCCTTACCTGCAGTGGTGGAGGCCATGCCACACCAGACCGGAGGATGAGACAAGGAGACTATGAGACTGGGACCATGAGACTGTGAGGCAGGGCAGCAGACTGGCTCAGGGAAGCAGAAGCTAAGGAACCACGTGGCTGAGAGACAAAGAGTCAGAGAGACAGACTTGGTTGCCAACTGAGGAGAGGCACTGATATGGACAAAAGAGTGAACCCTTTCTGTTTTATGACCTTGACTTGTGGTAGCCTGTTAACTTCCCTAATAAATCCCATAGTTATTAATATTGTCTGTAAATTCTGTGTGAACATTGCAATAGGTTATTGAACCCAGCAGAGACGTAGAGTGCTCTGGGAATAAGAGCTGGTGTCCGAAGAGGGGATGAGAAGGATGGAGGATGGAGGCATGTTTGACTTCTGCCTTGGGGCAATAGTCCTTGGGTTGGTGAGGGACTGGATTACCATTCTCCCTAGTGTAGCCAGAGGAGGTCAGATAGGGCCTCTATACTGTTTTCACACTGAGTGAACTTAGTCAATTACAAAAAGCCAAGTATTTTATGAGACTGCTATTATCAATTGTCAAGGAAAGGATTGCAAACAAGAAGAAACATTATTTGCTACCAGAGGTGAAAAGCAAATGAGGGTAAATCACTAGAGAGTGGATAAAGGAGAAGGCAAGCAGTGAGGAGACCATTGCAAAATGATTGAAACAAGGAACACACTGGAAAGAGCCTAAAAATTAAAGGCAACACAGGTAACAATCATTATATACACAATCCTTTAATAACAATAATAACAACAATCTACATATGGGCATATAGATACACACAGGAGCTGAACAGGGGTGGAAAAGCAAATAGAACTCTACTCATACACAGATACACACACAGACATGCATCTATATGTGCTGCAAATATATATCCATGGATATAATACAGCATCCAGGGGATTAAAGTTTTGAAAATGGCCTGGCCTCAACCACAATTGTTGAGGGAATGAGTTGCTCAGAGCCATAACCTGAGGAGCCAGCAAGGTCAATTGGCATACCATAGTCTACACTGACAGTGCTCCACATCTTCTGGGGTTAGTAGCTACTGGGACCTGCGGCAGCCTTTTTGAAGCTATTGTCAGTGCAGAAGTGGAGGACTTAGCTAAAGACTAAAGCACATTAAGTATAAGCATGTTACACTTCAATGTTTGTTTGTTTTAGAGCAGAGTGACTTTTCCCTATAGATTAGCGGGAATTATTATCTATTTTGTCTTAAGACAGATGATTGTTATGAAGACCTCAAGATAGGGTTACATCTCCCCTAACACAGCAGCTGATGCGTTGGGGTATTTTGAAGTAGGAGGCATGCATAGAACATTGCTATCTAGAGTGTTTTATATGAATTCCAATGGTTAATAAAAGGAAATTTTGAATTTCCATCCTCAGGTACACTACTTTGAATTATTTGTTAACATTCATGTATTTGTCTATTGTGAGACAGTTCTTGTGAGGTTTGATTTATAAATGTAGTTTATTTCCATATCTGGTTGGATGGTAAATATACTAGAAAATGTACCTTGAAAAGACACATATCGATAATAAGGAAAACTGTATCTCTTTCCCTGGATTCCTTTACTAAGTCGTGATGCATATTTTTCTATCTGCAAAAACAGCATGGTGACCTTCTCTGGCTTCATACGGAAGAACGAGAATCCATCTCCACACAAATCCAAGGCCAATTGCCAGAAGGCACCAATCACTTCTCCCATGACACTCTTTTTCTACTGGGCTTGAATTCCATTACAAAGAACTCATAAACGATGTTCACAATTATGGGGGTTCTTAGGGATGTTAACAGGTTACCAAAAGTCAGCATCACAAAACAAATAGGATCCAATATTGGATCCGCATCAGTGCCTCTCTTCAGGCCTCTCTCACCTTCCGGCTCTCAGCCTCGGCCTTGTTCCATGGTTAGAAAGCCCACCTGCTGACTCACCTCACACGCTCATAGTCTTGGTGCTGCTCCTCTGCTCTGTCTCCTGGTCTCTTGCCTTGATTCTGGTCTTGACTCAGCAGGACTCTGATGCCTCTGTACTTCAGGCACAGAGGGAGCTCCAATCTGCTCCACAAGTAGATCTACCTGGGTGGTCCCAGGAAGTCTCTCGGTGACTGCTTCTGAGTTGGCTCTCGTACACACAGGGGACGCAGGGGAGTGGTAACTAAAACTGATCAAGCCCCTATTAAGGCTTCACATAACTGATTTGCATCGTTTCACCCAATCATTTAGAAAAGGCTCTTCACCATACTATCCTATCTATGCATAGGATAATGGTCTCAAATTTCTGGTCTCAAATAGGTCTCAGAACACAATGAACTTTTTTTTTTAATCATAGATATAAAACCTACAAAAACTCTTTTTGGGGGAGACTTTAAAGTAGAGTAAAAAATTCCATTTCTAGATATGCCAACAAGAGCTTCTACATGATTCACTTACAACTATTTTTGGCAACATAACTACATAATGATGGAACATTTCCAAGCACTTGTTTTCAAAATTACCTTGTCATAGTATAAGATTCTTTGAAAAAGCATTCATTCAAATTCTCATTCTTTGTCAAATGTCATCTGTAACTTGAAGACGCCAATTGTGTTTAACTATCTTCCTGGTAGTGGTATACCTCTTCGTCCCCCCAAAAGGTCAGTAAGTTTGGAACACTTGTCTTTTTAAGGGAAATTTTGTATTTATCTCTTTCTTTTTAAGCTGCCTCCTCCTTTAATAAGCTATGAGTTAGCTAGCAAGGCACTGTAGTAAAAAGATTTTAATGCTCAATCCATTACTGTTAAAAATAGCACAGAGAATCTGTTAGTTAAAAGTCTTATTTTTAGAAATAAAACTATTTTGGTAAGACCTGACAAGGATGCAACTTCATTCTCAAATTCTAGTCTTTAGCTAATGCAATGAATAAGTTCAGTTGGGAAGATATACCGACATCCATAATTATAAACTTCTTTTTTAATCCCAATATTGCTGGGGATATGCACATACTTTGTCCATAAAACACTTGCTGTTTAATGAAAGCATTTTAAGGGTAAGTAAAAAATGTTACTACCAGGGTTCTAATTCATGCATGCATGGATTTATTCCAAACAAAACATGTTTCAGCGTGGCTCTGCCATCAGTAGATGGCGGCAGACAAGTCCTCTCAGTAACACACTTGTCGCATCTCTCTAGAGAGCTTTCCAAGAAAGACCTAATGAAAACAGTTGTTTCTGCAGTGATCTGCTAGGTCAGCTAAATCGGAGGCTGAGAACTCAGCTCAGATGGGTGGGGGGATTGGGGATTCCAAATGGGTGATCTTGATGGATTTTCTCAAAGGACACATGATGATCATGGAGATTTACTATGAAGTTTGTTTTCTTAAAAAAATCGAAATCTGCAGTGTTGAAAAATAGGCCAGGAAAAATGTGCAAAGGAATTGCCTTCCACCACAGCAATGCATCTCTTCCAATGAAGGTCACAAGGCTTTCCTTAGAGAATTCTATTGGGAAACTTGACGTCATCAACCCTACATCTCTGCTCTTGTCCCTTCAGATGTATCCTTGTTCGCTTTAACTCAAAGAACATTCAAAAGAAACATGATCTGTGTCCCTGAAAAATGCCAAAGCTGCAGTTTCTAATACAAAGTGCACAGAATGCTTCATGGAAGGGTTTTCAACAAAAAACTCAAGGTAACTAAAGTCATTGCCCCGGAGTTGACTCTGACTCTTGGCAACTGTAGGGGATGGAGTAGAGTTGTCTCTTTGGGTTGCTGAGACTTTAAATCTTTATAGGAGCAGAAAGCTTCATTTTTCTTTCATGTAGCAGCTGATGGATTCAAACTGCTGACCTTGTCCAATGCAGAGCCCCCTTAGGGCTCCTAAGGAAGGACTAGAAAGATGGAAACATTATCAATAAATGTGTATAGGTCTCTATCGTGGATAGGCTGAGAAATAATGGCTTCACATTTTGATATTTTTGTTTAATAAATGTTTCTTTCCTGGAGCAATACCTTTAGGTTTATGCTTTTATAATGAGACTATCTTCTATGGTGAACTTTCTTTGATTGTTCACAAAAATAAACATAATTTGGTAAGCTTCATAGCCTGAATATTAGAAAAGCCTATAATTTACCTAGGTTTCCAGCAATTCTCCCCAATTATATGAAGTATACTTTCATATTTTCCTCTATTTCTTTAGCAGCATTTCCTGTGCATCGTCTAATAGCATTTTCTAATAAGAAAATGCATTTCAATTTCTCTGTATATGAACTCACAGGTAATTCTTTGCCTTTTTTTTTTAAAAACGAAGACCAAAAAAAGCAGTCTCCCAAATCTGTTGTATTTTTTCACTTTTAAGAAAACTCAAAATTGTTCTCTAAATATTTATCATAATGCTTGATGAAATTTTATAAAATAGTATATTATCATATGACCTTAAATATTACTTTAAAATAAAACATATATTTCCAACTGATTGGAATGTTTTTCAATGTCCTGCTGCTCATGAATGGCTTTTTCTATGAGAGATAATATCTGAGCACCAAATATACACTTAGGTTCATCCTAATGATCCTGGATATAATTCACATTTCAAACACTCTTTCGATATTATCAATATTTTTGTATGAAGGCCTCAAATCTTATTCTATGGCGATTTTTTTACAGCTCCCAAAGTACTGATTTATTTTTAGGAATCTTTTTCAAACCATTTGTTCATGTTGAAAGGGTTTGTTTCATCAAATGGACATACATGTGTGAATTCAGTTCATTGGGTACAAAGAAACTATAATAATCACAGCCTGCTGAAACTGAATAAAGGCACTGGGATTGTGCTGGCACATTTGGTTAAGGGCTTGGCTGCAAACCCATAGGGCATCAGTTTGAACCCACCAGTGGAGGAAAGATGTGGCTGTCTACTTTGTAAAGATTGTAGCCTAGGAAGTCTAAAGGACAGTTCTGATGTGTCCTAGAGTGTGACTATGAATTTGAATTGACCAGACAGCAGGGGACCTAGCCCTCATATGGTGTGATAGATAGGTTTATTGCGCCAACCTGGCCAATAAGAATATGTAGAATTAATAAGGTTGCAGTTTGATTGGAGAGCAGAGATAAATGGCTCAGCAAGGTCCGCCCCTCTCTCTCTCTCGCTCTCTGGTGATCAGAACAGCATGCAGCTGCTTTAGCTAATTTTCCATCTCATATTTTGAGCTACACTTCCTGTGGGACAGCTAACCCATAGATCATGTCACTAGAGCTTGAGGTTCCTTGGAGACCTGCTTCACAAACACTGCTGGTATGTACATAGCTGTGTTAGACAGGGTTCTCTAGAGAGATAAAGCCAGATTGCTGATAATTTTATATATATCTTTATAAAGATATATATATCTTTATAAAGATATATATATATAACACAAGTAATGAATTGTTAAATTATAAACATATAGATAGATATATAATACAAGAAATGAACAATTAAATTATAAAGCAGTACAAATGGCTCAGTGCAACTCACTCCCATGAGAGAGTTGTGAGACACTAGCAGTTCTTCAAGTCTTGAGGGCCATTCAGTAGTCCTCTGTAGAGAGAGAGAACTAGGCTATCCCAGCACAGGCAGCAAAACAGCCAGGCAGGTCACCAACTGTCAGCCAGGTCACCAACTGTCAGAGATGTAAATTTCAATCATGTGGTCTTAAAGGGACCTCAACTTACAGCGACGCAGTCCACAGGCTAGGCGTCCCACAGGTAGTGTAGCCTGTAAATTGAGGCACAGAATAAGCAAGGCAGCCGCAAACTGGTCTGATGATCAAAGAGCAAGAGACAAGAAAGGCGAGGCTCACTGAGCCATTTATCTCTGTGCCCTTCAATTAATCCCACTTGTGTTTATCGGCCAGGTTGGCACAATAAGCTAACTATCTCAATAGCTTGAGCTGGAGGCTGGTGGATCCTGTCATCCAGCATTGCTTGAGTTCGAAATCCCATTCAGGCCTGCTTTGCTAAGCTCCTGAGCTGCTAACTGTTGGTGACTCACCCTGATACTTGCTGCCTATGGCTGGACCACCTGCACTGCACTAGGGAGGACTCAGTTGTCTGCTTTCTTGACCTTGGACCCAGCAGCGCTAGTGAGTTGAAGGACTTCCAATATATTAACTGATCCATGGAAGTAGGTTGAACTGAGCCCTCTGTACTGCTGTGTGGACTTGTTAGTTGTTATATTCCTTCCTGCTGTATAAATCTATCCTCTTATATACATATATAATCATAAGTGTCCTTTTATTGTTTCTCTAGAGAACCCTGCCTAAGACATATGGCATATATACCTGCTGAAAGTGCCGTTGTCAACCCTTAAATTAAATATTTGTAAATCCCAATGGGTAATTTCACTCACACCACTTTGAGGCCCACTGGCATAAATGACCCCCTGAATTCTATCTCATCATCATAAAGCTCATCCAATCATAAGTAATTATAATTGGTCATGAAATGATTTGTAACATGGTGTTGATGAAGAATACCAAATATGCTGGGGAGGGTTAGAAGAACAAACAAATCTGTCTTAGAAGAAGTGTGACCAGAATGCTTAGAAGCAAAGATGGCTAGACTATATCTCAAATACTTTGGATATATTACCATGAGCAACCAATACCTGGAAAAGGGCTTCATGCTTGGTAGAGTAGAGGATCAGTGGGAAAGAGGAAGCCCCCTAAAGAGATGGACAGACACAATGCTGCCACCATGGGCTCAAATATGTAACAGTTGTGAGACTGGCAAAGCATCAGGCTCTGTCATTCGCTGGGTCACTATGAGTTAAAAGGGACTTTCTAGCACCTATCAGCAACAAAAAAGTTAGAATTATGCATGTACATACTTTGAATAAAGCATGCAACTTATAGTTTTATTGATAATAAGGATGTTCTGCATATAACAAAGAACCAGATTTTATGAGAATCATGGCTTTTCATCAAATAATATTTCCACAATTAGAACATTCTTATACTTTCCCTCCTTTTGAAATCATTAGGGCACATCTTTGTTGATCATATGATATGTGTCTTTAGTTCTTAATTGAAAGCAACAGATTCTGACACAAACCAAAATATTCCATTGTAACCGGGAATCCTTTTAAATGTTATGTCTTCATGTAAATGTCTCATAGTAGTTGCCAAAAGCTGTATTATACATTTTACACTTAAAGGGTTAAGTATGCAAAGCCGCCTTCTGCAGACCTGAAAGAACCTATACTCCATTTGGTATTTCAGTGATGTCTCAAAATATTTCTAAAACACATTGAAATTCACATCCAACTCCTAGCAAATTGATATGTATACAACAGAAAGTGTAATATCACAGATGCATTACATGAATGTGACAGAGAAGTGTATGGCCTCAAGAAAGCCTAGGAGTGTATGTAATTAGTCTAATTGTGCCTACAAGACAGCGTCACACTTAGCCCAAGTGCTGGCTCCCAAGATTGCACACGTGTCTCTACTATCTTCGTCTCCAGCAGTCAGGAGTTCCTTTGCTTTTAAATATCACTTGTTGCAAACCAAAAGCCTAATTAGGCATTCATTCATTCAAACCACCATATTGCCCACCTGATGTGAGCAGCATAAATAAAACAAGTTACTTCACATATTTCTAGTCAAAGATACCCAGGCACCTTAAAACATTAGAGTTCTGTTATATTAAATTCATGAGGTTTAAGACATGGGGTAAACTCTGATGTTGGTTGCTCCTATTTTCCCATAGCCAAAGAGCCTTTTAAAAGGGTAAAGACCCAACCAGCTTGAATTCAAGCAGACTGCTAGAAAGCCTGAGGATGCAGAGCCGCTGATGTTAGTGAGAAGTCAATGAGGACCCTTTCTAAGCTCTCCTCTTACTGTCAGACATGTGGAATTTCTCAACATCTTCTCCCTGTGATCTCCGAAAAAGAAAATGAAGTTACAACATGAGAAGCTGCCTTTGATAACATATCACTAATAAAATATTAACACTGCTACAACTCAGAATTTTAACAGCAAATGTCAGATTGTTTTCATTTAAGTATGCATTCCTAGCTCTCGATTGTCAAGTTTAAGGACAACGAACCATTAATAAAATACTCTTTTTCCAATATTATTTTCTTCAAGGACCTTTAATGAATTATAGTCTAATAGCATTTCATTTTACTTACAAATTACATATGCCATTTTGTAAATTAATATACCTTATTTTTTAGAGCAGTTATAGATTCCTTTTGAAAGTGTAGAAATACAAAAATTTCCCTATGAAAGGATAATCAACAGGATTAGTCCTTAGGGAAATGCATCTCAAAACCATAATGATGTACTATTCACATTCACAACATGGCTATTATCAAAACAATGAACAAGCAAACAAACAAATGGAAAGTAATGTGTATTGGTAAGGATGCAGAGAAATTGGAACCCCTCATGCATTGCTGTTGAGAATGTAAAACCTTGTGGTCACTTTGGAAAATTGTTTGGTGGTGTCTCGAAAGTTAAATATAGAGTTAACCCATAACCCAGCAATTCCACTCACAAATACCAACCTACAGCATTTAAAACAGGGGCTCAATCAGATACATGCATGGTAATACATCCATAGCAGTATTATTCACTATAGCTCAAAGGTGAAAAGGACTCAAATATTTATTAATAGATGAATGAATAAATAAATGTGTATGTACATAAAATGGTGTATTATTCATCCATAAAAAATAAATGAAGTTCTAATACATGGATAAACCTTGAAACTTTATGCTGAAGAACAAATACTGTATGATTGTACAATTCCACTTTTATGAGTTTTATTGTAAAGTCACTTATTACCATCAAGTTAATTCCTCTCATAAGAATTCTGCAGGGCAGGGAAGCACCACTCCCTTGTATTTCTGAGGCTGTAAACCTTGATGGGAGCAGAATGTCTCTTCTTTCTTAGTCCTTTGTATGAATTTCTTTGAGATATTCAAGTCACTGCCATCAAGCTGATTCTGACTCTTAGTGCCCCTCTAGGACAGAGCAGACCTGCCCTAGTGGGTTTCCAAGACTGTAACATTGGAGGGAAGTAGAAAGTTTCCTCTTCCTCCCACGCAGCAGCTGGTGGTTTCAAACTGCTGGCTTGTGGCGAGCAGCCCACGTCAGAATCCACAATGCCACCAGGGTCCCTGAGATGTGTGGCATAGGGAATTCACAGAGCCTGGAAGGACATGTTACCAGGGACGGCCAGAAACAACTTGGTAGCTGTAAGTTTGAGATATCGCATGCACAGGACAAAGGGGGAGATGGAGAATGATTTTTTAATTGATATAGGGTTTTAATTGATATTGGGGTTGATGAGTAAGTTCTCTAAATAAAAATGATGATGATGATCGCACGTCAATATTTATACAACATTCTGAGTGTACTCAATTCTGCTTAATTTTACACTTACAGATGGTTAGAACAGTAAGACATGTTTTATGTTACTACAGTTGTTCTCAAGTTAAGAAAATGAACACATTTTCTTTGTGTGTGTGTCAGATGAAATAGATCTCCTGGCTAGATTTGTCTTATAGGTCACAAATTTCAAAATCGGGCTTAGAATTTTATATTGAAATAAATGACAAGAACATTTAAAGACAGTCATAGATTTGTACAACTCACCATCGGGTAAACAAGCGGCCATCTAGCTCAGAAGCAACAAAGCCCACATGGAACAACATATCAACCTGTGTGATCACGGGGTGTCGAACGGATCACTGAAGACAAATGGGTGTATAAGCAAATGTGGCGAAGAAAGCTGATGGTGCCCAGCTATCAAAAAGTATAGCGTCTGGGGTCTTAAAGGCTTGAAGGTAATAAAGTGGCCATCAAGCTCAGAAGCAACAAAGCCCATGTGGAAGAAGCACTCCAGCCTATGCAACCATGAGATGTCTAAGGGATCAGGTATAAGGCATCATCAGAACAAAAAAATCTTACCATAGTGAATGATGGGGGGAGTGCAGAGTGGAGACCCAAAGCCCATTAGTAGGCCACTGGAGATCCCCTTGCAGAGGGGTCTCAGGGAGGAGATTACAAGGAACTATATGTGACCTCCTCCCTGGGGGACACACAACCTAAAAGTGGGTGAAGGGAGACGGACAGGGCAAGATATGACAAAATAACAATTTATAAACTATCAAGGACTCAAGAGGGAGGGGGGAGTGGGGAGGGAGGGGAAAAATGGGGACCTGATGTCGGGGGTTTAAATGGAGAGAAAATGTTTTGTGAATGATGTACAAATGCGCTTTACACAATTGATGTGTGTATGGATTGTGATAACAGTTGTATGAACCCCTAATAAAATGTTTAAAAAATAAAAGTTTAAAAAAAAAAGCATCTGCTTTTTTATGGTTCTTTAAACACTCCAAGCATGTTTCTTTCTCATGACAATTACCCTGGCTACTTCGACACTCACAACTTTCCTCCAGATGTGTGTAGGCTTACTCTTCTTTGAGTCTCTGCTCAAATGTCTCAGATGCAGAGGATTGCATTTTTCATTGATGGCCCTTTGAAATAGCTCTCTATTACTCTGTAATATTTCCCGCATTTATAAATCCATGCCACTTATTCAACAAATAGTTCACTCTGGTTGCTATGTTGAAAATAGACATTATAATATACTAAAAGTGATTTAGCTTTTTACGGTGTATCTATTTGGGGGTCTTTCAAGGGTGACAGCATTCAAGGGTGGTGATGTCCCAGAAGGACTCACAGAACTCCAGAGCACATGATAAACTCAATCAATGCACTGCCTACGAGTCATTTTTGACTTGCAGTGAAAAGGCACAGAGTAAAAGCAACGAGAAGATTATCTTTACTGAGCCAAATCCAGAGAGAGGGTGCAGATTTCTGAGTTCTTTCCCATGTAGGGCTACACACAGGACATCACTCTTTATAGCAGCACAATACAGAGATGTGCACAATCTCTGCCCAGAGTGGCCCTGTTAGAGTGACCGTGTACATGGCTTTTATAAAGGACTGGTCACATAGGCACATTTTACTTCACAATCAGCCATGACAACTGAAGTGTAGGAATTCAAAAATTAAATTATTTTCAAGTTATCAGTCTTGATAATAGGGCAGAGTAATCTGGACAAGCAGGCATGGCATAGTCCATTGCCCCAGATAGAGAAAAGCACCTATCATTAGAGCGCACACAAACACATTTGAAGGCCCCGGTTCCAGAGGCTGACCTAAGGTTAATCATGGTTCCAAGCTTCTTGGGAAACATCCAAAGACTGAGGGAGTAAGGTTGCTAAGTTAATTCTTTTCTCATAGGATAATAGCAGTGCTAGATTTCACTCTGGTTTGTCATTTTGCAAGTAAAAACAGTGGCAATACAACTGTAAGCCAGTAGACTGAAATTAGTATTCTTATTTACAACACTATTTGCTAAGAAAACATTATAAAAATTGACTGATCTACTAGAAAATTGATCAGGCTTATTATTAAAAAAACCTCTACACTCACTGCCATCGACTTGATTCTGACCCAGAGTGAGACCCTGTAAAGCAAGGTAGAACCATGCTGTGGGTGTCCGAGAAGGACACTCCTGGCAGGAGAAAGCTAGACCTTCTCCCATGGAGTGGCTGGTGGTTTTGAACTGCTGGCCAACGAGTAAACACTCCACCACCAGGGTACAAGTTACTAAATACAAGGGTGAGTCAAAAAGTATTGCTACACAATTATAGCAGCAAGGTTTTCCTTTTTGATTGTTTTCTTTGATAATAAATGTGTCTATGATTTTATAGAAATGCTTTCTGACTTATTCTAATGTATGAAAATAGAAACATGGACCCATCTTTGGATGGGGTTATTTGGCTCTCTTTGTTTTTCTTTCATTTACACACTTCCTTAAAAGAAAATGCATTACCTTCATAAGGAGGTATTAATAATCATACAAAAATACTGAGAGATTTAATTTGAGCAATGAAATAGGGAAAAAATTCTAATTATAAAAGCTGAGAGACTTGCAGAATTTCCTCTGGGGATTCTTAGGCAAAGGGTTGACTGTTATCGTTCAGAAATAATTGAAGAACAGCTTTAAACTAGAGCCACAGGGAATTGACCAGATTACTTATACAAAGACTTTCTTGCTCCACTGCTCTGAGTCTCTGGACTTTTCCTTTGGTGGGTGACTCATCTCTGAAGGAGTCCACTGCCTTCCATTATGAAATGTTCAGGAGTCAGGGAGAGTACACTGAGCAGGATATTAAGGGAGAACATAGTGCTACTCTCATTTTAAATGTTCTCCAGCTTTTAAAAAGGGGACTCCAGAGAAAGACAGTTTCTATTCCAACATGTACCATCCAACAATAATTTATAGAACAATATAAAATGAAAATGCCAGGAAATAAAACGGAACATGTATACATGATCTGCCATAAATACTAAAAGACAAAAGCAAAACAAAAAACAACCCAACTCAAATAACTTGTCAATGCATGAGGTTTCTTAGCGCGAGGGGGATTGTGGGCAAGTCGGTCATTAACAAAGCTAGAAAGGAAGCCGGATCTTAATCCTGTGGGCCTGTCAAGTCCTCATTTTCTCTGGGAGCTTTTGTCCTCCATTGTGAAGTCTCTTCTAATTCTAAAGGTATGAAGAAAGAAACCCAATTACCAAGAGAAAACGAGACTGGTGCTAAGAGTGTTTTCCTCCCCTGATGTTGATGAGTAGCTGTGCATGATTCTGATACTTTGAGCTATGTCGGAAAGCCCACGTGATAGTGAATGTTGATTTTATCTATAAAGTATGTGCAAATCAGCCAGAAATTTACCTTAAAGTGATTAAATTAGACTTGATTATTTAATCTAAAAAATACTTATGCCTTAGTCTGTGAATCAATTTGTTCATAAAACTGCCTACTTATTGATCAAGAAGAGGATTTTGGAATCAAAATGATTCTGAGCCTTCATCTAACTAGCATGAACATTATTTTGAGTACTAATGATTTTTATTGGCCCAACTATTGTGCAAAATGTTATTGCTAAATGTAGCTAAACTTTTTTTTATTTATTATTTTCAGAGCAAATATAAAACCTCGGTGGGGGACTTGTCAACACTGTTTTATAAACAGTTACTTAAAATATTTTTCTCGCTGAATATAATACAGATGCAATTTTGTTTTAAGTTCAGAGGGGCAGATGAGAATAAAAATAATGTTTGAACCTCTATTTCATGGAGTGAAAAATTCATGACTAAAAATTTCACTAGGTAACAAAAGTAATGCAAAAAGGCACAACAATATTTTGGTGGTTTATTTTTTAAATATTTAAAATTATTAAGATCAACATATTGGGAAGCAAACCTTTTCCCTGTTTGCACCATTGAGTCTAAAAGGCCCACAATGTTCTTGTGTCCTCCACAGCATGGTCGCAAATGATAACCTGTCCACATCAAGAATGCAGGCTGCAAACACAAAGCAGAGCTCCTTGGAATCCAAGAGCTGGAAATCTAAGACCCTTACCCTACAATCCTAGCTAGATTGCTGGGTGAGATCCTGTGAGTTCCTGTTGATTTGTATAGGCTTTTAGTTTTCTTATTCTGGACAAACTTTGCCACACACACACACACACACACACAGAAGGCAAACAGTAAAATTAAATATCATTATTTTTGTTATTTATTAATTATGGTGTTCTCAAGATATGTAAACCAGGTTTCCACAGAAAGTGCCCTTCTAGTTCCATCAGCAACTTGTTGAGTTATTTTTAGCATTTGCCTAAACATCACGCACTACAGAAAAGGTGTCTACTCAGGCATCAAGCTGTGAGACTGTGAAGAACACAGTGAAATGAAAGATCATCCATGGCACATCATGTGTTCTGGAAAATCTTCATTTTGCTGCTACAGCATCTGAGAGCAACATTTGATAAAGTAGCAGCTGCTGGGGAAAGTAGATAACTTTTGTTCCTTCTTTTTCCTCCTTTCTTCCACGTATTTCTTCAGATATGAAGTTTGTAAGTATATACTCTTAGGGTAGGCAGACCTAAAAAGAATTAATGCATTTGAATTATAGTGTTGACAATGAATATTAAAAATGTCACCCCTTCACCTGATCTCCTCACTACCAAAAAATCTCAGCTGCTAGCGTTTCCAAAGCTGTAACTCTTTCAAGGAGAGGACTGCACATCTTTCTCCTGTGACACAGGTAGTGAGCAGGTTTGCTACCCAGGGACTCCAGATTCTGAATTAGATACCTGAGAAGCTGCTCCTAAGGCAATATTTCCATGGAGAGGGAAAAAATTTCTATATAACTTTGGGATGAAAAGGTCCTTGGTATTTGTTGAGATGAGCCTGATGGTCCAAGTCTGCCTGGAGTGCCCTTAATGTTTGAGTGGGAAAGCATAACACAATTAGAACAACCTTAAACACCCGGAGTTTGATAGAGTGAATTTCCCCAGAGACTCACTGAATAAGGACTAGAAGTTGGCAGGGCTGGCGTGATCCCGAAAGAGTCCTTCTAACACACCCGAGGGGTGTCGCTTGTGAAGCTGGGAGCTGCGAGGTTATCCAGAGCATGTATTTTTAGCATCAGGAAATGGTGCAGTGTGTAGGTCTCTGTGGAGATCCCCAAGTGAAAACCTGGATTCTGGTATGACAGACAGCCCGTATGACCAGATTTCAGGACATTTGTTGCTTCTAATCACCATTCCCCATGTCCCAGATGGTGGAAGAAATAGCAGTAGCAGTGTAGTGGATGAGGAGCAGGCCACAACCGGGCAACTATAAAACAGAACATAGTCTCTTTTGTACTGGATATGCAGTCTTGTGCAATTCAAGTCTAATTGAAGGAAGAAAGAAAACATTGAATTAGAGGCTGAGGTTTTCATTTAGATTTCAATGGATGATTACATGGATTTTTAGTATGTGTATTTTACTCCCAGAAAATTTAAAGGACATTCGACAGTACTTTTAATTCATTTCACTTAAAAGTTGCAAGTACTATACTTTTTTTCCCCCTCTGAGATATTTAAAAACAAGCTGTCAACTTTCTGTACCCAAATTCTTCATCATGCACTTTCTACTCATAGGAACATTTTTCTATAACACACAACCTACAATCATCAATATTAGAAATTAGCAGTGATGTAATATAAGCATCACATTCTATCAGACTCACATTTATCAATCTCTCCCAAATGTCCTTGATAACAAAGGCTCCAGTTCAGCTGCAAGCATTACATTCAGCTGTTGTGTGTCTCTTTAGTTTCTTTCAATCTAGCAGGCTTTCTTATTGTTCCTTGACTTCCATACCCTTGACATATTGTAGGCCGGCAATTCTGTAAAGTGTCCCACAATCAGGTTTTGTCTAGGTTTTCCTCATGACTAGACTCAGAATATGTACCATTGGCAAAAATATCAGAGGAAGGGTCCTATGAATCCTATTGGATGATTCATAATTTCCATTTGTCCCATTGCTCTAATGTTACCTTTGGCCATTTGATTAAGATGGCATTGGGCTTTCTTAGTCTCTGTAAGTGGATAAGAACATCTTTGAATTAAATGAATGAAAAGGGGAAGACTAGAATGCTAAATGCAAACATCAAACTGAGCTTAGCTTTGAAAAAAAATCTTATAACAAAAGCCAAAACTTCTAGCTCACTGCTATTGAGTAAATTCCTACTCATAGTGCCTTTATAGGACCAAGTAGAATTGCCCCTATGTGAATTTTTATAGGAAGAGAAAGCCTCATCTTTCTTCTTTGGAGTGGCTGGTGGATTTGAACTGCTGACCTAGTGATTAACAGCCCAACAAATAATATATTACACCACTAAGGTTCCTTTGTGAATACGTCTACCAGGCATAAATCAATAGTAAATGAAGGGCAAAGATCCAGACTCCCCTGCCAGAGATTGAGGGGTCTTGAACCATGCAACAGAAATGTTAAACCCCATTAAAAAGATCAAGAACGCGACAATATGAAGACGTAATATGAGAGACACAGGAGATGATGGAATTAGCGCACTTAGTTTCATTGCTCAGAATCAACTTGGAGGAAGGACGAATAATATCAGGCCATGATCTGGATTAAGAATGTTATTAGAGTGATGGGGCCCACAACAGTAAAACAATTGCAAAAGCAAACCAGTTGTCACCAAATCAATCCTGACTCATCGTCACCGTACAAGACAGAGAAGAACTGACCCTAAACCTTGTGGGGAGCAGACAGCTTCATCTTTCTCCTGGAGAGTGGCCACCAAGTTCAAAGTGCCCACCTTCAGGTGAGAGCTCAATGTGAAATCCACTATGCCACCAGAGTCTTAAAATAGATAGGACTGTTTTTTTTTAATTGTTTTATTAGGGGCTCATATAAGTCATATCACAATCCATACATGCATCAATTGTGTAAAGCACATTTGTACATTCATTGCCCTCACCATTTTCAAAA
>NW_022107431.1:73638200-73641614 GCF_000313985.2 Echinops telfairi
CAATTTGGTATTTTGGCCTCAATTTACCTAATTAGTTGGTGGATTAAATTGGCTTGTGAATTCCATTTGTGAAAATTAAAGAAAACAGTTGTGGAAAACTTGGGCACATACAAATAGAGTGCAGTCGAGCAATCGAAGAGTTGGTACTTGCTGAATATTTCTGTGAAGTAGATTTTCATTAAGTGAATTCACATTGTAAGGAAGGTGCACCTTTCACTGTGTATCGGGCTACTGGCAATACGTAGTCATGTCCCCACTAAACATTCTACTGTGCGATTCTACTTTACTTAGCTAGTACTACAGAGACGAACGATTGCCTTCTAGTAGGCCTCGGGGAAAAGCCCATGAGAAACACCCAGTTCAAAGGCTCCCTGTTCGGGAATGTGTTGAATCCTGTTCTAAATGGCACTCTCGCTGTAGTTGACGGGAGGAAATGGGCTGAGTTATTAAAAGTTAGAGAGATGGGAAAGAGCAAGAAAGCAGGTTGTAAAAGCTGAAATGTTTCACTGAAGAGAAGTAACCAGAACACACGGGGGCTGGCTGTAAAGACAACAACCTTCGGCAATCCTGATTAAATTGAAAGACAAAATAAGTAGCGAAAGGAAACAGAGCGCATTATCAGAAGGCAAAGAGCAGCTACCTTCAAGAGCGCACAGGGGAAATATTCCTGGATGAACGGCTATCCCAGCGCTTTGCAGGTTGGAGGCTGGGTCAGAAAAAAGAACTGCTCAAGCAGCTTCAGCAATGGGAATCTGAAGGCCATGGTCACGTGGCTTGACATTTGGGAGAAACTAACTAGGGAGGACAGTAAAGCATTTGGATTTTACAGGTGGCTTGGTCATCCTCAGGGTCAGATTTCCAGAGTAGGGGATTTTTTCCACATCAAAAAATGTATTTCTGTGTTTGTTATGTTGTTTCTTTGGATAGAAAAGTAAATCATTATCTTCTCAATGTCAACACCTTTGGTAGAAACAGGGAGATTTGTTTTTCCATTAAATACGTTTGTATGAGTCTATGTTGTTTTCGATTTGAAGCTACCTGCCTTTGATGGCAGGACCACACTTTTCTTTAATGCTGAGGAGAACCTAGGCATTGGCATGAGCAGGTAGCTCTTATACATAATTGAGTGATTTACTTGACCCTTGAGTGATTGCCACGGGATGAAAAGGAAATATTGATGCCTAGACCTCTCCGCAGAAATCCTGAAAGGCAATGGTGCCTCCAGAGGAGTTAATTTGGCGCTGACATGGCACTTCAGGCCTCCATCATTCTGCACTGAAAAGCAGAACGCAAAATCGCTGAGAGAGAGACAGGGGCCCCCATTTCTACCTTGTCCCACACAGCGTACCGGAGAACAACAGCACTGTACTGGACTCCGATCTCAGACCCCTCATTCCACAAATCACCTAAGGCAGTGGTGCTCAACCTTCCTAATGCTGCGACCCTTTAGTACAGTTCCTCATGTTGTGGTGACCCCCAACTATAACATTATTTCTGTTGCTACTTCATAACTATCACTTTGCTACTGTTATGAATTGGGCAATCCCTGTGAAAGGGGGTGATCCACGAGTTGAGAACTGCTGTCCTAAGGAGTTTGTGCCTGGCGACTCCAGATGGAAGATACTACACATTTATTTTAATTTGGAAAGAATGGTAGGTAAATCCACACAGCCAATGTACTTAGAGTTTTCTGATTTCAGTGTGTTGGAGGATTAAGCAAATATAATCTCCAAGTAGCTAGTCATCCTCCCAAGAATATACTTCTTAAATATGCTCAATATAGCATAATTTGGCTGTGAAGGCATTTTTTATTACAAAATTTGCATAAATAATCGTACCACTCAAAGGTTCTGCAATTTGGTTCTCACATGAACTGAGTTTGGGAGCTGCTCGTGTTTGTATTTGAGTTGACCTAACCATCTAATCCACTGAGTGGTGCACACAGGAAATCCTAAAAAATAATTGGGTGTCACGATTCCAGTCTGAGCAGCTCACCTACATGACAAATTAGTCAAGCGCCAAAATGCTGAGACAAGGACTGAAGTAAACGGTGCCATCCCAAACCTTTCCCAGTCACCAGAGCTGTCACCTGCTGATGTCTTGACACACTGCTTTTCGAATAAGGGTCACATTTAGTAAAATGTGTTCCAAGGTATAAAACTCCCTCTAAATTCTATTTTGAGTGAATATTAGACTATGTTGCACGAGTCTCACAGTATTCACTTGTATTACTTCTATTTCATGCAATGGTTTTAATTTCTCATATGATTTTCTCACAAATAAAAGAAAAATGTACAGGATTTTTAAGCTGTCCTTTTATTATGGATTTCTAATTTTATTGAATTATGGCCTGAGATGTAGGCAATTAATATGGCCTTTCTGGACATTATCCCTTTTGTGAAGTTTGCAAATTCTAGCCCCCACCCCGCCCACACCACCCCCCATGCCTGTGTTTATAATTCTCTTTTGGAGGGAGTTCTGTGTTATGTCAGGATTAAGGTGGGCTGTATTCTGTCTTCGCTGTACTAGATGGTGTGAAGCAAGACACCACCTTTTGTTTCTTTGGGGGTATGGCTTGCTGAAAGACAAAACTACACCTCCATATAGAGACCTGTGGCATAGTTGAGGAATCCTGGAGGTAGAATGGGTATGCATGGAGTTGTGAACCGTCAGGCCAGCAGTTCAAATCCACCAGGCACCCCTTAGGAGAACGTTGGGGCTCCCTACTCACATAAAGAATTACAATCTCCTCTTTACAGTCCTGGAAACCTGCAGGGACAGTTCCACCTTGTTCTATGAGTCAGCATGGACTCGATGGCAGTGAGTATGGTCTTAGGTTTTATGGACTCGTGAAGTATGTGTTGGGCCGCTAACATAAAGGTCAACAATTCAAAACCACCAGCTGCTCGTCAGGAAAAAGTGGAAGCCTCCTACTCCCATAACGATTTACAATCTTGGAATCCCACAGGGGTGATGCTACTCTGTCCTACATGGTGGGCCTGAGTCAGATTCAGCTCCATGGAATTGACTCGATGGTATCTCAGAAGCTGAGGCCAGCAAGGAAGGCAAATCACCAGCAGAGCAAATTCGAGACCCCTGCCTGAGGTGGCAGAGACCCTGGGACAGAGCCAAGGAAACTTGCCAAGACCGAGAAGAGGGACTGAGCCTGGAGACCGGAGACCATGAGACAGTGTGACAGTGCAGCTGAGCTGCCAGCGGGCTTCCTGGCCCATGGAGACCAGAGGCCAAAGGAGCAGGTGACTGAGAGGCTGAGGACCAGAGAGAAAGAGAGAGAGAAAGAAAGATTTGACTGTTGCCTGAGAAGAGGCACTGTGTCAACAAAAGGTTCTATCTTAACGTTTTATGAAACTGGCTTGTGGTAACAACCCTTTAAAAAAAAAAGTTCCCTTTTTT
>NW_022107431.1:73642968-73649190 GCF_000313985.2 Echinops telfairi
TTTATGAATAAATAACGTCTTATTTTATTCCCATTACAAAATTGTCTTACAATGGATTATGTGACAAATAGTCATTAATAATGATTATTGAGTAAATGAAAGTTTGAGATTTCTTTTGACTTACAGGAAAACAAGGAACTCTGGTGGCATAGTGGTTCCTCACTGGGCTGCAATCCCCAAGGTCCATGGTTGAAACCACCAACTGCTCCTCTGGAGAAGACAAGATATTTCCAGGGACAGTTTAGCACCAATGAAACACACAGCACTCTTGTAATTCTTTAAGCTTTTCTCCCCTACTATTTTGATCTCAGTCCTACCTCACAAATCCTGCTAGACTGGTATACACACGTCAGTACAAATAGGAGCTTTCAGTAAACGGAATTCAGGATTGACAAACCCCTCAGAAACAGTGATGGGAGTAATAAGGCCAGGAGGGTAAGGGGAGGGAAGGGGAGAAGGGGGAATAGATAGCAATAATGGTGAAATAACCCCCCTGAGGGGGGATGAACACCAGGGTAGTAGGTGTAGGGATAGAATGGACAGTGTAAGATATGTGTAAATAATAATACATAATATATTAAGGATTCGCAAGAGTGGCAAGGTGAGCGAGGGAGACAATAAAGAGGAGTTAATAACAAGGGGCTCAAGAAGAAAGATAATGTTTGGAAATTGTTGATGGCAACATTTGTACATGTCTGCTTGATATAAAAGATGTATGAATTGTTATAATATATGTAAGAACCCCCAATAGAATGATTTATTAATTAAAAAAAAAACAGTTACAATCTCAGAAACTCACAGGGGCACTTCGACCCGGTCCCTATAGGGGCAGTTGAGTCAGTATTGACTCAATGACAGTGAATTTTTTGTTGCTTTTTATATGAATGTAACTCACAAATAATTTTTACAAAGTCATAGAAAGCATTATTAAATAAAAATATCAAAATATAAGACAATTCATACTCCCCATGACCTCCAGCTAAGTCTATATACTTCTAAAAGCAAAGTTTCCATCTCTCTAACCATTCCCCTAAAGGACCCTGCACTCTTCCATTTACACCACATTAGAACAGCAGTTGTGACACCCCCACAGGGTTCAAATCACGTGCCTTACAGGTTCTTTGAATTTGGGGAACAAGAAACATTTTTGCAGGAAAGACCGGGGTTGTAGGGGGTACAGGGTGAGAGTCCCCAGTGACACACGTCTAAGACAGCCCTGTCATCTTCGGAGAATTGGCAGGTGTGCCTTCATGAGGGGAAAGCCCTCCACCCAACTTTGCAGGCCTTCGTTCACCACTGCAGTTTCAATTTTCTGCAAACGTCACCACACTAAGCCTTTGTAATTCTATTGTGTTCTTTGAGAAAATCTACCGAGATTATTCTTTGAGAGTCCTCCCAACAGTTACCATTACATTATGAGCTGACTTCTCCGCCTTGGCATTAGATGGGCCAGCAGATCCCCTCCGATGTGGGGGTTTGGTTACGTCTTGCTCTCTGAGTCAGCCTGGTAACTCCAAGCCTTAACCTCAGTTGCAATTTAGTCCCTAACACTGTGATCTCTACCTTTCATCTTGCTGGGAAGATTAATGGAAAGATCAGTGGCTCTTTAAGCTCGCTGACCTCCGCACAAAGTTTGTGGTATCTATCAGGAGAAAAATGGCTGAGGCCAAGACCTTCACTTCAAACTGAAGATGCTGAATCACGTGAGTGACCATCTTCAGCAGCTATGCACCGGTGGTAAATATGCAGTCTTTCCCCACCAGTTTCTGGAATTCAGCCGCAGCTGCTTCATTGCAGAGGTTGACACTCTTCCCTGTTTGTGGCCTTTCTGAAATGCTTAGTCCGTGTAAAAGTTGCTTCTCTATGTGGGGCTGCATTCTCATCAACTGGTTGCAAAACTTCAGTGAGTTGGGAAGATGTCCACTTGAGTTTTGTTAGCGTTTTACATTAGCCCTGACCTCAAAATTGTTTCTCTACATGGCACAAAACATATTCTTTTTATTTTAAGCCACCCTAATAAGAGTAAGACAAGTGTATGTATTGCTGAAAAACTTACCTGCAAAAATCCAATAATCACACAGACATGTTTAAACATGCTCCATTTGGAATAAACCTGCATTGTGTTAACATGTAGCACCAGGATGAGAAGCAGGTTCATTAGCACCCTGAGATATGAAGATGATATAACCTTGCGTGCTGAAAGCAAAGAAAAATTGAAGCCTGTACTGATGAAGATTATATATATATAATCTCCTTAAAGAAAAATACAGTCATCAGTATGGATGACATCTCAATCTAAGGAAACACAAGGGCTCACAACGGCACAGATAGACAGCATCATGATAACCGGGGAAGACTGATGTCTCCAAGGATTTCATGACCCTTGGAGATCCAATGGACACGCTCAGAAGCAGGAGTCTAGAAATCAAGCCATGCATTGCCCTGAGCAAGTCTGCTGCGGAAGACCTTTTTATTTTATTTTATTTTTGGAAGGACAATAAATAATGAAGACTCCAGAAGAATGAATATAATTGGATTATGGTGCTGGCAAAGAATATCAAATATATAGCTATAGGGGCAATAAATGATTCATGTGTTTCTTCTTGTCAGAGTCTATGAAACGCCCACCAAATGTCCTTTTCCTGCATACATCTGAGTAAGAAGGGGGAGGAAGATACTGATAGGATCTACCTGTGAGCAACTGTTAACAGGATTCCTCGGATAGCCATCCTCTCTGGTATAAATTGAGCCCTCTGGGAAGCAGGAGGTAGGAGATTTCACCACCAAGAGCCAGAAGACAGCTGTGACATTAGAGTAGTAGTAGTAGCAGAACCAGAAGCCAGAGCAGGAAACAGAGTAGTGGACTCCCCAGCCCACAGGACAGGTAATACTGAGTGCTTTGGGGCAGGTGGCTAGCTTATGGAGTGGGGTGCCTTTGGCCCTTAATTGGGGGAGGTGGGCTTTCTGACCCACAGACCTTGAGCTGAATGTCTTCAAATTGAGACTTACACGTGAGTGGTATGCCCCTTGAGTATTTATTAGCAACCCTGAATGAACTTTGCAACTTAGCCTGTCTGAACATCAGTATCTTCAGCATTTTTCACTTGGACTACAATGTATTAACTTCCCCACAGAGGGGCCACAGGGAAGGGATGAGTCAACCAGGTGCAGTAAAGCATCGATGAAACACACTGTAGTCCTCTGGTTTCTTGAAGCTTCTTCACCCCCCACCACCATGACCCCAGCGCTGCTTCTCAGTTCAAACTAGACTGTAACATGTGCACAGCTATAGATAAGATATGGGTGCTCACAACCCACAGAATCCAGGAACAGGAGTGGGAATAGCGATACCAGAAGGGTAAGGGGAAAAAGGGGAGAGGAAGGAAGAAAGGGGGATCCGATCTTAATGATCAACACCTAACCATACACCCCTCTCCAGGCAGAAGAACAACAGAAAACATGGGATAAGGAAGACAGCGGTAGGTGTGAGAAATGAAAATAATAACAATTTCTAATCTATCAAGGGGTTATTGGGGGGGGGGCTGATATGAAGGGCTCAATAGAAAGTACATGTCTAGAAAAGAATGAAGGCAACATATGTACAAATTCCCCTGATGCAAACGATGTATGGATTGTAACAAGAGTTGTAAGAATCCCCAATAAAAATGATCTTTTAATAATAAAAAATAAATAAACCTTTTAATGATGAGTATTGTCTGTGAGTTCCGTGTGGCCATTGCAATGAATTATAAGACCTCGATATAAAAGTTGAGAGTATTTTGTGAGACAGAGAACAACCATAAACTCGTGGAACAAAGAAATCTGTCTTGGAGGAAATACAGCTGGCATGTCCCTTAGAAAGAATGATGAGCCTTTACCTTAACGTACTGTGGATGTTATCCAGAGACCAGACCTTGAAAAGGGCATGATGCTTGGTAAGCAGAGGTTTGTTGAAGAAGAAAAAAACCCTCCACATGATAACAAGATCGGTGGCCCCGTGGCTGCAATGATGGGTGCTTGCATAACCAAGCAATGTTTTATTCTGTTCTGCATGGGTTCACTAAGAGGTCGAGCTTCCTCGGTTACCCTTAACAATAATAAAGACAGCTATGAACCGGAACCCTACCGGCAGTGCATTTTGTTTATCCACGTATACTTCCCTAGTCTCCTTTTCAACCCTCTAATGATGATTTCCTCTAAATAACCATCTGACTCATTTCCATGCCTTCAAATCATGGTTTAAAACATCACCTTCCCAACAAGACCTTTTCACACCCCTATGTTTACAAATCACAACCACTTGCCTTCCTAGTCCTTCCTCCCTGCGTTGTTTTCTCCATAGCGTTGATCCCATTCCAATATATGACAGGATCTAACTACTGATTGTGCTTGCTGGCTGTCTTCCTTGGTGCAAAAGGTCAAACTACACTAAGCAGGCATTTCAACGGGTTTGCTCCCTGCTGGCCTCCTGGAAGAGGAGCTGGCACACAGAAGTCAATCCATAAATGTGTCGAATGAATGAACTAACACTTCCCTATCCTGTTGTTTTAACTGCATATTTTGTAGACAACAACACCAGTTATTTGTGTGTTGGTTTAAGCCCCCCCTTTTCACACATATATGCTGTGCTACTTGTTCCATGAGGCCAGATGTCTACAAATGACATTTCCCAGGATCTCTTGCCAATTGGCTTCCTGTCAAATTCTGCTAATGGGAACCCTGGTACGAATTTTTAAGGAGAGAGAAATAGTAGCTCTCAACCTGTTTCCAGTTTCTGGCAGGTTCTTTGGCAGTGACAGCTGACGCAGAGGCAGAGAAGTAGTAATCCAGCATAGTTACAGATGTCAGTCCTGAGAGTAGGTATAGTGTAGCCAATGGATCCAGACCTGGCCAGGGACACCACGTTGGTGGATCCTGAATGGGATGTGGCAGCATCTTCATCCGTTCTGCAGAAGCTATAGTCTCTGAGCAGCAAGCACCTGGCCTTTGATTATGCTGTTTTTTTCTCTTTTGGTTCTGCAAACACTTTACTCAGTCCTATAGGGTCCCTTTCTATGAGTCTAAATCAATGTGATGGCAATGGGTTTGGGGATGATTTTTAATCATTTTCTGCATTTTACTCCTCCATCATCTTTGAAACCAATTCCCTGTATTAAATCCCCCCTATCTACATTTTCTCCCTTGATGGAATTCTGACTAAGACAATAAATATTGCTAAATTTTATTTTTAATTCAGTGTGAATGTCTTCCCCTGTAGGCCTTTGAGTTTACCTCACATTTATTGAAATTATTCACATTATAGGATTTTTCCATAAGTTTCTTAGTGTTCTATATTAACACAATTTATCTTTCTTTTTCTCCTTTCCCTACATTATATTAGGAAGATTTTTTTGGTGGTTAGTTGAAAGTTTTATATTTTGTGGTTTCAAAAATGCATGTATTTTGTCCTTTACTATATTACTGTCACAATGGGTCACATACGAGGGGTACCTCCCCCCCACTAAAACAGCAAAAAAACTTTCAAAGCTATGTATTTAAATATTTTTAGGAAACAACCTCATTACCTTCAAAGTACTCTCCATTACACTTAATACATTTGTCAAATCTGTGATTCCATTCTTGGAAACATGTTTCAAACTCCTCTGTTCGGATGGCTGACAGCATCTCCCTCATTTTTGCTTCACCTCTTCTACATCATCAAATCACAGTCCTTTCATGTCCTCTTCATTCTGAGAAACATAACAGTCTGACCTGGTGGAACGAACTCCAAATGCACTACAAGTTGACATTTTCGTCCATTCAGGAAGTTGGTGAAGGTTCAGAAAGAGGTTTCCATCAATCAACATTTCACCTTTTGTATTAATCTGGGTAATTTAGAGAAACAAATCCACAGAAACTCAGGTATGAGAGAGAGTTTTATATAAAGGTTAAGTGCGCATCAAGAAAACATTCCAACCCAGTGCGGCCCAAGCCCACAAGTCCAGCATTAACCCATTAACCCATGTCCAACACCAGTCCACAAAGTCCTCCTCCTCCAGCTCAAAAAACAGATGCAATGATGCTGACTGCAGGGGGAAAGCCTAGTCAGTGAATGTGTAAGCATCTCAGCACTGGCAGGGGTCCCCACACAGCTGCTTCAGCACTCAGGAGTGCACTTCGGGGTAGATCCATGTGGCTTCTCCTCAGGGATGTCTTGCAGGAAAGTGAGCCTTGCCAGCTGAA
>NW_022107431.1:73650797-73666260 GCF_000313985.2 Echinops telfairi
ACCGAGCCATTTATCCCTTCACACATCAATTAACCTCACATGTGTTTATCAGCCAGTTTGGCACAATAAACTACCTCACCTTTTTTGAAACAAGAAAACCACTCATACACTTGTGTTTTTCCCATATCGCTGTCCTTGTAAGCTGTGTCCACTATCACAACAGTCTCTGCAGCATTTTTTCCTGAGTAGGAACAACATTTTACACCTGCACACTGTTCTGTTAAATCAGCCATCAGAAAACTACTTTCAGGAAAAAATTCACTGTGACCAGAGAGAACTTTCCCAGATGACACCACTAGGTGCACTAATTTAGATCGAGTTGCTGGATGCTCACCTAGCAGGAAGAATGTGTAATAGGAAAGTTCTGCTCTGCCCAACACAATTCCTGTTTTGGGGGGAAGCCTATCATAGTAGTTGTCATCCCCTTAGTATGTGGGACCATCAAACATAACAGCAACAAAACTTGCAGGAAAACTGCCAGCAGCTTGTGAGACAATCCCAGAGATAAGCACAGAGAGTAGAACAGCCTTAACTCCTGGGAACCAACGCTTTGTAGAATGGAGATAGAAGAGGTGGAGAATCAGAAATAGGTCGCCACATTAAAAGCAGACATCTTAAGTAGGCTTATTCTACCATAGACAAGAATAGCTTTATTTCTTGTATTAGTTCTTTAAAACATATACCATCCTTTCTCTTTATGACACAGAGGTTTGTTTTGTGAAGAAAAATACAAACTAAGTGGGAGGGGGCAGAAAGAAGTGATTCAGAAGAGTTAGAAAATGTAAAGAAGTTTTAGAAATAACACCGTTTTAAGCTACAAAAGAGAACCATCCCCACCACCCCCAATCTCATACACAATTTGAGGGACACGTGAAGTCTTAAAAGGGACAAAGACAACCCAAAGACACCGCACATCATTTGGACGAGGGAAGCCCTTAGCAGGAGGCCGACATGGCTGCTGAGGATTCCGCTAGCTGGGTCACAGTGTAAGCAGGACGATGGAATGGAGAGAATGGTCACATAGCATGACTGCTGGCAGATTCAGCATCACAGCCATAGGCGGGCTATGAAAGCCGGAGCTGGACCATCACTGGGACACATGCATTATACATGCATTATACATACATTAGAAGATCTTATAAGATTAGTCAAGGGCTTTCCAGCCAATGCCCTGGGGAAGAGAGAGATAGTACATGACACATTACTGTGCAAACCCCTGTACTGTCCCCAGTATGGTGACATCCATCGAGGGCACACACATGCATGCCCTTAAGAGAGATGGACCTTCTTTGGAAGTATAGAGAGAGGTGGAGGTACTATTTTCAAATGCACTGGCCTGAGGGCAAGATTATGTATATCCTTGGTTAATGAGGTGAAAGAATTCAATGGAAGCATAATCTATGTAGGGACTCTGCAAATGGATTCTGGCCTGTCACTGCCATACATACTGTAGTAGTTACATAATCTGTTGTCAATTTGAGATTTAAGAATGAAGGGATGGAGCCTTCGTTTAGCCTGTCGATCAGGTCCGGCTTGATGATCTCATTTGGAGGTGCTTAGGAGATAAATAGCTCCTGGAAGTGGGATACACATTCATTCCCTGCAAGACATGCTTGCTGACAAGACAAATAGATCTATGCTAGAGCCCTGGAGCTGAAGTAGCCATGTGGAGACCCCTGCCAGCATTAAGATGCCTCTATTGCCACTGGATCCACAAGACTGTCCACTCACTGGCCTGTGATCTTCCTGCATTTAGCGTCATTGCATGTATTTCGTGAGTCTGAAAATGACTTTATAGATTGGGGTCAGACATGTGGGCTACTTTGGATTTATGGACTTGATTTGGACTGGGTTGAGATGTTTTTTCAATATTCAATTGTTCTTGTATATAAACTGTTTCTTATACACATATGAGTGTCTATGAATTTGTTTCTCTAGTCTACCTGGACTAACACACATACCCTTTTGCACACTAGGGTGGCTCAGAATTTAAGCTCTAATGCAATATTTTTTTCTGGTTTTATTATTAAAATCATTTTTGGTTTATTTATTTCTTAACAGTATTATTAGTATATAATTCACATAGCATACAATGCAATAGTTCAATCACATCAAGAAAAGTGATACAATCATCATCACACTCAACTTTAGACCCTTATCTTCATTCTTGTACTCACTGTTATAAGCTCCCCATATCTCCCCACTCACACCCAATTCCCTAGCTATACCCCCAAAGTAACAATTCATCCATTTATTGTCTCTATATATCTACCTATCCTGGATTTCATATACAGAAAAACATTTATAACCAGCTACAACAATAACAAAGTAAAACATACAAGGAACTCAATAAAAAGCAGAAAATATTAAAAGTAGAATATATTTTAAATGTATCCAAAGAGAGGTCAAATGATAAGGAGTTAAATTTGAACTTGTATACATCTGCAATAATCCGCTTTTCAATGCATTTTGCATGATAGCAAGGCTATTCACATCCCTGCTCTATGGTCAGAAGGTTACTAGAGACTTTGTCGACATGTATTTTCCCTTCACTTAATTTTGTTTCCTAAGCTGCCATAATCAACTTCACAATGCTTTTGGTCTCATAACGAGGCTGTTACATCCCTCAGCTACGATCAGAGGGGGGTCATTGGAGGCTTCATCCAAGTGTGGACCTGCAAATGGATTTTGAGCTTCCAGTCATCCATAACCTGCTGCAAACTTGGTATTCACTATAACAAAATACTAACTGGGTTCTCTCTCTCTCTCTCTCTCTCTCTCTCTCTCTCTATATATATATATATATATATATATATATATATATATGGAATGAGAATGTCTTAAAAAATTCCTTCAGTACAAATAAAAGCTCTTAATAAAAAAGAATTGTGTCTTGATTAGCAGAACTTTTTCATAATGAGGAGTACCTTTTCTTTCTTACTTGTGAAAAATAACAGTGGATTTCAATTGGTGACAGCTTGGACTATGTGTAAAAACTTGTGTACTTTTGGAGGGTTTTTTTATTACACCTCCTCATCAAAACCCAAAATTACATTTACTTTTAGCTATCAGTTTCTTAAATTTATTAATTAATATCCATATTTTTTCCTTGAATCAGACAACTTTTTCCAGATCTCACTGATCTCTGAAATCCTTTTATCCCTAAGTCATATTGGAATCATCTGGAAATTCAAGTCTTTACTGTTTCTAAGAATGTCTTCATTTGTTTTTTGTTATTTTTTATTAAGACAATAACATTTGCCAAACTATTACTCTAAAGTAATTACTTCTGGATGCACCTTTCCTTTTACTAGAATTCAAGGCAGTCTTTGTGAGGTTCATCTATCTGAGAATTTATTTAGTTCATTCTCATAGCGAAATGTTAACTTAATTAGATAAGAATAATATACACACAAAATTATTTTATTTTAGTACTATTCTCCATGTAATTCTTTATCTGCAATTTACTTGAATGTGTAACTTGAGGTAAAAAGTAACATTCTAGATTCTCTTCAAGTTTTCCCATGTATTTTATTAAATAAAGCTATCCTCTCAGAATGCTTCCTTTGGCACACACTTAGTTGAGAGATATATTGATAAATCTTTCACTAGATTTTTCTGGTCATCAATTTTAGTGTCAGTACCACAGTGTCAATCATTAGAGCTGTAATAACGTGACATAGTAAAAACATATATATATATATAAAACATTGCTGTGAGTTGCTACAGAGAGCAACTGCTCCTTAGCATTTCCTTGACTTTGCGTCCTCTTGCTCATGTAAAAGGCCAGACCAGGTGCTGCCAGGTGGGTTGAAGCTGCCTCGCTTCTGGAGAGCAGCTAATCCAAGAGCCACAAGTTACATGTAGCAGCACTCTGCAGATGCCCTGCCAGGGGTAATATTTAAACAAGGGAGCAAACCAGAAAGAGTTGGTTTTGCTTCCCTACTTACACATTCATTGCCATCCAGTCCCCTCTGAGCTGTGAACACTATAGGACAGAGTAGAACTGCCCCTGAGCGTTTCCAAGGCTGTAGATCTTTATGGGAACAGAACGCCTCATCTTTGTTCCTTGGCTTAGGACCCCCTGATCAAGGCAGTCGGGTTATATGCTTCATGACTATGCGACCCTGTACTCAATTTCCATTAAGGGCACAGCCCTGAGGAAAACAGGTTGAGGCGAGCCAACATTCTGCCTGAGGGCAGTGCTTTTCACATTGTTAGTCAATGGTTAAAAACAAAATAAAATAAACAAACAGCACCGACAATCACAAGCCAATGATCCCAGAATCTATGTAAAACAACAAGCCAAACACTGAACTCACTGGCATCAAATCAATTGATTCAAGTGACCTTAGAGGACAGTGTAGAACTGCCTCTGTGCGTGTCTGAGGCTGTAAACCTTTATAGGAGCAGACAGCCTTTCTGCTGAAGAGAAGCTAATGACCTTGTAGTTAGCTGCCCAATGTGTAACTCACTATACCTCCAGGCCTTCTAGAATCTAGACTTATGCAAACCTAGTACTCAGAATGTAAGCTTTAATACTACATATGCATATGACTGTTCATCACACAATATCATATCATTATTTATACTTCTAAAAACTTGGAATCATTCACATGAAAAGAAGACTTCTGGATTTATTAAGATCAGGAAGAATCTCTGAAACCAATGCCTAAAATAATCTTTATACCTTGAACCAAAACTATCCTCGAAGCCATCGTTAAACTAAATAACAGTTTGGCTAGTTAATTAATGAAAAATATTTCCCTTGAGTATATCACACTCATAAGGAATTATCTATATGAGCTTAATGTGACAAACCTTCATCGAAAGATGAGAACTTTAGGCAGAGAGACTAAATTATGGTGCTGACACTGTAAGTAGAGAGAATGAGAATGATAACAAGGTGAAGTGGGTAGCTATTGTTATCAAACTGTTCATTTAGAAAATGTGATTGGATGTAGGTTTGGTTGTGTATATTGCCACCAAAATTTAAATATATATAGTAAAAGTAAGAACAAGTCTGGAATCAGTTTCTAATACCAAATATAGAACAGTGACTGAATAAAATACTATATTCCAGACAGTTATGTATTATAAAGCTTTTAATACGATGATTGAGGTGCACATAAACATGTAACAAGTTGACAATAATTTAACTTTAAATGAGCATATGAAAAAGCAAATAAGAGTATTATGGCATTTATGGAAAGCATTATATTGATTTATTATGCCCATATATCTAGTCATGGAAAATGATAAGACCTTATATAAAAAACACTACAAAAAGATCATTAGATAGTAGAGTTTTGTGTAATTTATTTTCTAACTGCACCCTTGTCTTTATTTTCTAAAGTTTATAACATATATTACATTTATAATAGGATTAAAATAGTTTTATACAATGTTTTTTAATATTCAGGGTTTACTGACTAATTCATCATCTAAAATATTTATTAAGCACTTAATATGTGCTGAGGAGAATACTAAACATTGAAATTTGTAGTAGAGCTTAAATTCCAAGCAGACCATTTGTAGAAGTCTGTGGATGACAGTGAAAACCAGAAATCCATTTGTAGAGTCTGTGTGTGAATTGAGCCTCTGGTAAATCCCCAAAGTCATGTCCTATCAGCCATGCCGGCAGCACCGTGGTCAGAAGGCCCTGGTCAAGTCTTGTAAGCTCTTCCGTCTAACATAACATAGATATCCCAACATGGCTCTATTCCCTCCTCTGTAGTCCCAACCGTAAATGTCATGTATCCATCTGGCACCAGTCATGGATTTGTGATTGTGTCTTTTGTATTCCCGTCCTTGTTTAAGTTGCTGCGTGGCTATGAATGGCTTGGACGCCACTATGACCGACTGCAGGTCGCTTCCCTCATCCTGATGATTGTTGTAGTCATTGTCTCATTTAATACTTAATATCCTCCACAGATTATAGTTGAGATTGGCCTCTCTTTTGTACCCTAAAACAAGGTACAACAGCGAACAAACAAGATATGATCTCATTTACAATAGTAAAAGAGGCGACAGGTTTTAGTCAAGAACTGCAGTTGTACATAAAACTGGCATTTACAAACACATCTGTAACCTAAGGGCTGAGGACAGAAAATTCATGGTGTTTGAAGAAGCAGACGACAGTTATACCAAGAGTTTTGAACTGACAGTAGGCAGACAATCACTCACTTCCTCCATCAATGCCCCATATGCTGTATCTATCTGTATCACCTATCTATCTATCTATCTATCTATCTATCTATCTATCTATCTATCTATCATCTATCTATTATTCTGGCAAGCCTGTGATTGACATTCTCAGTGAATATTATTATAAAATTTCCAAGACAACTAATTCTCATTGTTTTTGTAAATTGCATCCAGCCACAAAAGATTTATTCTGTACAATGTGAATAATTCAGGTATTGCAATATGAAGTTAGATTACTTTGGCCTAATATTCCTCTCTCAAATGTGTTTTTAAAATTAGTATCAGGCAGATAAGAGCTCACAACACATGAAATCCAGGTCAGATAAACCCCTCAGGAACAGAAACGGGAGTAGCAATGCCAGGAAGGTAGGGAGAATGTGAGGGAATCAGGGTGGGTTTGGGGGGAGAAGGGGGATATCATTCCAATGATGGATGCATAACCCCACCCAAACCCCCAGGGGGATGAACAATAGAAACATGGGTGAAGGGAGACAGGGGTTGGTGTAAAGTATGAAAACAATAATAATTTATAATTTATCAAGGGGTCACTGGAGGGGGGGGGCATTGGGAAAAAAAGAGGAGCTGATACCACGGGCTCAAATAGTAAGTAAATGCTTAGGAAATGATGATGGCAGCATATGTACAAATATGCTTGATAAAATTGATGTATGGAATGTTATTAAATCTGTGAGAGTCCTCAATAAAATGATTTTTTAAAGGGGAAAAATTAGTACCTGCAGCTAATTAATGACAGTATTAACAGAAGATCTTTATGCTTCAGGGGATGATTGATAAGACTACCGTAAATTAAGGTCTCTAAAGGGATCCAAAGTCATATAAAAAACCCCATAGATTGAGGAATGGGTTTTGGATTCACACTGAATCCTAGCTCCAATTTAGGCACAACTAGTTCTTACATCATACTCCTGACCAAAGGATGATAAAACATACAATTCAAAGCTAAAGGAGAAAATAGTATCAAAGCCTAAATTGTGTGATTCTGGTTTGCAGAGGGCTATAGATAACAGTGGAAGCCCAAGATATATTTGTGAGATCTATATAGGAAATTAGCCTCTGGTGATATATCTTTATACATAATGGAGGAATGAGAATAAACTGATTTCAAAACAGAGTACATTGGAGAGATAACTATAAGAGATCAAAATGATAAACCTCACTTGAATGGTTAAAACCTTATCAGTTGTTCCTCCTTCTGATGTGCATTGGGCCTGATCTGTTTTCAACATTTTCTGTAATTTTTTGGCTTTTGTTTTAATATTGGGGTTGGCTGTGATGTTTTCCATCATTAGGATTAGCCCTCTCAAATTTTTACTACTTGTTTTTCTGGGTTTTTTGGTACATGAAACCCAGGATTGATGAGCCTATAGAGATAGCAAGTAGAATAAGGTTTCCGGGGTGGGGAGGGGTAAAGGGAGCTGATATCGAGGAGTTCAAGAATAAAAAGAATGTTTTAAAACTGACTGTGGTAGCAATTGTACAATATTGCTGGATGTGATTGAACTGTGGAATGATATAAGTATTTTAGAACCAAAATTTATATTAAAAAATACCTACTAAAAATTTCATTTTGGACCAGCCACAGCCATGGTGTCAATATTCTCTCAGAATGGTGACCGTGAGTGACTATAAGCATGCCATGGATGTGGTGTCTGATCTCTCTTGGCTCCCCAAGAGGCAAGGAGAATCAAAGTCAGGAAGCCGATGCCTATGGAGTAGTTGCTAGGCATGCCTCTGTCCTTGAACCTTCCTTACAATTCTGACACCATCTGTACCAGCCCTTCACATTCTCTCTGCTTCTCAATTCACTTCAAGGACTCCACTGAAGTCACAGAGCTCATTCACGATTCTGGGATTTACTGAGTAGCAAGCAGGTTAGAATTCAGGGTCAGAAATGTCCAGGATACAGTCCTTTGGTTGGGAGTGCCTCTTCTCAACTGCGCCTGCACACTTCTCTTTGTTCTTTGGTCTTTCAAACATACAACCAGTTGATCTCTGGACTGTTAAACAATATTACAAAGTTTATTTTGCCAATAAATGCCCAAAGAGCCTTCCACTCAACCATAAGCCTTAGCTTTAGATGGAAGGCATTCAGTCCTAGCTCCAGGGATCAGTAAATCTAGCTTCCTCAATTAGGTGTTGTGAAGCACACCATTTTCCAAGCAAGCCTCCTCCCAGAAAGCACTCTGCTTACTCTCTCCATAAGCTGGGGAGCCTTCTGTTCTGTGTCAGGCTCTGGCTCTTGGTTCTGCTATTACCCTTCTTCTGGTGTCATAGCTCCCCATTTCCTGGATCCAAAAGGTTTAGTACACAGGCATCTCAGTTCCACAGGATGAATGCCACTCCTGCTTCTACTTTATTGATAGTAGTGAGACCCCCCCAAACTGACCAATCCCCTCCTTAGATCTCCATATACTCCAATTACATGGCCTCAAATAGACACGTAGGGGGAATTAGAAAGACTTTGCTAGAAGAACCATATAAAGTAATTCACTGCAGCCCAGGCTGTGATGGAGGTCCTACACCAGGATGGCACAGGCCCGGGCAATGTTTCATTCTATTGTGAACATGATCACTGTGACTAAAAACACAGTCCATACATCAACAGCATGACCTCCCATCTCCATATATGTCAGAATGCTTACGATGAAACTGAAACTTTGGAGGTACAAAGTCACAAGCCCAACTAATGTCATGACTTGAGATGGAAACAATGTTGATCAGAAGAGTCAGAAACAAAGTGGTAGCTAGATGTAAGGAAGAAATTCACAGGAATAAACATAAAATGAGGTTTGGAAATGTTTGAAATAGTTATGATAATTGATAAGAGCAGTAACATACCATGATCTAGTACATAAATATTCTTAACAGTTTACTTGTTTTTCTTGGAACTTATTGTTTGGTTCTAGTATGTCATCTTATAAAAATGCATTTGAATATAAGATTTAAATTTTCTTTCAACAGAGCAAAAAAAGGATGAGCCTATAGTTTTTCATCACTTCAGAGCCATTTCTTTCCTAATGTTTACAAGCTTACCAAATATTTTGAGTAACCTGAGTATGAAAATTTAAGTTTTACTTGGTAACAAAGGCTTGCTCATAAATGAGAATTTTAGAAAGTTTTTGCCTACCTTAGAAAAAGGGTGTAGTAATATATTTTCAAACTTAAATAATGCAAATCATCATACTCTGTTTGAAACACACAGAGACATAGCAAAAGAAAAGTGAAAATAATGTGAACATAATGTGTGTGTATGCCTTAGAGTTACTCCTATAACTATAAGTAGATGTATTGAATACCCATTAGGGGATAAACATGAGCTATGTCAGGTGCTCATTGAAAGAAATGCTACTTTGAGCCTAACCGGGAAAGGTGCAGAAAGGGAGGCACAGTGCCGTGAAGCCACTTGCTCGATGTTAGCTAACTGGTAAATGAGAGAGTTCAGGATTCCAGCCCGGAAAATCCTCCTGTAGACTTTTTAGACCTAACTTGGTGCTCCTTCTTTCCTCCATTTAAGGTCTTGAACTGTTGAAGAGGTCCTGTACCCTTAAGTGTGGCAACCTGTTCATCTATGTCCTACTGTTGACACCCGCCAACCCACGTATCCCTCTGGCTTAACCTTTCTGCCACTATATTAGCAGGGTCATTATAGTGGTGTCTCCAAAGTCATTCTTCAAGATGTAAGTCATGGGCCATCAGAATTGTTGAAATGGAATAACCTCATCGGGTACTTCAAAAGGTTCATGGGGAAAATCCGTTATCTTTTAATTCCATTTTCCCATGTACTCCTTGAAGTCTCCCTTTTCATGTGCGCTACTTTATTTAAAACAGAGCAATTTCTGAGCATCCTTAACATTCCATAAGTCAGAAAACTTTTTGACATAGGGTCACTGAGTCAACAACCCCTAACAGCAACAACTCCCAGCACATGCGCAGAAATATCCTTTACCGCGGGTTCATTTCCATCTGCCTTCCCACGCGGGTCAGCTGGCCTGTCTCTCGGTGATTCTCCTCGTACATTAGTATTTATTGTCACCGTCATTTCAGGATTATGTGTGCAATAATAGTTAACTGTTGTCGTTTACTTTTGGGCAATGCCCAGTGTCTTCCGTTGTTGTGATCCTCCTGTGCTGACCCTTCTTTAAATCGCCCCTCCTCAGCGTCATGTCCTCCACGGTCATTCACGTCATGTGGTGTTCTAGACTCATTGCTGTTCTTTCACGTTGGGTGCTAGTCCCTTATGCGTATGCACAATAGTGTGTTTATCCATGTTTGTCTGGAAAAACAAAACCAGTGACAATATTCGATGTCTAATAAAGAGCTTTACTTCAGAAGTAATCTTCTATCAAGAAGGCGTCTCAGGCCAGTCCGAATTAAGTCCATGAGTCTGATGCTAGCCAGAGCCCAAGTCAGCCTCACATAGCTGCCGTCTGGTGATGCAGAAAGTTGAAGCAGAATGCAGGAAGCCACGTGCTACTGTGTACAAGGGTGTATGCATCTGAAGTTAGTGGAAACATGGCAGGGAGGTGACAGGTCTCAAAATCAGATGGTCTCGTGTAGGTCATGAGCTTTTGGAAGTAGGCACAGGATCTCAGCAAGTAGGAAAGCAAAAGGCAGAAAGAGGAAGGAGAATGCTCACTGTCTCTTTTAGAAAAGGCCAAGGACTGGGGCCTGATTGATAGGTTGGACTCCACTCCAAATGTACTGCCATTGAGTTGATTCTGATTCATAGTGACCCTATATAGGGTTTCTGCCATTGTAAAGCTTTACAGGAGGTAGTCTGGTCTCTTTCCTTTGGAGTGACTGGTGTGTTCGAACCTCCAACCTTGAGGTTATCCAGCCCACAGAACCACCTGGGCTCCTTTTCCCTACAAGTTATTAAATATTGAATTGATCATTTGAGTTTGAAATTCTTTTTTTTTTTCTGATTCTAATATAAAGATTTTCCACTCTGTTAATTTACTTGATCTACATATATAGAAAATATATGCTGGCAAATACATAGAGCTTTCATAGATTTTTTAATTGTTCTCACGTTCACCCTAATTTTACTATATTGTTTGGTTAGAAGACATCCTGGAACCATGAGGTACTTGTAAAAGAGTTAATAAAAGGGGGAGCATTGACTAAATGTAATGCATAATTATATTTAGGAAATCTATCACATGAAGACAGCTGCGAACACACAGGTAAGGACAATTAATTAGCTCCAAGACAGTGTTATGTGAGGTAGAAAAGCAGTCAGGTAGGGTGCTCAGCAGTTCACACAGGACAGCATCATTTGTATGTCGGGCCACTGAGACACCGCCTACTGCATCAGTGATGTGGCCCGGCCTCTAAGACCTTGACAGAGTTTTCTACGATATCAGGACCAGGAAAGCAACAGTGCATAAATAATTCAATATAGCACGGGTAAGATCTTCCAGCCAAAACAAATGCATAAGAAAGGGCAAAACAAAGTTTGGCTATGCGAAGAATACACAGGGGGCATACAAAGGTCCTCATCGGCTGTGACAGTGTAGCAGAGTGTATCATCAATAGTGTGAAAACCAACAGACAATGGGATTGGTGGAATGAGTTTTCTAGGTGTTTCAACCCACAAAATATTTAGGGAAAGGGTGCAAAGGAAAATAGCATGTATCGAGCACTTATCTTTAAATTTTCCCATTCAGACAATGAAGAAGGTAACATTTCCATTCAAAATCGATCAGAAATGACACATCTAATAAACAGGTAAGCTGGAATTTGAAGTGTACTGCCACTAGTTTTATGATGACCGAGACAAAACAAGGATGGCCACCCTTGCCTTACAAGAACTCGATAAAGAAAGGCCTGGTGATCTGTTCCTGTAGAGATTACACCCTAGAACACCCTTTGGGACCTGTGGTAGTTGGGGATTATGTCAACTAGACCCTCCTGGTTAGGGGTGGAGAGCGACCTGTCAATCAAATCACAGTCTGGTGACACCTCCGTGATGGCATAAGCCTTTTGTATGTGTGAGGGACTCCAGGAACTGCTTTCTCTCTGCCACTTCACCTTCCTCCTCTCTGGGGCTCTGTGTCTGCCTCCAGCGGTGTCCCCATGTGGACCACCCAACCTTGACAGCTAGGGGTGCCCGGCCATGTCTCCAACAACCTTGGGTCCACATGCGTCTGCACTCACCAGCCCGTGATCTGACTGCATCCTGCTTCACCTTCGGTGCCATTGGCCTGCAGCTCTGGGAGTCAGAAGAGAGCCTCAGCTAACATTGGACTACGGACCTGAGTTGGCCTGGATGTGTACTTCATCATACTAGTATTCTTTAACAGTTTTATCTCAATGATGTTGGGGCGCCTTCTTCATATAAAGTTACTTCTTGACATAAAGACCTTATGCATCTGTGAGTGTCACTGGCTTGTTTCTCTAGACCAGGGGTTGGCAACCTTTTGAGATGGAAGAGCCAAATCCTGTCCCTCACAATTTAAAAGTTATTTGAGGGTCTGAAATATATTGTTACAAACAAATGAAATCACCATTATCTGAATAATATCATTTAATTTTTTTCAATTTTACTTCAGAGCCACGTATACATACATACCGAAAGAACTGCACTTGGCTCTTGAGCCACAATCAGCCTACCCCTATTCTAGACACCTGGCTAAGGCAGGACCCTTCTACTCTGTTGCTTCAGGCCAGGGGAGAAGTCAACTCCATAGCACCAAACAGCAATAGCAAAGATACTGTCACCTTCTATGCTGAACAAGGATTGTGAGACTAGAGAGATACTGTCAGCAGGATGGGGAATTTGAGGGAATCCTTTGTGAATGAGCACGGTCACAGGAAGACTATACATATTAGATTTAGGGTGACTTTTTCTACTAAATCATAAAGCTACTTAGAGGAACTCCTTTTTAGATAAACTGTTCCAATATCCAAGTATGATGAAGCACACATCTTCAAAGCTGTCACAAAAGCTTCTCCTCCTGCAGAATTTGTCTTGGTTTAAAAATAGAACTTAACGAATCACATAGGAAGGAGGTAGAACATCAGCGCAACTAAAGCAAGTTGTAAAGGTGAGAGGGAACATGAACTTGGAGTGGCCAGTTGCCCTCTAGACAAAATTCTGGTGCCCGGTGATCCCCTCTGTGTCTAAGTAGAACTGTGGTACAGCCTGAGTTCACTAACTGATTTTTCAGAAGTAACTCACTAGATCTTTGTTCAAGGTACTATTGTGTCCACTTGAAAGTCCAACCTCTGGGTCAGTAGCCGGACACGTTGACCATTTTCAACATCTAGGAAAACAGTTCAAAAGAAAAAAGGAGGGGAAGTAGAAAATAGTTGTAAAGAGAAAGAGAAAATGTAGCAAAGTGATTGGCAAATAGGACTATTTTACTAAATTTGTTTTCATTGCTGTTTTGTTCCTAGACCTTTAGACATATACACATGCCTTTTGGTGATTAGTTAGTTGGGCACTATTAAAGAGAAGGTGTTAAGTTTCACATTCACATCAAAAAAGATGAACCGTGGATCACACAAACAAGATGCAAACACAACCTGTCAAAGAGAACCAATAGTCACTCGGAGCAGAATAGACTAGTATATGCCCCCAAGGATGTCACAAAGCCTCAGTAAAGGCATTGTAAATGCCAGGGGAAGGGAGAGGGGATTTTGAGGATTAGAAAGATAGAGACAACAAGATAGCCCACAGAATGTAGGTAAATCCTTTATATGCTGCCACCCTCCACGGAGGTCTTTAAATACTAGATTTGGGGTTTGTCATCCAAAGGAGTCATAAATCACACAGCTACTTTGAGGGACCACATTATTGCTCCCCCAGCAAACAACATGTCATGTTGAGTTTCTGAACAATGCCTGTGCTGCAGACATCTGCCCTCAGCAAGTTTAGGGGTTGCCTACAGAACAAGCAAATGCAATGTGTTCCTTGTGTAGTCTATATCTCTTATTAACTGGGAAGTGTTGCTATAGATGGAGATGTTGCTATAGAAATGTATAGTTGAAAATGTGCTTCTTGACAGTAATGAAATTGGCTGCTTTTTATTTAAATGTGTTCTGATATGAAAGTTGTACGATGCCTTTCAAATAACTCCTTTACACCTCTCATCAGTTCCTTTCCAGTGAAATGACACACCTTTGGAGTTATTAAAACTCTAGTATTACTTGTCCAACCCCCGCAGGAGTTGTATCCTCTGAAAAGGAAATTGACGCCACATGTAGAGACAGTAATGCCACCAGAGATTGGGTGTTTAAAAGTGAGCCTGTCACAAACTCTAAGTGTAGCTCAAAAAAAAAAAAAGTCATTCTCTACTTATGTCTAGTCGGGGCTCAGCAGAAATACTTAACTATGTTCAATGGGGCTTAATGTTTTGTCGGTCATTTATCTTCACACTGAAAATATACTGTCAGCCAACAGTAAATTTCTACTAAAATGAATTACAAAGCTTCAAAGGAAAAGACCTCATCTTCCCCACCCATAACATATCCTCACAGAATCTAGAAATTGTTTATTTTCCTTTTTTTTTGGTTTGGTTTTTAACTAATAAAAATTATTGTATCCAGGAGTTCTCTTCAATGTAAGTAAATAACAAATGAATTAGTTTTTCTAGGGTTAGTTTTCAAAGGTTGTGTTTTTATCCTCTCGACAATATTTTGTAATTAGAAGCAAGAATATTCAACTACCCTTTATTGAGGATTCAAATAATCAACACGTAACTGGTAGTTTAGACAAACTTTTTTTAATGGCCTAGGGGCAGTGGTGGGAGTTCATCTTTCACTTCAAGAATTATCCAGAACACTGGGCTGTTGGTAACTTCCAAGGCTGTTGGCTGTGGGCTGGGTCTCTGGGTGGATTAATGTAGAAGTCAAAGCCCAGCAAAAACCACTGCTGTGCCACAGGTAACAAACAAAGGCAATAGAGAAGGCAATGTAATTTGTTTCCCTTTTGGTCATATATTTTATTCTTTGAGGTAAGAAAGTGAAAAAAAGAAGTTAGCCTTGGGAGAAAAATATACCTAATTAAATTGCAGGCAGAGTATGGAGAAAGCAAGGGCAAGCTGAGGAGATGTTACGGGCAGAAGGATGGCGGAGCTCTCAGAAAATTGTGGTGGGCATGGCGATTTCACTCATGTACCGCGACTGGCACGGGGTAGGTGCTCAAGACATTGACTTATTCTAAGTCTTGTATGGCATCCCGGGGTAGTGCACACATTTGATATGCTGGATTGCTAACCCCCAAGTTGGA
>NW_022107431.1:73667912-73668939 GCF_000313985.2 Echinops telfairi
CCAATCTGATCCCCCACACCGAGGCAAAACACTAAAGGGGTGCAACATAACAGCAAGGGAATGGAGCGGCGAGGTCCCCAGGGAAGACTGAAGGTGGACTTTAGGGCCAGGGCATGGTGCCCCAACAGCCTGGACTGGAAAACACTCCTAACGGCCAACAAGCAGTCCTTGAACTAACTACAAGCTTTTCTTTCTTGTGTTTTGTTGTCATTGGTTTGTAGTTGTTGTTGTTTTGTTGTATATTGTTGCTTGGTTTTGCTCTGTCTTGTTTTTGTGCATGTTATTATCTCCGTAGGTCTGTCTAAATAAGATAGACTGGATGAACAATCTGGAGGAGAAAGCAACAGGACCGACAGTTCTGAGGGGACTTGGGAGAGGGGGAGGTGGGGGGGGCGTGTAGTGCTGCTACTGTGACATTTCATGGGGACACCGTGAGTCAGAATGGAGGTAATGACAGCTGGTATCTAGCTTTGCGTGAAGGTGAAGGTGGACCCCCACCGTGGGCCTCAGCCGGAAGACTAGCACAGTAAGGAATGTGGTTTCAGATAGACTTTGTTTAAACTGGACTCTGAATTTTTGTTTGTTTGTTTGGTTTGACAACTTCTTATATATTTACAAATTAATTTGCATATGACCCAGCAATCTCACACCTAGGTATTTACCACAATAAAATAAAAACTTAGGTTTACACAAAGGTCTGTATGTGAATTTCCATAACAGCTTTGTTGGTAATTGTCAAAAAATGGGCTACTTCGGTAAACTTCCAGTCATGAAAATATTGTGCATCTTGATTATGCCAGTAGTTTCCTGAATATAGTTTGTCAAAACTCACAAAATGTACCCTTAAAGCCAATGTGCTTCTTTTATATAACTGTACCTTTTATAAAGTTCACTTTCAAATACTTTATTTTCTAAGATCGCTGAATGGCAGGACACATCAAGAGGAGTTGGGAAGTAGAATGATTTAACTTCACAGTGTTTTGATTTCCTAGGCTCATGTTTAATTGAACTCTGAATTTTTAACCAC
>NW_022107431.1:73670456-73697286 GCF_000313985.2 Echinops telfairi
GGTCAACTGTGAAGGTTTTAGTTTTCTTTATATTGATTTTTAATCCATAGTGAAGGCTGCAATCCTCAATCTTCACGAGCACGTGCTTCAAGCGCCCCTCCCCTTCAGCAAGGCAGGTTTTGTCAACTGTTTCATTGTAAACTGTGAATAAGCTTCCCTGTGATCCTGATACTGAGTTCTTCAGATTGTCTAGTTGATCGGATTATTTGTTCAGCATGCAGATTGAATACGCATGGTGACAAGCTACAACCCTAGTGGACACTTTTCTTGATTTTATTTTTTTAGTTTTCTTGATTTTAAACTATGCTGAAGTTCCTTGTTGTGGTCACACAACTGCCTCTTGAGTCACGCACAGGTTCATATACAGGAGCACAATGTAGTGTTCTGGAATTCCCATTCTTCTCAAGATTATCCATAGTTTGTTATGATTGGCATACCCTGCTGAATGCCTTGGCATTGTCAATAAAACACAAATAGACATCTGTCTGGTATTCTCTGCTTTCAACCAAGATCTATCTAACTTCAATGACAGTACCCTTGTTCCACATTTTCTTCTGATTCTGGTCTGAACCTCTAACAGCTCTCTGTCAATGTACTACTGCAACCATTGTTGGATGATCTTTAGCAAAATTATACTTGCATATAATAGTAATGGTATTGTTCTATAATTTGAATATTCTGGTGATGCCAGTTTCTTTGGAATGGGTATAAATATGGATCTCTTCCAGTCAGTTGGTCAAGTAGCTGTTTCCTTCCAAAGTTGCTGGCATAAACTAGTAAGTTCCACCAGTGCTTCATCAGCTTATTGAATCATTTCAACCCTTCAATCCCTGAACCCCCATTTTGGACTAAAGCTTTTAGTGCAGGTTGGACTTCTTCCTTTAATACCATTGATTCTTGTTCATATGCTACCTTCTGAAATGGTCAGACTCAGACAAGGACTTGGAACAAGAGGTATCATTGCTGACGTTAGATGGATATTGGCTGAAAGCAGGGAATACCAGGCAGATGTTTACTTGTGTTTTATTGTCTATGTATGCCAAGACAATGTGTGTCATACCAAACAATGGATATCTTTGAGAAGAACTGGAATCCCAGAAGACTACATTGTGCTCCTATGGAATCTGTACAAGGATCAAGAGTTGACTAGTGCTTTTTGGTACAGTGACTCTGGGAATTCCTTCCATCTTCTTGGGATACTTCCTGCATCGTTCAATATTTTGCCCATAATCTTGAATTATTCCAAGCTTGAGGTCTTTCAGTTTAAGATATGATAATTGTGTTCTTACATTTTAGTTCAGAGCCTCTCCTGACATCCCCACTGATTTTTCTATCTTTCTGTATTTTAAATGACCTTTTGCTTTTTTCATGTATGATGTTCTTAATGTTCTTCCATAACTCAAACAGTCTTCAGTCATTAGTGTTCAATGCAGCAAATCTGTCTTGAGAGGTTCTCAAAATTCAGATGGAATATATTCAAATTCATATTTTGGCTCCTGGGACTTATTTTTATTTTCTTCAACTCCAGCTAGAGCTTAAGTATACACAATTCATAGTCTATTCCACAGACAGTCCCTGGTCTCATGTTAGTTGCCAGTATTTAGTGTTTCGATCGTCTCTTCCCACAGGTATAGTTAATTTGATTTCTGTGTCTTTCATTTTCAGAAGTCCATATGTGTAGCCACCTTTTGTGTTGTTGACGAAAGATGTTTGCTATGAAGAAGTTGCTGGTCTGGCAAGGTTCTACCATGGGGTCTTCAGTTTTGGTTCTGTCAGCAAGGCTCTGTCTTCCCGCTCCTCTTGCTTCCTCTTTGTTCCCCGTCTTTGGATTCCAATCACAAATGATTATTAATGATTGCTGATTTCATGTTTGCGACGTTTCAGAGCGATGACATTGGTAGAATTCTTCAAGCTCTTCCTCACCAGCTTTTGTGGTTGGTGTATACATTTGAATAATAGTTGGATTGATTGGATTTTCTTGAGTGTAGTTATAACTTTATCACAGATAGTACAGTACTTCAAGATGGAGCCTGAAATGTCCTTGTTGACGCTGAATACATCATTCCTCTTCACTGTTTAATTCCCAGAATAGCAAACACTATGATTTTCTGATTCAAAATAGAAATACTAGTTCATTTCTGCTCACTAATGCTAGAACATTGATTTTTAAGAGGTCCATTTCATTTTTTACAACTTCCAGTGACCCTATATTCAGACTTCATGCGGGGAAAGCTCTGCTTATTAACTGACGTTTGCAGTTGTTTCTTCTCATTTTGAGTTGTGCCCCATTAGCAAATGAAAGTCCCGAAGACTTTACTCCACCCACATCACGATGGTCAACTCTACTTTGAGAAGGAAACTCTTCCTCAGGCATATTTCGAGTGGCAACCAGCCTGAGGGAATTATCATTGGGCAAGCTCTCCAATAATACTCTGCTTCTTTTCATGAGGCTTGCAGTATCTGACAATGCTGCAATTCTGTCTATAAGATTTTCAGTGGGCAATTCCTTAGAAGTGAACAGCCTGCTATTTCTTCGTAGTCTGTCCCGAGTCTGGAAGTTCTACTGAAACTGTTCGCTTTGGGTGACCCTGCTGGCATTTGAAATACCAGTGACAAGTGTCAGCATCAGAGCAACACACAAGCCACCACAGTAAGAAAACTGACAGTTTTTAAGTGGATTTGGCCTTTAGCAGCTCATTAAACATTTTAGAGATCCTTTTACCAGAAATCATTGACTAATCATTTATATGATATCTGGGCATCTCTACAGGGAAGCCAATGCCTTTATTCTGTTTCCACGCCAGGTGCTTGAGTCTCCCCATATTTGAAGATTTATTGTTTGCTTTGCAACCTCACATCATAGATAAGTTTGAGAAAATTCCTTAAGCTTACCCACCATTTTTCTGTTGTGAGGATAGAAGTGATGTACTTTCCAATTCTCTACATTTTGAGCTCTCGGCCAACATTTTAAATGGTCCTTTAAACATACTGAAGAATATTACTAAGATTAGTCTATCTTTATTCAGTCCAAAGAGTATCACAGTTTGCAATGATGCCAGAGATGTGGATAAACCAATTACTCTGTTCTTTCCAGTCACTGTTGACCACTGTGACCCTGTAGGTCAGGGGAGAACTGCTGCTGTGAGTTTCTAAGACTTTAAGTCTTTGGGGGAGTAGAAAGCCAAGTTTTTCTCCTGGGGTGTGGCTGATGGGTTCAAACTGCTGACCTTGCAGTTAGCAGCCCAATGTGTAACCACCACGCCACCTAGTTAAGCCTTTGTTTTCAACCGTGATAGCAGTGCATGGGATAATTCTTTTAACATCATTAAAAAGCTAATTATAAATGTTACAACAGATGTTTTGCAAATGCTAACAGCCCGTTGTTATGCTAAAATGTACTTTATTTAAATAAAGGTCAACAACACAGGAATGAATTTCATTAAACTTATACCCACAGTTCTGTAAAGAAGAAAATCTATAGCATGACATTTACAAGCACTGTCACCACTCAAGTTGACAGAAAGGAAAATCTAGAGTTGGGCAATGGCACTCAGGAAAGAAAAGATGGCCAGAAATTTCAGCAGAGTGGGAAGGGAGAGGTCAAATTGTAACCTCCAAGTGACTCTTCAAAGCTCAGCCAGAGAAGAATCTCACTGCCATTGTCATTTCCACACAATGTCTGAATGCACTTATGTTTATGAAGTGATCCCACTAGTAGTTTATATCTCAGCTTCTTATCCACCAAGTCATAATATTACAACAAAAAATGTTTACAGATAGAAAATGTTACATAGACCTAACAGAAAAGCAAGTTCTATATAAACACAAGTGTCTTCAGAGAGGCAGGGATACTGTTAATATGTACACTGAGCATCTTTATAGCTATGCATTTGCAAGTTGCAAGAAAGAGAGAGAAATGTTGCCCTGCACAGTGGGAGAGGGAAATAAAGAGAAATGATGAGAGATCCGGAGAAGAGCCAAGCAGGTGGCGGTGGGCTGTAGTTGCTCTTGGGGCAAGTGCTGGTACCCTGATCTCCATGTGGCAAATAAACCGTGTGGCTTTATTATTGGGAGGTGGGCAGGTGATCCCTTAAAAATGCTTTAATCACTAGGCTGTTTCATGTAACTTCCTTTTATCCATGAGGCTCTGGAGTGCTGCCATCCTATATTGAAATTATTCCCAACCTCAGCGCTCGATAAAGGACTTTGTCTAAAGAAGAAGGCAGTCAAAGGGACGTAGTAGTTACAGGCCCGTCATCTTTCCTCGTGTCAGTTCTAACCCACAGAACTCAGTAACGTTTTGAAAAGGCCTTTAGATTTCCAGTTTGTTCAACGAGGCAGCCTCCATGCCTTGCACTACATGTCAGCAGTAATCTATATGTCTGATTCTTTGTAAGATCTGAGACATGTTGTACACTTTTTTCCTAGAATATATCCCCTATGTAGGAAGCTGAGAGATGTACCTGCAATTTTTGTTTAAGGTAATGCAAATAAGGAAGCGAACTTGTTTTCTTCTTCACTCCACACTACTTGGTTCAGAACCACTGAGCCCCCAAAGGAAACAAAGATCCAGGACTAACAGAACAAAATAGCTTCAGGGAAAGTCCCTTCAACAATATACTCCTGATTATTTATGACACTGTCTACAATACATTGCACCCTTGAAAGCTTCTCATTTATTTCTCAAGATGAGAAGGGTGCCCTACTATGCACATGGAACTCAGTTCTTCTGATTCCAAACACAAAGCTCTATTTAGCTGCCACCGTGGACTCCCATCACTTTATTGTCACCTTACACTCTCCACTCAGGAGCACACCTCTCTCACTGCCATTGAGTCAACACTGACATCACGGCGCCCAGGGTTTCTGAAGAGCGCACATAGTTATCAGAAATTGGTACTGGTGTATATTTTTTCAACATTGTCATTAATTGCATGAGAAATCTTTGAGAGAGAGAAAAAACCCTCAAGAAAAAAAGAATTATTTTCCTTGGGCTTGATCATCAGGAGCCCTGGTGGCACACTGGGTCACACCTCGGGCTGGAGATCTCAAGGGACAATTTGAAACCACCAATTCCTCCATGGGAGAAAGAGGAGACTTTCTACCTCTGTAAAGAGTTCTAGTCTCGGCGATCCTCAAGGACAGTTTTCTATTCACCAGCGGCTCAATGGCAGTGGATTCTGGAAGCATGACTATTCCCAGTGTGCTACAGGGTTTCTTGGTGTGAGTGGTTGACTTTCTGGAAAGCTAACATAAGGACTTTGGACAATATCTTTCAAGAATGAAAATACTGACCGTTCATTACTTAAAGTATCGAATTTCACATCTACTGTACTGGGAAACAAAGTAGGGGACTATGTTAAAAATCCTCTACCAAAGAAATATTGAAGAATAGGGAAAACATGGAAACTATATAACAGTTATTATTCAGATAAGTTGTTTGTATTTTTTGCTTCATAAATTTTTCATTATTAGTTGTTATTTCTTTCAAGTTATGTGAATTGAATCTGTGAGGTAAATTAACTATGAAAAATTGGTTATTTATAATTATGAGGTCATTTTGGTGGATATTGTTAATCTCGCATAGTTCTTTTTTTAATTCATAAATAGCCTTATTATTCTATAATACATTAAAAAATAATTTTGAAGGTGGTGCAGGATTGGGCAGTATTTAATTCTGTTGTATGTGAATTTGGTATACAAGGGGATATGCAAGGGAGCCTGTGTTAGTCCTGGGAGACTAGATAAGCAAATTCATAGAGGCTCATATGTATATAAAGGGTAATTATACATTAAGAAAGCATCCCAACCCAGTCCAGTCCAAACTGTTAAGTCCAATATTAGCCCATATGTCTCATACCAATCTATAGATTCCTTTTCAGACTCACGAAACATATGCAATGACACTGAATGCAGAAGGATCACGGGCCAGTGGGTAGAAAGTCTTTGAATCCAGTGGTGGTGTAAGCATCTCAGTGGTAGCATGGGTCTCTACATGGCTTCTCCAGCATGAGGGCTGCATCAGGGGAGTCCCAGGATGCTTCTCCTCAGGGATGTCTCGCAGGGAGTCAGCCTTGTCACTAGAGAGTCTCCAAGGATGGAGAGAAAGAAGTGTCTTCTGCCTTCAAGGAGGAAAACCACATTTCTCAGAATTCTCAGAAGAAGGCCATGCCCACACAGAAGCCTCATTGGTTATATCCTGATTGACAGGCCAGACTCATAATCCTCTCAAATTGACACCAGATTATGTAATTACCGCAGAGCTGAATTGATGGCACCTGAGATCAACGACCTTCTATCATTTAAAAAATAATATGTTTACTAAAACCCAAGAAACTTCTCTTTATATTTGAGCTGAGCAGGTGATAAACTGTGATGAATTTTTATTTTAATCATTGACTAGATTCCCAGAGAATATTACTACCTTTGCTTAGGAAATACCTTGTTGGAGCCACAAAGGGGGTGGAAATCAAGCCTTTGAGGGAAAGAAGAACAGGGAAACTATGGCCTAAGTGCTCATCATATTCATTTAGTAGATGTTTGAGATAAAGGTGAAGAACCTATGGATAAGGATGAAGTGGGTTCAAATAATAATTCATCTGGACATATGGATTAAACTGAAATTTTGATAAAGCTACTCCATTATATTTGGGGACTTTTCAGAAACCCCCAAATCCTGCTGCCATCAAGTCAACTCCTGGCCACTCTATAAAGGGTTTCTAAGACTATACATCTTTACAAGAGCGACTAGCCTCATCTTTCTCCTATGAAGTGTCTGCTGGGTTTGGACCTGTGCATTAACCATATAATGCTTCCTGGATATTACCACCCAAAGTGGTGCCTAAAATTCTATCTTAATTTGTTTGATTTACTTATAGTACCCATCCTGACTATTGACTCTAAAAGAAAAGAAAACCCTAAAAATAAAAGTAAACTAAGTTTGCTTCAAGCATAAACATTGTAGACACATGGATGCCATTAGAAGTAGGATGAGGCTGCTCTTTTATGACTAAAACAGACTTCAGAGAAAGAGAACATCCTTTAAAAGACCTTGTTGATTAAGAATTCAATAAAATCAAAGGCTTGGTGCAAAAAACTTACAGAACTCTTAAATGCAAGTCCATCTCTCCCAAGCATCCCGGACACATTCAGAGCGACATTAGTCTCATCAGGTTAGTGATTCACCACCACCTACTGGCTTCAAGTCGATTCTGATGGAGCTTTAACTTAACTTGTATTTAAATTTTCAGTGTCATGAACCAAGGCAGTTGTATTACACTGGTATGAAGCATAAGAGTAAAACCTTGAATTTCATTATTGCACTATATTTGGCACTTGTCAAATTCAGATAGATGGCTCCTATCTCAGGAAAAGCTTAACTTATTTTGTTTGCTTCATTGCTGTGGCGATATGTACAAAAACTTTTAGAAACATCAAATACTAGTTAAAGTTCTATTGGAATCACCTTGAGGGTGATGGGTTGCGGTAGATCACCAAACTGACGAGACTAAGGTCTAGGGTTCTTGGAGGAAATGGGCTTACATTCCTGTAAGTTTTTGTACCAACCTTTTAATTTCGTTCACTTATTAACCTAGGAGTATTTTTAATGGCTGTCCTCTTTAAATCGACAACCAATATCAATAGCAAAACAAATTCTAGGGGAATTAAATAACTAAGCATAAAAATTACCGAAAGGAACTCTAAGAAGAAAATAGCTTTCATATGCAGAAGAATTTGGAATTACAAAAATTTAGAGCAAAAATATGTTGACCACACAAGGAAAAGATAGATGACTCTGGCAATTAAGATATTAACTTTCCTGCGATGACAAAAATGGAATAAATAAAGAAAAGAAAGCCAACATTGTATCCTATATTGTTCTGGTATGGCAAGTCAGGACCATCTCAATGTGGTGAATATTATTGCCTTAGTTATGTAATAAGCTCTGGGTTTCAAATAGTAAAATTGACCAGAAAACAGCTTCAAAACAGCATATAGTTTGTTCAAAAGTAGAAATATATGTAATTTAGAAATTTGCATAATTCAATTCAAATATGAGGCAAATCTGAGAAAATACACAGTCATATTATTAATCAAAGAAATTGTGATAATGCATCATGATGACCCAGATCTGATTAAATTTAATAATAAAATCTTTGTTTAAAATATTGTATTGATACATGTAATTTCTTTGAAAGATAAAGATAATACTTTTAATTTTTTAAGATAATAAATGTAGAGGTAGAGTTAGGATGTGAGCCATCATAAAGGTTAGGAATTCTTTGTAGGAGAAATCCCTCTACAAATAGCCGTCAATTCTCTTCTTAGTTCTGCAAATGATTGCACAGACATAGTTTGTATAAAGAAAATTAAGATCAACTGTGTGTGTGCATTTTCCCCATTAGCTCAAACTATCAATCAAATTGATGATGCAACATCTCTCTTTAACCTGTGACATTCATAAGGCTAGCTTTTAAATACCAAGAAACTAGCATCCAAGCTGAAATATCAGTTAACATGACTAATGAAACAGAGAAAGAAATAAAAGCTTTAAAGTTGTCATTCAACCACAACCATGTACAGTTTAAAGTTTTAAAACATAGACAGTATGATAAATGCCTCTCTTAACCACCTGTAAACGCATTTTTCAGTAAAGCTGAGCATTTAATCAGGCCATATGGCATTCTAATTTACTCTTTTGGTTGTTCTCTATAGAATCAAGTTCAACATTGTAAGCCTATTTCTTAGTAGAAATTTACATAATGAAGTAAGTAAGTCTATAACTTATGTCTCTGTTTTCTTGATTTTTTTTCTATTTATTAAATGCAACAAGAAGCTTTACCATTTCAAAAATTTATGATTAAATTACATATGTATTTTTAACCTTTGGATTTTTTTATTAAGTGTCTAGGACATAATGTGTCACTTGGTTTTCATGGTCATTTAAAGAGGTCTGGCCCTGCGGGGATAGTGGATTATGAGCTGGACTGCTAACCACAGTGAGCAGTTCAAACCCACCAGTCGCTCCCAGGAAGAAAGAGGAGGCTTTCTAGTTCTGTAAAGATGTACCATCTGGAAATGCACAGGGGCACGTTCACTCTGATGGCAGTGAGTGTGGTTTTTGAGAGACCATCCTGGAGGCCTACTGGCACTATCTGGTAAGCATTGGATAGCTGACAGCACAGTTGTCAATTCAATCTTACCCGCTGTCCTGTGAAAGAAAGACGGGACGATCTGCTCTTGTAACAGTGGTTTATAACCTCAGAAGCCGTCTATAGGGTTGCTATGTGTCAAAATCAACTTGATGGCAGTGGTTTGAAATCAGACTGGATCACTACTCCTCTGTCACTTTGCTACATTGCGGTTGCTTACTGTAATGGTATACAAGCAGTACACAGTTTTCAAATACCAGCAGGGCCACTCACGATCGGTAGGTTTCAGGAGAACTTCCCGTGTCAGACAGACTAATCCAGTGGAATGCTCTCTCATTTATTGTCAGAAGATGAGTCCCAGGGGTTGGAAGGCACATAAAATATGACCGCGGAAGAGCTGCCTCCTCAACGTGGAATCAACCTTAAGGAAAGAGCGGGAGTACCTCTTTTTGAGACCTTAATTTGTTTGTGTGGCATGACTCTAAAATCAGAAGAAGCCATTGCAAACACCCATTAATAAACAGACATGGAGTGTATAAAGTATGAATCCAGAAAACCTGAAAGCCATAAATACATAATGAGGTAGGATGTAAAGATCCGTGCCCACGGCTTTGGTGAGTTGAGATAGACGGGAGTTGCTATGTTGGATAGAACGCTCATATGGTTAACTTGCTGGAAATGACAAATTGAAGGGGAATGGGTTGTATTCATCATTAAAAAGGCAATTTCAAGATGTCTGCTGAAGTGCACTGCTGTTAGTGACAGGATACTATCCATACACTTACAAGAAAAAACTAGTTAATACACTGTTATCCAAATTTCCCCACCAACCACTAGTGATAAAATTGACAAAACTGAATATTCTTACAAATTTTTGCAATCTGAATTTATCAATATGCAATCAAGATGCATTGACAATTACTGGTATTTTAAATGCAAAGGTTGAAAACAAAGAAAGATAATAGTTGGAAAAATAGGCCTTGGTGATACAAGCAATGCTGCAGATTGCATGACAGAATTTTGCAACTTAGTTACAGCTATATACACAGATCCTGCCTGTTGAGATATACATGAATCAAATGCACTACATCTTTGGAAAGAGACAGTGGAGAAGCTCAATATCACCATTCAAAAAAGAGGCACCAACTTTGGAATAGACCATCAATTGCTATATTCAAATTCAAGTTGAAGCTGTAGAAAATTAAGTGTATGAAAACCAAAATACACCCCATCTGAATTTAGTGACCATATAAAAAATAGATTTGACACATTGGACAAAAATGACTAAAGACTAGGTGAGTTGTGGAATTATATCAAAGAAATCATACGTGAGCAAAGCAAAAGATCACAAAAAAGCAAGAAAGAGGGGGAAATCGATGCTAAAAAGACCCTGAAACTTGCTCATAAATGTAACGTTGCTGACACAAATGGAAGAGATGATGAAGTAAAGGCTGAACAGAAGATTTCAAAGGGCAGCTCAAAAAGACAATGTAAAGTTATATAATAATGTGTTAAAGACAATTAGTAAGAAAGCTCCAAAGGAAGGATACGCTCAGGATTCCTCAAGATGAAACAATTGAAGAAAGAACCAAGCTCTGAGTTACAAAACTGAAAGGTATCTGTGTGAAAGAAAACAAACTAACTAATGACACAGGAACAGGAACCTTTAAAAGAAAATGCAAGGTACATCCAGTGAGAGTACCAGAAGAACTGGTTGATGCCCCTCTATGTCGTGAGGAGGCATATGACCAAGACGGATGGGATTCAAGGGAATGTTGCTGATGATATTGACTCCCAAGCCGCACTGAAGTCATTGACAAAAGATGGCAGAATACCAATGGAGAGGTGTGAACCCTGGGAGAGCTTGCTCATCTACACTAAGATAGAAACTGCTACCTGACCAACTGACTGGACGTGATCCATGTTTGGGGCCACTGGGGGAAAGAGGGTTGCACAACAGAAAGAGGAAATTATCAGCCAATTTGACTATGATCACATGCAAGTAAAATGTTCATGCAGATAATTTAAAAATAGATGCAGTAGGACATTGACAAGGAGCTTCCCAAAATTCAAGCTGAGTTCAGACTTGTGATAAACAGCATCAGAGAAGGCTTTGCTTTCCTGACTATGTGAAGACATTCAATGTGTGGATCATATCAAACTTTGGAGAAGATTGTAAATGACCGTTCCCGAAGATTTATTTGTGCTTATGTGGAAACGATACAGAGACCAAGAGGCAGTCACTCAAACAGGTCATGGAGATAATGCATATTTTAAAATCAGAAAAGGTATCTGCCAGAATTGTATTATTTCACCATATTTACTCAATGTGTATGCTAAGCAAATAATCATAAAAGTTGAACTGTATGAAGAAGCGTGCAGCAGCAGAATCAGAAGCTGTATTAACAACCTGTTATATGCAGATGACCCGGGTTGCGTGCTGAACCTGAAGAGGCCCCGAAGTATGATGATCAAAGATCACAGCCTTCAGCATGGGTCGCACTTCAACAGGAAAAAAATACAATCCTATAACCGGTCCAATAAACAACATCAGAGAAAAGATTTAAGTTGTCAAGACTTTTCTGTGTCCTTGGATCAATGACTACAAAAACAGCAGTCAGCAAATCAAACGATATATGCGCTGGGTAAATCTGCTGCAAAATATTTCTTTAAGGTGTTGAAAAGATTCACTGTGAGGACTAAAGTATCCTTGACCCAAGCAATGACCAAGCAATTTTCAATCACCTAGTCATCTCCTGTGCATTTGAAAGCTGGGCAATGACTACGTAAGACCAAAGAACACTTGATGTATTTGAATTAGGGTGCAATTATAAAGCGAAAAAATCCTCATACCTATCAAGTTGATTGCAACTTATAATGGTCCTATAGGACAGAGTAAAATACTCCATAGTATTTTTGAAGCCATAACTCTTTATGGAAGCACATTTGCTCCATCTTTCTCATTTGGAAACTGATGGGTTCAAAACACTGTACTTCAGTTATCCCATCGTCCAACATTTAGCCTGCGGTCCCATCGGGGCTCCTTAAGGAGTAGCAAACACGTTTGGAAGAAGTACATCCAGAAGAGCCCTGAGTAGTGATTATGGGACTTTGTCCCACATCTCTAAGATATGTAGTCACAAGGGCCAAGCCTTGGAAAAGGTGATCAAACCTAGTCAAGCAGAAAGAGAAAAAGAAGAAGATCTACAATGAGATGTTTGATGTAGGGCCTTCAATGATGGTGGCAAACACAGATACCGTTTTGAGGATGATGCAGGACCCAGCAGTACTTCCCTCTGCAGTGCGGGAGAGTGAAGCTGACTCAGCCTACCACAACAATAACATCATTCCAGAAAGAGTTGACGCAGGCAATCATTGAATACACACTTGGTTAGAAATGGACGGGCCTGCGGTTCAAACCCACCCGCTGGTCTGTGAGAGAAAAGGCCTGGCATCTGCTCCCCTCAAGATGACAGCCAAGGAACCAGGGGAGCAGTGCTATTCCGTCAGGTGGGATTACCACGAGCCGGAATGGCCTTGACAACATGCAACAACCACCTTCCTACAGAAATCCCTGCGTGGTGGAAACACTGCTCAGCGGCTACCTGACCGGTTCTCAGTGTCTTTACAAAGGTGCCCCTGTAGAAAGGTTTTGCCAGTCTCCATCATGGAAAACCCTAAGAAGCCCAGTTCTCATCTGACTCATGGGGTCACCAAGGGTCAAAATCCACTGAGGACCATTCATTTAGACTGATTTATCATATAAGAGCAGAGCTGGAGAATAACGAACAGGGTATCCTACAGCTTTCTAATGGAGAAAATGTCATTTGAGATCCAGTTAATATCGTGGTGGTTAGGTGTCATCCAGTTGATGCCAAAGAAGAGCGCCGCTACGTACAGTGGAGTGAAACACTCCCTGCGCCATCCGCACAAGTGCTGCTATGTTTGTACCTGTTATTGCAGCCACTGTGTCGCTGCATTTCATTGAGGGTCTAATGTCACACTGACTTCGATCGATGCATCAACTTTTACTTGAATTTTGGTTTGGGGTAAATGGGATGGTTGGGAGAAAGTGGCATTAAGAAAACAGAGTTTCTGAAATGTATTATATTTAGGCAAAAGGAAGTGGCATGTATAGAAGTAGAAGATTGCAAAATAAATTTAGGAGAGAAAAATATTCTTCAATTACTCTGTGAAATGCATATCAATAGCCCTGCAGTGTCATAGCTAATAATTTTAAATGCATATATGTTAATTGTATTTTTAACTTATGAATCAAAATATTTATGGAGGGTTTATCACACAGTACTCTGACTCCCTGCGTGGTTTGGCCATCAAGACCATGACTTTAAAAAAAATTTTTAATGAATTTAAAAGATTACGACTTTGCATATGCACTTGAAGGGACATCTTCATGAGCTACTTCAAAGAGGTTATGAATAAAACAATTCATGTACTTCATTTCACACAGCACTAGCAGTAGTACAGCAAACAAAGAAATCACAAGCCAAAATTGACATGACTTTAATGAAGAGTAGAGTATTTGTTCTGTGTAATGAAGAAACATCAGTGTTTTTCAGTGTTGAAAAATCCACAGAGAAAGGTACTATGCTATTGAACAATCTGTTTTATTAAAGAAATCTTAGCCTAGAATGATTTAATATTATATTGAGTAAACAGAATGGATGATTCAAATTAAATTCATGTAACTTAGATTTTGTTTTGTGGTGTCATTATGATTCAGAATGTATTTAATAGTACTGGAACTGGTTTGGTTTCTTCTTTTAAAAAAATATTTTTAGAGAAGGCCAGTTTTAAATGGCCAATAAAATTTAATTTATTAACTTGTTCCTCAGTTACATGCTTGAATATTTAGAAATATTTGTGAATTTGAAGTCGTCTGAGATGCCTGTGGGGCAGCACTTGTCTGTCCTACAGGGGCACTATGAGTTGAAATGGATTCAATGCTACAGCAACAAAGTGTTCAATCATATTATTCCTTTTCCCCTAAAAACTAAACTATCAAAATTAAACCCTTATATATAAAATTTGTCTTCAAATCACTCAGAGAGCAATCTTCAATCAGTCTAGTTTCTATCAAGTAAAAATAATTATATTACCAATATGGAAAGCAATATCAAAATTGCAACCAGTCACTATGTCTTAGTTGCCATTGTAAATCAAATTGAGCTCTGGATTATCAATCGTTTCTTTATTTTACTTTACTTAATTGATTTATTTTGGCATTTTTATTTTAATGTATTGACCTACCTATGTTTGATCACTCTTATAAGCATAAAATTATATTTCCTTCTTAATTTTAAATGCAAATTTCAAATACTACCTATTATCAGTTATTGAAAATAACAGTACTGTCTATGAAACAAAATTGTGATATTAAATATGCCATCAGCAGAGAAGTTTACATTGTTCTTAATAAAACAGAGGCAATTACATAACTGCAGCCTATAGAATTAAATGTTTTTTCACTTAAATCAAATGGGTCAATCAGCATTTATAAACTACTTTAGAATTATTTTATCTACAAAGCAAAACCAACTTGACCTAATTCCAACTCTATATCACATAGACTATTATCAAGTTTAGAACTAGGCTACAATTGATCTATGTCCTTAATATAATTACAGAAAGAACTCATGATCTAGGTTATTTTTGAAAATGAACACTGAATTCTAAAACAAACAGAAACTGTTAATTTTTTATAGAAATTTTCATTAAACAGCAGGCATTTTTCAGAGGAAATGTAGATTTTTTTAGACTTAGAGGAATGATTTCAAATGAGATATAAAATGGAAAAATGATTTCCCACCAGAGCCTAAATCATAAATCATTTTCAATAAATCAATGTATATTCCCCTCTGTGCCTGAGATTTCAGTCCCTTACACAATACATCATTCTAAAATAAATGGAACTATCTTATATCCTTGCTATTAAAAAAACTCATGGTAGGTTATACCTCAGATACCTCATTTATATTATTTTTATACTTATTGCTTTATATCACTATAAAACTTTATCTTCATGTTGCTCTGGGCAATATCGAAGGAAAGGAATTCTGTTACAAATCATTAGCTTTGTGTATTGGAAAACATATATTCAATATGTATCAGTGCCAGTTTTTAAAGTAAATTAGAATCAATCAATAAAAGTATTGCATAAGATTTATAATGTCTGAACTCTTTTTTAATGATGGTTTTCAAAAAGCGCTCACATAGATCTAAGTGGTATGTAGAACTTCTCTCAGGGTTGGGTTTGTTCTGGATGGGGGAATAACAACAAGATAGGATTCGATGACAATTAGGCTTTCATGTCTGGCTTTCAAATAACTTCACATTATTTATATTGAGATGTAGGACTAGTGCTGTGATCTGTGGGCTGTGTGTTGTCGGGGACCATGGGCCCCAACAGCCAAGATCTCATCAACAGGCTTTACTCTCAGCCTCAGTCCTCAGGCCGGGGTGGAGACTTTCCGTTTCCTTTTGCTGCCTTACAGAAAAGTCCAAATAGCCTTAACCTTTTCTCTTATTTGTACTGGTTAACAAGCACCCTGTTAGCACATGTGCTGTTTCACCTAATTAGCATAAGGTGATGTCATTCCCGCGGACCTGATACTGCTGACCACTAGCGCTAGGCGCGCTTTTGTAGCTTTCTGATTGGGCGTATCATTAGTAGCCTGATTTGCATGTCCCGCGGGCACCTCCTTCCTTTTTGCCTTTATAGGCTGCGGCTTGTTGCAGAAAAAGAATCGCTCAGCCTCCTGTCTCGTCCCCATTCTTAGCGTCCTGCTCCCTCTATCCAGGACCCACGTTGCTGTTCCCGCTGGATGGGACAGTGTGTAGAGATTGACCTTAAGAGTCTAAGAGAGAAGGTAAAAATGTGTCCTGGAATAACTGTAACAGGAGATGTAAGTTAAGCGCACCTGTGCTCATTGAGACCTGTGGAAGGGTGAGGGGAAGATGAAGGGACCCGAATGGTGCCACAGTTACAGCGCTCAGCTGCTAGCCAAAAGGTTCCCAGTGGGAACTCGCCGACACCACTGGGAAAAGATAGGACCATCTGCCTCCTTAAAGATTACACTCTCCTCGTCACAGCCTGGAAACCCCGTGGGAGGCACTACCCTGTGGGTCATGATTGACTTTGGCGGCAGTTGGGATGTTTTTTTCTTTTTTTGGTTTCTGTATGGGTGGTACAAAGCCTGAAAGAATGATTTGAGGAAGTAGCTTTTGAATTGGACTCCAACGGAGGACTAGAACAGAATGTCGCAGAGCATGGATGGGACTCTGTTCACACATCTGTTCATGATGGCTCAGTGGTAGCATCCTAGACTTTCTTACAGGAGATCGGAGCTTGATTTCAATGCACTTCATGAATAGCCACAACCCTCTGAAATTTGAATTTGTTTTGCCACTTACTCGGCTTGTGCCCTTTGGCAGTTATTTCTTGACCAGAAAAGGGAATAAGTATAGTTCGTATATCTTGGAGTTTGTGTGAGTGATTCAACACACGTAAAGCAAATCTGAAATTGAAACAAGGATTCAATATTTCTACTTCCTATCAACTAAATGAAATAAAGTCACCTGATAACTGGAAGTCTTCTTTTTTAAATGATAGTTAGGATTAACTTTATTTCAATTTCTGACTGAAGCTTAAGCAATAGGTGTGTTGAAAGTCTTCAGATTTCTTGTTTTCCTTCTTTAAGGATTTCATGATTTGTAAGCAAACATTTATAAAGGTCCTATATAAGGAAACTCAGTGATTTTTGTGTGGAGGGGAGGGTGAGGAATTCACTGCCAATGAGAATAATTTTACCTGTTCCTTTATAAGTTTAATAGTAAGGCATTACATTTGTGTTAAGCAATCTATTTAATTATAAGACAGACTGTTCATGGCTGCACAAAGTCTGTCTGTTTGGGGAGAAAATCTGAGCACCTAGTCTCCCAGTCTCTTCCCCCAGAGAGATATCTCCCATCGATTCTCAACCTTTTGCCGATCTGGGTTAGTCCCCCTGTCAAATGTTCACATAACTGGTTGTATTCTTTCTTTAGGATGATCACCATTAAGTTTTGGTACTTGTTCGTATAAATACTTATTTAAAAGTAGAATGAATGTTCTCAGAGGGTGAGCACTGAGTCTGGGCTTAGTTACTTGGTGGTTGCTGGTAGGTGCCATCGAGTCAGCTCTGACTCAGAGGGGCGCTATGAACACCTGCAGGAAAGACTGCCTGGTCCTGAACCAGCTTCATGATTGGTCCTATGCGGGAGCCATTGTAGCAGTCACTGTATCAGGTCACCTCCTTGAGGGCCGCTCTACTTTACCAAGCATGATGTGCTTCTCCGGGGCCTGGTCTCTCCTGATAAAGTGTCCAAAGAACCTGAGACAAAGATTCACCATCCCGGCTTCTAAGGAACATTCTGAGTGTATTTCTTCCAAGACAGATCTGTTTGTTCTTCTGGAAGTCCATGGTACTTTCAACATTCCTCACCAGCCCAGTCATTCAAACACATTCGTTCTTCTTCGCTCCTCCTTATTCAGCGTCCAACTTTCACATGCATAAAAGGCAAGTGAAAATGCCATGGCTTGGGTCAAGTGCACCTTAGTCCTCAAAGTAACCTGCTTAATTCTTTTCAACTTTGTAGAGCTCTTGTGCAGCAGATTTACCCAATGCAACATGCATCAACTTTAGTACTGACTAAAAAAGTCTGAGCCCTCAATAACTATTAACATGCAAAGCAGCACAACATGGTGCTTAACAACGTAAACTCTAGAGGAAGAAAAGTTGATTTAGGGTGACTTTTTGCCACTCTGGGAAGGAACTCTGATGGTGTAGTGGATTATGCACTGAGCTGCTAACTATCAGGTCAACAGTTTGAACCCACCATTTCCTCCAGGGGAGAAAAATGAGGCTGTCTACTCTTGTAATGATTTAAAGTCTCAGAAACCCAAAGGTTTCTACTTGTTCTATAGGGTCCCATTGAGTCAGAACAGACTCACTGGCAAATTTAGAATCTCTGATGGTACAATGGTTAAGCTAACTATTGTACTAAAAGTTCCCCAGTTCAAATCCACCAGTTCTTTTTTTTTTTCTTTTTTCCACCAGTTGTTCTTTAGGAGAAAAGATCTGATGATCTGTTCTTATAAAGATTACGGCCTAAGAAGCTTTATGGGGCAATTCTTCTCTGTCCTTACAGGGGTACTACAAGGCAGAATCAATGCCACGGCAGACAACACGAGGTCCTGTTACAGATGTGTTCTATCTAAGAACTTTACTTACCATTCTGCTTCTTAGCTTCCTCATCTGGAAAATGGGTATAACATTTTCTATGTCCAAAGAACTTTGTGGAGCCGAAGTCGTATCTTGGATTTGATGGGCTCGGCACGATTATCAGTCTCTCTTAACTCTGGAGAGTTTCATTAACAGGGTGCACTGGTGGTCCACTGTTTAAGTTCTCAGCTGCCAAACAACGCACCAGAGTGTCAAACTCACCAGCTGTTTCTAGGGAGAAAAATGTAGCAGTCTGCTAATGTAACGATTACAGACTTGGAAATTCTAGGGGGCCATTCTATTCTGTCCCATGGGGTCATTATGAATTGGAATTCAATCAAGTTCAATAGGTTTGATTTTCATTAATACAAAATGGCCTTATTTATCCAACATTCTATGGCTGGCATTTCAAATATCTTTTTCTGACCTTAAAGTATTCTGCAAGTTTGTTTCTTTTTGTTACATTACCAGCTTGCTGTTAAATAAGTCACTTTGTTCTGCAACCATTATTACAATTTTCCGATTGATCATATTTTAGTAGAAGGGAATTGGGAAAACGGGCCCAGTCTCATGACCCGGTACCACATTGGATGCTCCAATGAAAGTCTGTTCAGAGTGATTTCTGTGACAACTGTCCAGATTTACAGTCAGTTGCATAAGAAGAATTAGACAATTCTTCTTAAGTTTGATGAAAAGCTAGCTCCTTGTTCTTTAAAGAAGTCTGCTGCACTTGCAGGAGGGTCTACTTGAGCTGGATGTGACAATATTCTTATGATAGAATCTGGCCTGGTTTTAGAGTAAAGTGACTGAATCCTCTTTTCAACATCAAGATGAATCAAAACCTCTGGTTACTACCCAAAAGGCAGCTAGGCTTTTAAACTTTGTTTACGCAAAGACACTCAACAACACCCTGCTTCCAAAAACAACAACAACCAAACCTACTACCATCAAGTTGATTCTGACTCACAGCGACCCCGTAGGTTGGTGTAGAACTGTCCCTATGAATTTCCAAGACTGTAAATCTTAACAGGAGTAGAAAACCTCATCTTTTTCCCATGAAGTAACTAGTGGTTGTGAACAATTTACAGTGTAATTAGTAGCCTAATGAGTAACCCACTACACCACCCAAAGTTTCTTATGCAAATGCACTGGCACTTACTTAATATTTCCAGTGAATTCACAAATGTTAATCACACAAGAGTGAGAGTGAGAGACACTGGGAATTACCTCGCTTGCCCTTCACCTCATCCTTGCTGGGACTCTCTCTCTGCCTCCAGTGGCAGCTGGCACCCCGCCACATTTCCACCAACGTTGGATCCACACAACTCTGCCCTGGCCTGTGATCTCCCTGCTTCCTGGGTCATCGGCCTGCAGCAGCATTGGTGTGAAAAGGGCCCCCACTAGCATCAGATGTATGGACGGATGTGAGTTGGACTGGGCTGGGATGCCTTCTTGAGCTGAAATTACTTCTTGATATAGAAGTCTTTCTTGTACATAGATGAGTGTCACTGGCTTGTTTCTCTAGACCTCCCCAACCAAACACACTTATCTTCATTAGCTCTGATCTTAAAAGATAGGTAGAAAAAGCAGCTCTTTGAGCTAGCTTACCTTTGTGTAGCATTATTCATAAGTACCTCTGTGCACATATCAAGTGGAGCCTTAGTAGCAAATTTGTATTTGCCTTATTATGTCCAATTATTTTTGCTTCGATCTTTCTTGGTTCCCAAGTTTCCATGGCTTCCTACCACAGAGGCTGCTCCTTCTAAAGCTTCTTTAAAGGGTCATCATTTTATTTGCATCTGATTATTGACTTTTCCTTCCATTCTTTATGATGTTTTAGGGTACAAAAGAGACCCCAACCTCAAATATAGTTTAAGAAGAACATTTATTAAGTCAGAAACAGGACAAAGACAATCATCTGGATGAGGGAGTCCATTAGCAGGAGGCCAGAATAGCATTTCCAGTCAGGAAGCTAATTAAAGAAAGTTCAGAAGGAAGGAAACTGTCACAAATGCACGGGCTGGCAGTAGATCAATGCATCAAATTTACAGGTTGGTTACAACACATCAAGGACTACAGAGTTGGGAATGGGACCTAATACAGACATGTATATTATGTTATATAGACGAGCTTACAGGATTGGTTTAGGGCCTTCTGACCAAGGCAGTTGGGGCAAAAGTGATAGGGCATAAATCACTGTCCCCAGGATGTTGATCCCATCAAGGACATACCCAGACCACTCCCTAAGATAAACTTCTCCTCCCTGGGCTGGCAAGAAAGGGAAGGGAGGTAATCAATCCACTTTTTAATGCCCTCTGTCTGAGGACAAGACTATCAACCTCCTTGGGTAACGATGAGAAGGGATTGAATAGAGGTTTAATGGGGACCCTGCAAGTGGATTTGAGGGATTTTACTGTCATCCATAGCCTTTTGCATTTGGGGTGCTCAGAATGTAGTCTCATAATGTAAGGTTCCACATCCTACTCTTCTGTTCTCAAGCCCCAAAGGAAGTGACATTCTCTGTACATAGATGCTGACGACCCATCAAACTGCCTGTGAACCAATCTGAGAGACATCAGTTTATGTGCATGGGGGCTTATATTCCAGGACTGTGTTAGTCTGGGTTGACTAGAGAAACAAATCCATAGACACTCATATGTGTATAAGAAAGAGCTTTATATACAAGAGCAATTGAACATTGAGAAAACATTTCAGCCCAGTCCAGATCAAGTGCATAAGTCCGATATTAGCCCATATGTCAGATACCAATCTATAAAGTCCTCTTCAGACTCACAAAACACATGAAATGACACCAGATGCAGGAAGATCACAGGGCAGGGGTTGGAAAGTCTTGATCAGTGATGGTGTAAACATTTCAGCACTCGCAGGGGTCTCCACGTGGCTGCTCCAGTTCAGGACACTAATGTAGTTCCATGTGTCCTGTCAATAGAGAGTCCCTCAGGGAGTGAGTCGAGAAAAATTGTCTCTCACCTCCAGAAAGGAACACATGAGTTCCCAGAATCCTCAGGAGCAGGACATGCCCACACAGAAGCCTCATTGTCTGTGACTTGATTGACAGGGTAGGCTTCACCCCTTCACTCTTAATCCTCAAATTGACAAATGTAAATATAACTATCACAAGGACCAATAGCACTGCATTTTCCAGTGAATGGTGGCTGAACAAGTGAGGCATTTACTGCAAGAGGTTATTCTGGGGCTCTCATTGGTAGTGAACTGAGCCAACGGGGAGGGAGCTATGACAAACCAGTGACGTCATCCACAGAACCCCTAGGGGCATAGTGGGTTACGTGTTGTGCTAGGGCTAGTAAGAGCAAGGCCAAAAAGAAAAACAAAACAAAATTCACTGCCATCAAGTTGATTCTGACTCATATTGACCCTGTAGGACTGTCTTCTGTCAGTTTTTAAGACTAACTGTTCCCATGAGCAGAAAGAAACATCATTCGCCCACTGAGTGTGGGTGGATTCAAACTGCTGACTATACAGTTAGTGTAGTGTGTAACCCACTATAGTACCAGGGCTCCAGTTCCAAAGTGCCTGCCACACTCTACAGGAGAGAGAGGAGGCTTCCTACTGTCATTAAGAGCCAGTCTCAGAACCCCATGGGAGCAGTGCTACCTGCTCAGAATCAACCCAGTGACAGTGAGTTGGGCTTTGTTTGAAGGCATCTACAGAGCTTCCGCGGCACCTCTTAGCTTAAGTGGTCATTTGGAGAGTGTCAACTTGTGCCCCATATTTCACATCCCTTTTCTTCTCTGACTGCACGCATGTTCCGGGTGCTCTCCTCTGGTTTTCAATCGTCTTTATTACAGGGATGACTTTAAGTTTTCCCTAGCATCAAACTTTCTCAACTCTGCATCCAAATGACTAAATGGGTTCACCTCCATTTCAATGCAGACTGGGCTCTAAAACAAACCCTATGGTTTCCAAGACTGTACCTGTTTACAGGAATAGAAATCCCAGTCTTTTTCCCGAGGAGCTGCTGGTGGTTTTGAAGTGTTAACCATGCAGATCAGTGCCCAATATTTAACCACTACACCTCCAGGACTCCATGCCACTCACTCTCAACTATCAATAAAATTATAATCCAGAATATTATCATCATTCACTTAGACCCCACCAATAGTTCCCTGACAACAGGTCTTTCTTTGCTACTCTCACCTTGCCAGTCAATTCTCTACCTAGTAACAACAGTGACCTGTATAAAAGTTCAAGTGTATCATGTCACTTCCCTGGCTTAAAACGATCAGCTGGTGTCCCCTCATTAGGGTTACCCCCTCATCTCGGTGTGTCTAGGTCTTACCTGGTTTTAATATGAAAGCCTCATTTTTAGGAACTACCTCCACCCAAAGCACCCTAGGGAGGCTGGCCCCTCAATCCAACATGTATAACATCAGCATTAAAAATATAATCAAAATTCCTCCATCTGTTAGAGCAGCTGCAAGCTCTTTCACGTGTCATTCTCTTGGACATCTCTTTTCACTCTGACTTTTACTAAATCTGCTCTTGCCACACTGACCGTTGCTGATACCCAAATATATCAAGCTTCTTCCTGCTTCAAGAGTTTCTTGAGTAACCGAATGAATCTAATTAAAAGTAGGAAAGCAAAAGACAATTAGGATGAATGATATTTTACAAAGAAATATGAACACTTTTTCCCTAATAAGTTTTCCTAGGAGTTCTGGGAGTCAGGGTTAATGATCACATCACTTGCTATCCCTGCCCAGGACTCCAAGGGCCCAGCCCTTGTAGAGGGCATCCTGGCCCTTCAACCGGCTGCATAGGTGATGGTCTCCTACTCCAGCCACGACCTGATGCCCAGGAGCAGCTGGTACTCCTGATTTTGCTACTTCATGTCACCACACACATCGCTCAGCTGGACCTTCTCACATGGATCTGTGCCATTTTGGCCCCGAAGCAGGACTCCATTTCTGCCAAGTTGCCTTCAAGGGCGGCATTCATGCACAGCTGAGATAGTAGTTGTGATAGTCTGAATTGCCTAGAGAAACAAATCCAGGGACACTCATATGTGTATGAAAAAGAGCTTTATATAAAGAGTAACTGTATGTTAAGGAAACATCCCAGCCCAGGCCAGATCAAGTCCATAAGTCTGATATTAGCCCATATGTCTGTTAGCAATCTACAAATTCCTCTTCAGACTCATGCAAAACATGCAATGATGCCAAATGCAGGGAGCTCACAAGCCAGTAGGTGGAAGGTCTTGTGAATCCTGTGGTAGTGGAAATATCTCAGTGCTGGCAGGGGTCTACACATGGCTCCTCCAGCTGCAAGGCTCTAGTATAGCTCCGTGTCTTGTCAGCAGAAAGACAAAAGCAGAAAGTGTGTCTCCTGCCTCCAGGGAGGCATACAGGATTTCCTAGAAACCTCAGGAGAAGGCCATGCCCACATGGAGGCCTCATTGGCTATGGCCTGATTGACAGGCTAGACTCCACCCCTTCGCAAGTTGACAGGAGATTACGTAACTGCCACAGTAGCCTAACTTCCAGATTCTGGAGCATACTCCTGTCTTGATGACCTGGAGCTGCTGATCCTCAATTCAGTTGATGAATGAGGCTTTGGCATCCTTCTGGCCAGGTCAATTCCTGGTGCACAATGCACCTCCACGTTGACCTGGCATCCCATGTGGACCTTCCGGACACTCATTTCCTCCTCATGGTTCTATATCAAATAGGCCAGCTCCACCTTCAGTCATTCCATCTCTATCTCCTTGTCAGCTCGCCCAGCACCTTGCTCAGTGCCTGCTCTGTCTTGAACCTGGACCGGACGTCATCTGCTGCCAGATGGGACTGTCAATCTGCAGCAATCTGATCTTGGAGTTCTCGATGGTGGCATCAAGAATCTTGTCCTGCAGGTCGTGATGGTTTTGAAATAGTGGCTGTAGTTGCAGGAAGGCCTACTTGGTCCCACGCTTCTGGTACTAGTTGCGGATCTTCGCTTCCAGCTCACTACTGGCTGTATCCAGGACACACACCTGGCCCAGGTCGGAGGCCAGGCAATCCTTGAGATTCGACATGGTGCTCTTCTCATTGCCAGCCAGCAGCTCTCCAGATGGGGCCAGGATATGCACATCGCCCCCGTTGTCATTCCCAGAGGAAGACGAGGACACGCAGTGAGCAGGAAACGCCATGACCGCCAGAGCTCCCATGACTGCCATGATGTGCAAGGAAGGCACCACCAGCTCCAAGGCCGCAGAACTGCCACTCAGACACCCATGGGCATGGCGACAAATGACTGCCAAGAGCTGTAGGAGAAGCTGGCCCAGAGAGCTGGAAGAGGCTAAACCTATAATAGGCTTATATTTCTTTGTGAAGATGAGCGTTATTTCTATTCATTAAAAAAATAGCCACCAGCTTTACTAATTTATATTACTATCTTGGTTACAGCAGCATTGAATGTTCAGATCCTGCTGTATACATGCTAGGAAGCTTAAAACATGGAGAACTCGATGCATTTGACGTATAAATTCAGGAAGACAAGGGAGCTAGGCTGTGCCTAGCATCCATTAACCAAGTAGCTAATGGGGGCTCTGGACTTGCCAACACAGTACATATGGGAAGAAAACTGGATTTTGTGGCCAGAAACATGGTTCCTGATCGTGGCTTTGTACAGTCTAGTTATGTGTCCTTCAATGAGTTGTTTTATTTTCTGAGCCTGTAACAAAATGTAACTATTTTGCTGTGCATGTATTTAGTTGGCTGGTTGTGGTTGTGTGCAATCAGTAAAATGAGCAAGTTGGGATATATTGTCTCTTTAGACTCTCTCAGCTTGGAATTTTTAAATGAATAATTCTCCTTTGCTTTCTCTCATGTGTTATGCACATTCATATTTTCCAGATACAACTAGAATAAGTGCACAATATATGTGAACCGGATCTATCACGGATGCCCCAAATCAGAGGAAAAGACGCCAACCACATAACATCTCTCCCGCCAAGCCTATGCAGGATATTTTGTATGAATTTTAGAGACATTATTCAGTGAAATGCAGACCGGTTCAAATTATTCATGCCATCCGGCTTTTAGCGATTCCTTAGGGCTCTGTTTCCTTGTCACTGTTGAGCAATTTTTGGATAGTAGGATAAAGTTTCCTTTGCTCAATTTCCTCCTATTTCTTTTCATTATTATCCTTTAGAGCAAACAGCACTCTCTTTCCCATCTCAGTGCTTCTGTCTGCGAGGACTTGGTCGTAATGCGCCACGCCCTCATAGCTTTCTCAGCTAATTTCAGACTCCAAGAGCTTCATGGACATCTTGTTGCTTACATTTTTGCAGAGAGGTAGAATGTAAATTGGGTTATTAATATTTCAAATCTAGTTTCATGATAACATTTAAAATTCCATTTTTGTTTTAAATAGAATTCCCTTACATATTCCATTTCCAAGTGGCAAAAAAATTCTAAGAAAACTCAAAAGTTATATCTCCTGCTGTGTTACTTTTACTGTGGAATGGAGAGGAATTGTCACCAAGTTTGTTCATAGTTTGTTGCTTCAGAAAACCTCACCTTAAATTACTATTTTCTTCTATTTCTATTTCAGATTAAGCATACTCTACTTTTTCCCCTTTATTTTCAAATTTGCTTATTTTGATGCTGCCAGAAATATAATTGGTCCATGCTGCTGAATGCTAGTACATTTCTCTCCCTCCCAGAAGGTTAGTTCTCCATTTCCTAGGATATTTCATGATATTTTCTAAACTCTGTCCTGTCCATTATTTGTATAAAACTAGTTTTCTTTTCCTTACTATTCAGGATAGATGATTTTTACCTGTCATCAGAAATTTTATTAATTTATGTTTTACTTGTTTTGCTGAAATTCATTGTTAATCATTTTTGTATTACGGTAACAGCTTTCATTTTATAACTCATAGTCTCTGCAAAACTATCCAATTGATATTTGCACAGTAGTTGTTGATAAAAATAAATGATAGCATAACTTAAAAATAAAGATTACAACAAATTATATCCAGCAATTGCTAATAAATTATTCTACTTTCCTGGAATGGATAATCTGTTTATGGCTTGGCCAAGCTAGGATACAGCCACAGTACCTCACTATTTGGGTTTCCTTTGTTATTGCTGGAGAGTAGAATCTTCTAATCAGTCTGTGTTTCAACTAGTCCTCTTTCAGACTTGGTTGTGTGTACTTGGAACATTATGGAATTTTTTTAAATGTTAGTTTTCTTTTCTGGTTTTCTTTGTTTAATCATTTTATTGGGGGCTTGTACAGCTCTTATCACAATCCATACATACATCCATTGTGTCAAGAACATTTGTACGTATGTTGCCATCATCATTTTCAAAACATTTTCTTTCTACTTGAGTCCTTGTTATGAGCTCATTTTCCCCCTCCCCCACTGTC
>NW_022107431.1:73698023-73699953 GCF_000313985.2 Echinops telfairi
CTTTGTGATAATCCCATAGATTGCACATTGGAGATTCAATGTATTTTAAAAGGGAAGTAAGATGTGTTCATAGGACTCAGCTATAAGTCAAGTCAGGAATTGCTGTTGTTGTTAAGTGCCATCAAGGCGGTTCTGACTCATGGCAAGTCTATTCATGCGTCAGAATGAAATCCTGGCTGCTCTGGCTCCATTCGGTCCCACCGTCACTGCTGTGTTGAAGCCCATTGTTGCAGCGGCTGTGTCAATCCGTCTTACTAAGAGAACGAATGTGTCTTGAGCTACAACAGATGAATGGTAGTTTTCGACGTACTGTTGAATCCAAAGAAAATCTAAATACCTGGAGCCCCCCAAATGTGACAACTACAGGAGCTTCAAACCCTAATTTTTGCTATTCATAGCTGAACAACATTTCCACAGGGCTCCTCTTTTCTATCCCATTTTTAATTACCTTAGTCCTGACCACCTTGATGAAAATTCTCAGGTAAATAGCTATTAAAATTTAGTTTGAGGGAAATTACACCTTAATTCCTCCTAATGTTAGGAGTTCGGAAAATGATGTTTAGTCCTTGAACTAACCAGTTTCTTTGAAGGAAGAGAGATGAGACTGAACATTAAAACTTGGATGAAAAATTGGTTTTCTACTCACTAATACTTTAAACTTATGCATAGGCACCCTTTGAGCCCAAGATTTAGAGAGGGTCTTATGGTGATAGCTCATCTCTAATACAGGATCCGTGAGTCTTACTGGGACAACTTAGAGGCTGAGGTAACTCGACAGCAAGGGGCTTGAACCACTGAAAGGTTTGCTTATTCATGGAACTTGTGGTCCAGGCTGGCTGTGCTCTGGGACCTTAATGTATTTTAACATGTATTTTAATGAAAAATAATAAGGAAAATGAAAACTTGAAAAGATCTTTACAATCTACTACATGTAGAGGGAGGAAGTTATTATGCATCTTCTTGAAGGTTCATGGAAACTAGTTAGAAAGTGATAGACACTAGAGATTGGTTAAAATTCATTACAAGAAGAAAAATCACAATGATCTAATAAGTGCACGAAAAGCAATTCAACTACCAAACCATTGAAGGAGGTGTAAAATAAAGCATAAGCTAGTCCCTTTGTCAGGAGTATACGGTAAGGGAGACGACAGGGTGACATACATTTTCTGGAGGAAAATCTGTAAAAAATGCATTGCAGTATAAATTGTGCATACTCTTTAACCCAGAATTTGAAATTCTACCAGTTTATCCTCAGGAAAATTTGAAACAAGCACAGAGGTGTGTATAAGGTCATTCAAGCTAGCCTGGATGAGAATGCTGAAAAACTGAAAACAACCTAAACTTTCAAGAAAATAAAGAATTTGGTTCAGGAGAATAAGGATTTGTTTTACATATAACAACACTTTTCTAATTTATTTTTATTGACAGACTAATGTCCAAGATAAGATATTGGAAGAAAATCTACTTATGGGGTGGGGGGGGGAGCTAATTGGAAAAGTTAGCTCAAAATGAGTTATTTTGTTAAATTTTTCTAGAAATAAGCATATTTGTATGCAAATAAATATATATTTTAAATATCAGAACAAACCTTGGCCAAGAAAATTTATATTTGAGCAGATATCAACAATTTAATATTAGCTATGCTTAGTCATATATTTATTTATTGAGCAAACATTGTTTTGTTAAAATTTGGGGGGCAGAAGGGAGGGTACTTTAAATACAGCTATTAAAAAGAAGCCAACAGAGAAATATCCTGTAAAGCAGAGTGTGGATTTGCTGTTTGTGGATGAAAATTCTGTGTTCTGCTCCCTCACAAGGATGTGATGAGTCTTACCAAGCCTACTTTTCAGCTCTTTGGACACAGGGAAAAAGCAGAAGAGGAAAGAAACCAGGCTGGCAGAAGGGTAGCGGGTAAATTCATTTACATCTT
>NW_022107431.1:73703765-73745081 GCF_000313985.2 Echinops telfairi
TGGAGTTAACATGGACTCTTGAGTCCTGTTGGAGCAACTGTTGGAAGAAATTGTTTTGCGGATTAAAAAGCACAGAATATTTGTCTAAGGCCCCTTGCTTGCTTTGGCGATAATATTTCTTTCAAGCCAAAAAATAAAATTAAAGCATGGTTTAATAAAATAAAAATAATAAAATGGATACTGCAGAGGGCATAGGATGCCTGACGGGGTTTAACTAAGGGCAAGTAGCCAAGAGGAATTACTGAAACCCAAATAAAGGCCAAACATGAGGGTGGGACAGGGGGAAAGTAAAAGGAAATCGAGGAAAGAACTAGGAGGCAAAGGACATTTATAGAGGTCTAAATACAGGCATGTGCATATGTAAACATATTTATATATAAAACTATTGATTTATGTACATATATTTATATGTTAAGTATTAAGGTAGCAGACAGCCATTGGGCCTCTACTCAACAACTCCCTCAATGCAAGAATACTTCGTTCCAATAACCCAGCATTCTGTGATGCTCATCTTCCCAACACAATTGCTGAAGGCAAAATGGCTGCATAAGTAAATGTGGTGAAGAAAACTAATGGTGCCTGGCTATCAAAAGATAAAGCATCTGGGATCTTAAAGGCTTGAAGATAAACAAGCAGCCATCTAGCTGAAAAGCAACAAAGCCCACATGAAAGAGGCACATCAGCCTGTGTGGTCATGAGGTGTTGATGGGATCAGGTATCAGGCATCAAAGACCCAGAACAAAAATCATATCAATGTGAATGTGAGGGAGTGCAGAGTGGAGACCCAAAGCCAATCTGTAGACAATTGGACATCCCCTTACAGAAGAGTCACAAAGAAGAGATGGACCAGTCGGGTTGCAGTATAGCGCTGATGAAACATACAACTTTCCCCTAGTTCTTTAATGCTTCCTCCATCCCACTATCATGACCTCAATTCCACCTTGCAAATCGGATTAGAGCAGAGCATGTACACTGGTACAGATAAGAGCTGGAGACACAGGGATTTCAGGACAGATAAGCCCTTCAGGACCAATAATGAGAATAGTGATACCAGGAGGGGAAGGGGAAGGTCGGGGAAGAAATGAGGAAATGATCACAATGATCTGCATATAACCCCTTCCCAGGGGGGTGAACAAACAGAAAAGTGAGTGAAGAGAGACAGCAGTCAGTGTAAGACATCGTGTTAGTCTGTGTAGACTAGAGAAACAAATTCATGGACACTCATGTGTACAAGAAAAAGCTTTATATACAAGAGCAGTTGAATATTGAGAAAACATCCCAGCCCAGCCCAGATCAAATGCATAAGTCTGATATTAGCCCATATGTCCGATATCAATCTATAAAGTCCTCTTCAGACTCACGAAACACATGCAATGATGCTGAATGCAGGAATGCAGGAAGATCACAGGCCAGTAAGTGGAAAGTCTTGTGGATCCAATGATGGTTTAAGCATGTCAGCACTGGCAGGGGCCTCCATGTGGCTTCTCCAGCTCAGGGCACTAGCATAGTTCCATGTGCCTTATCAGTTGCAATGTCTCCCAGGGAGTGAGCCAAGAGAGAGTGTGTCTCCTGCCTCCAAGGAGGAATATTGGAGAAGTTCCTAGAATCCTCAGGCAAAGGTCATGCCCACAAAGAGGCCTCATTGGCTATGACCTGATTGACAGGCTAGACTCCACCCCTTCACTCATAATCCTCTTAAATTGACAACAGATTATATAACTACCACAAACATGAAAAATATATATAAATTACTAAGGATTCATGAGGGGGAGAGAGGGGGTTAATGAGGAGCTCAAGTAGAAAAAAAAATTTTTAATGATGATGGCCACATATGTACAAATGTGCTTGATACAGTGGATGGATGGATGGATTGTGATAAGAGCTGTAAGAGCCCCCAATAAAATGGTTTTTAAAAAGGAGAGTTAGAGTCTCAGAAACTCAAGGGGCAGTTCTATCCTGTCCCTGTGAGTTGGCATTGACTCGATGGCCGGTTGTTTTTTGGTGTCTCAGTCAAACCTTGGGCGCCTTTATGACACTGTGATAAAGGTCTCTCAACCAGACGATTTGTCTTTGTTCTTGTCTTTGTTCGTGGTTTGTCTTTGTCATACTTAAGGCTTAACTTCCCGAGGAGCTGGTGCCCTGAATTTTGATTTATAGTTTCCTAAACGAGAGAATAAATTTCTGTTTGCTAAAGCCATTCACTTGTGGTATTTCTGTTAGAACACTACTAGATAGCAAAGAGTACTTAAATGAAATGAAATCGATCTAGTTTACTATAGCCTTCAGAGATAAATCAATAAATCTAGTTGAAGAAAACTGTGGATTAGGGAGTAAACAAGATATGCTACAAACTTTAGAGTCGTGATTTTAGCACTTCACCTGGGTTCGGTTTAAGCCACAAACCCAAGTCTAAGAAGAAACTGGAACTGAACTTTTGGAAGCGTGGGGGAGGAGAACTTGGAGCCAGATAAGTATCCTTTCATTCTTGCGTAAGGACTAATGGGAGAAATAGTCCAAGTTGATTAAGTGGATTTTTCTTTATTGTTAAGATATTAATTACTCCCACATTGGTCTACAGATTCATCACAGGCCCAGCCAAACTGTCAGCAAGCTATTTTATACATATCAACAAACTTGTTCTAAAATTTAGATGGAAAGACAAAGGATTTAGAAAAGCCCGATACTGAAGGACAAATACGGAAGCTTATACTGCCTGAAAGCTTATACTGCTAGAAAGCTACAGTAATCAAACCAGCACAGAATTGGTGAATGTTCATGGATTGATGTATTCTGATTGTATGACTCAGAAACCATTGTCTTAGGTTTTTGTCTATAAAGCAAAAAGCAAACCATAAATAAAACCCCAAACATTCCCATCTGGTTGACTCTGATCCGTGACAGCCCCATGTGTTACAGGGTAGAGCTGCTCCATAGGGTTTATTTTACTATATTCTCTACAGAAATGCAAATGGAATTTTCATAAACTGTGCCACTCAGGGACTTTCTCAAAGGAACTAAGATAATTAATAATAATAATCTGTGCTCTAATTGGAGACAGATAGTTTTTCCTGCACCCTAAGTAGAAAGAATGATTCTCATAAAAAAATAAAAATAAACAGAAACCCAATCATTTGAGTGGTTAGGGACAAATCTGCAGTCCCTATGAGGTGCAGAAAGAAGCCCTGCGGTGCTGTGGGTAGACTTTGGGCTCAAACCCACCAGTCACTACAGAGGAGAAAGATGAGGCTGTCTGCTCCCATAAAGACTGACAGCCTCAAAACCATATGTGAAGTCACTGTGAGTCAATGTCAATGAGTTTGGTTAAATGAGGTGCAGAAACCTTGTACAAGAATCAAGTGTAAAACCTAGTCTCCAATTAGTGACTCAATAGGGTCTTGGTAACCTTGACATTGTAACATAAAGACTGTGGTAAAATCCAAAAAAGTTCAGGTTTGGGGGAGTAAAGGAGACAGCCCAGGAAAGGTAATAATGGGACAAAGGAAATTGAGATCAAAAAGATTTGAAGGAGATTTAAGTATACATATGTTTAAATACTCATATCAAGGAACCAACAAAAGTTATGGTGTATCTGAAAAGGAAAGAAACAGATTCTGGAAATAAAAAGTCTCTTCATCTAAATTTTCTTATGAATATCCAATTCAAACAGATATATAATAAGTTGTTATGAAACTGCATGATCTAATGAGAAGTTATATATTTTTAAAAACCTGTAAAGAAACATGTTGAGAAAAATCATGTCTCTGGCATATGAATATGGAAGATGTATTTTCTTCATCTGTTCTCCTTTTGAAATTTGCTACAACAACCTATATTTATTTTATGATGAAGCAGTCACTCTGACAACTAGATGGGTGTATTTGAAATATACTTCTCCATTTTAAAAGCAAATCCAGTTACCTTTTCATGATCTTCTATTGATTTTCTTTAGTCCAACTTTCTTTTACAGCATGATTACCAATCCCTATTTTTGACATTAAAATAAATATCTTTCCAGATGTTATTTTCTTATCCTTCCTTTCTAACAAAAAATATTCAACTCTTAAAAGGGAGAGAAGTCCCATCACAAAGTAGAATACATACGCCCCCACCCGGCCCCTGAAGAGGATGAAACACAGAAATGTGGGTGAAAGGAGACAATGGACAGTGCAAGATATTAAATAATAATAACACTATGTAATTGATCGAGGATTCACAAGCGTGGGAGGGAAGGGGGGAGGGGGAAAAGAAGAGCATATACCAAGGGCTCAAGTAGAAAATGTTTTAGAAATGATGATGACAACGTATGTACAAATATGCTTTATACAATTAATGTATGGAATGTTATAAGAGCTGTAAAAACCCCAATAAAATGTGGTGTGTTTTTTTTAAAAAGGAGAAGGGTGGAGATGTAAGACAGAATTTGATTCCTGCTTGTGTTGCACAGGAGCGCCCTGGTGGTGTCGTGGTTTATGTATTCGGTTGCTAACCTCACAGTCAGCAGTTCAAACCCAGTAATTGCTCTAAGGGTGAAAGAGTAGGATTTTTGTTCCAGTAGAGATTTACAGCCTGGGAAACCCAAAGAGGTAGATCTACTCTGTTCTATAGGTTCCCCTATGAATATAAATCGACCCGAGGGCAATGGGCTTGTTTTGTTTCTGTTGTTATTTGGGGGGACAGGAGCTCTATGCTATTGCCACTAAAAACGCTTTCAGCAGATGTAATTGGGGAAAGCTTCCCACGATTCACAATGTTTTCCTTACATTTAGAGAACTCAATCAGTGTACTTCAGACGTCTCTCTCTCTTTTTCTGGGCTGTTTGTCTGAACAGATAGATTTTCCTGACTGAAAATGTGGGAATAATAACAAGGTAGCAAAGTAGCCCACACCTGTTCTTTCTCTGGAAGCCAGCCACCAGCAGGGCACTCATCCTTCGGAGGTTGTGGAGGGGCCCCGTCGCGGTGAACTTGATGAGTCAGGAGCCGCCCAGATCGAGTGTTCCTGTAACCTTCCTAATTCTGGGACTTAGTGAGCAGGCCCGTTTGGCTAATGGACTTAATGCTACAAACTGTATCCTGACCTCTAGCAATAACAGAGGTGACATTTTGACTCAGATTCTTAAATCCTTTGCCTGATTTCTCAAATTAGTCCACAACTATATGACACGGAAGGGTGTTATTTGTTGAAAACCTTCTCAGAAACCCATTTTGTTTTTTGGTTTATAGTAATATGTACACGCAGGTCCCTATTTTTATAATAATAATATTTACCTAAAATGCTGCTTAACATTATGCATTCTGGTTAGTTTAACTTTTGCTATGACTGACCCTAACGTTAGATACCAGTGGGACTCCTACTGTCTGAAACGATCCAGAGGATATCAGAAAATGCAGTGGCTTTCCCAGAATAATTGAACACTGAGTGACTCTCACGGGGAGGGTGGGGGCTGGTCACTCCCACACAGCAGGGCTATGAATGCAATTACTGAAATACTTGTGGGTGTGCTTTGTCTCCAATCTTTTTCATCTTGAAGTGCCAAGACAAAACGCTGACAAAACAAGGATCCAGGATTTTTGTCACCTTTCTTAAAACTCAACTTTTCACATGTCTCAGCTATAGCATTAAAAGTTGGGCAATGAGGCCACACTAATCTATTCTTAATATCGAGACAGTACATTAGGGGCATGGTTGCTTCTCTAGTCCCTCCATCTCAGGCATTAGTCATTCAAAGCATCTTGAAGTCTGTTATTAGTAATTCTATTAATTCCACTTGACTAAATCTTCCTTTCATGAGTCACTGTGCATCGTTTTTCCACTTCTTAAATGAAATAATTTTAATGCAATACTGTTGTGTCAGTTAATATTTTATTGTTATTCTTAGTGCTACATTTTAATGTTATATTCATTATGTGATCTACTACTAAAAACTTACTCAAAGTAAGTTATTAACTCATTTACTTCAGGTTCTGTGAAGAGCTGATATAATCTGTTCACAATTTGTCTACAAGTGATTAGCACAGGTCATACTTCACACCACATGGTGAACCATGACAGCTCTACAGGTCTGGCATGGATGAAGGATTGTTCACTGTTGGTCTCAGTTGCCACTAAGTAGGTTCTGATTCACAGTGCCCCTTTGACAACAGAATGAAGCACTGCCCAGTCCTGTACCATCCTCACAATGTCTGTGGTGTTTGACCCCATTCCTGCAGCCACTGTGTGAATCCATTTTGTTGAGGGGTCTTCCTCTTTTGCCCTACCCTTCTACTTTATCAAGCATGATGCCCTTTTCCAAGGGCTGGGCATTAGTTCGTGAGAAATACCTCCTATGGGTCAAGCACTTATTGGGTTTTAGGGGTGTGTTCTCTCTGCCTTCCTGGAACCCATACATAAATATGTTCACTGAGTAATCATGAAAATACTTGTGCAATTTATAAGCTATGTATACTATAAACAAAACTTTATATGACCAGGAATAAGGAGCCTTGCTGGTGCAGTAGTTACACATTGGGCTATGATCCACAAGGTCAGCAGTTTGAAACTACCAGTCACTCTGTGGGAGAAAGGCCGGGATTTCGACTGCTGTAAAGAATGACAGTCTTAGAAACATACAGAAGCAGTTCTACCATGTCCTGTAGGGTCACAGTGGGCACCATCGACTCGATGGCAGAAGATGACCAGGATGGTAGGAAAACCTGTACCTTAATGATCCCTGTGCTCCAGAGGAATAACAACCACCGTCCAACACTTAGTTACCTCACCATGTAAATAAACGTATAATGTTTAAAAGATTTATTTCCTTAAAGCTCACCAAAAGAAAACGCTGTGTCTATGGGAATAGGGAAATCATTTCAGTGTTACTGGTATCATAATCCAGACATCAGGGCACCTGATCTTGAGCCCCAATCCTGTCTCAACTCCAACCAGAGCCTTAGGAAAGCAGTTTGGGACACCTAATTGCTTGCTTGCAAAATAAAAATATTGGGCCCAGGTCCACTCAAGAATAACACCAATTTAAACCATCTGTGAGTCTATAAAATTAAGAGGAATAGTCTTGATTATTGCATAGCAAAATTATGCCAGTAGAAGTTACTTGCCCTGCAGAAGCTTTAGGAATATTTGAAGTAAGTGAAAAGAAATAGCTGAATTCCTTTCATTCTTCATGAAAATAATGTATTCCCATATAGAATGGCACATAACATAAACAGGACATTTGCTTTCAGTTTGAATATAGCATCTGAATTTCCTAGGCTGAAATTCTCAAAAATGCTTCTGTCCCCTAATGCAAGATGGTGTGGGATATTTTAAATAATTACTACAAGTTAGATTAATTTCTAAGTAAGTACATGCCACCCAGAAGATGTTCCATCTTCTACCAGAACAATGTAAGGCCACCTTAAATGTTATACATATTTGTGGAAACACTTTACTTCTTCCCAGCACACAGGTCATTGACAATTACCTATTTAATAATGTCAGTCTTCTCTACCAGAAGGAACAGTGGTGGCACAGCGGGCTAGGCATTATATGGCTACCCATAAGGTCAGCAGATCAAAACCCCAGTCATGCCACAGGAAAAAGACGAGGGTGTCTGCTCCTATAAAGATTTAATATATTCTCCAAAGCCCCAAGGAACAATTCTACTTTGTCCTATACAGTGGCTCTGAGTTGAAATTGACTGGAAGACAGTGAGTTTGATTAGGTTTGGATTTTCTCTAATAGACAAATAGGTCATTGCTGCATTTGTCAGTCATTTCAGGGACAACCAACCAAACACCTTCAAATCTGGACTCTTAGAACAATCAATCTATTTTTGGCCATAACTTTATGCCAACAGTAGGTTGGTGGTGTCTTAACTGGACGTGGCATGACTCCATGGTGCTCAGCAAACAGCATGGTCAAAGGTACCACCCTTATGCACACCAATTCTGATTTTAAGTGATGGAGCATTCCCTTGTTCTGTTCTTATGACAGCCTCTTGGTTACATGTGAGCACAATGAAGCATTCTCATTCTTCTCAATGCTATCCATTGTTGTTAGGACCCCCGCAGTCAAATGTCTTCCCATGGTCAACACAACAAATAAACCTCTTTCTAGCATTCTTAGCTTTCATCCAAGATCTATTTGACAGCAGCAATGATAGTCCTTGTGCCACATGTTCTTCTTAATCCAGCTTGTATTTCTGGCAACTCTTTGTTGATGCAGTATTGCACAGTTTGGACTTCACTTCTGCAACACTTTTTGACTTATTTTCAACAAAATTTATTTGCACATGATAGTAATGATATTCTATAAGACACTGCAGTCCAGAAACCAGGGTCTTGACAAATTCTTTCATGAGATCTCCAACTTCTTTTCTATCACCAAGGCCGTATTTCCCAACTACGGTGCCTTCCTCTTTGTTTCCACTGTTTGCATTCTAATTGCCAATAATGAATGCACCATACCTTCATGCTTAATCAATTTCAGACTGAAGAAGTTGGTAGAATTCTTCATTTTCTTCACCATTAGCTTTAGTGTTTGGTCTATACGTTTGAATAATAGTTGTATTAATTGGATTTCCCTGAAAGGATATAGATATTATCCTATCAAGACAGCATTGTACTTCATAATAGTACTTAATATGTCCCTTTTGAAGATGGATATGGCACTACTCATTCCCAGCATACTAAACCACATGATTATCTGATTCAGAATAGCCAGTAGAAGTTCATTTCAGTTCAGAAATGCCTAGAATATATATCTATATATATACTAATTCATTTTTGACAATGCACCATTTTCCTAGATTCATATTGTATGCAATCCATAGTCAGATGATTAAGGGATGTTTTCAGCTGTTTCCCCTCATTCTGAGTTGTGCTCCATCAGTCAATGGAGAGTCTGGAAGCTTTAGTCAACCTCAGCATGACAGGCACCTCGACTTTGAGGAGGCAGCTCTTCCCAGTCGTATTTTGAATGTCACACAACCTCAGGGGCTCACCTTCAGGGACTAAAGTTTTGGCGGCAACTTCCTCAGAAACGGAAAGTCGATTCCTTCTTCATAGGCTCTTCTTAGTCTGGAAGCTCCACTGAAACTTGCTCCCCTTGGGTGACCCTGCTGGTACTGAAAAGAGCAACGCCCTCGCTTCCAGCAGCACCGCAATATGCAACATGCAACAACTACAGTATGACAAGTTGACAGAAAACTAGTGTTCTTCATCATGCTTATTCGATGTGTATGCTGATAACAATGATAATAAGCAAATCATCGGAGAAGTTGAACTATATGAAAAAGAACGCCACATCAGGATGGGAGGCAGCTTATTAACAACCTGCGGTATGCAGATGAGGCAACCCTGCTTGCTGAAAGTGAGGGGGACTGGAAGCGCTTACTGATGATGGAGGACTGCAGCCTTCCGTCTGGACTACAATTCAATGTAAAGAGACTCAAAATCCTAATTCTGGATCAATAGACAATATGATTATAAACAGCGAGAAGATGGAAATTGCCAAGAATTTCATTTTGCTTGGATCCACAGTTAAGGTTCAAGGCAACAGGAATCAAAAATCAAATGACATATTGCATTAGGCAACTCTGCTGCACAAGAGTTCTTCGAAGTATTCTAGAGCAAGGGTGCCACTTTAAAGACTAAGCTGTGCCTGATTCAAGCCATGGGATTTTATAATCACCTCATAGTCATGTTGGACGACAAATAAGGAAGACTACAGAAGAACTGGTGTATTTGAATCAGTGTGCTGGTGAAGCATACTGAAACTATTGTGGACTGCTGGAAGAACGAACGAACACATCTGTCTTGGAAGAAGTACAACCAGAATGCCCTTCAGAGGTGATGAGTGTGATTTTGTCTCACATAGTTTAGATGTATCATCCAGAGACACCAGTCCCTTGGGAAAAGACCTCATGCTTGGTGGAGTGTACGGTCAGCTAAAAAGAGGCAAGCTGCCAAGGAGATGAACTGACACAATGGCAGCAGACCCTGTGTCATTATTGTGCATGGGGTCACTATGAGTCAAGGCCAACTTGGTAGCACCTACCAAGAACAACAGTCTTACTGCCTGCTGGGTTCAGATCTGCTCCACACATCTCTCATTCTGAAACAAAGATCGAAGAAACGATGGCCACATGGGGCATCGTGGTATGTAAGGAGAAATAGTACAAAAGGAAACAGAAATGTACAATACTACTGAAGCCTCACTTAAAAATTGGAACACTGTCTTTTCTGACCACATTTCATAGATCAATTCAATAGCATGGACTAATCCCAAATCAACATGGCTGGGAAATATATTCTACTAATGAACTAGGGGAGGAGAGAGTGAGTTGTTGAAGAGTAAGAAAATCGACAGCGTTGTTGAATATCCACCACATAGCACAGTTCATAGCACATTGTGGATATTAAATTTTTTATTAGGAATTCATAAAATTTGAGAACATGTCATTAATCTTTCCAAAATATCCCCTGTTCTCTTGTTTATAGTTGAAGTGTAGAGTGTCTTTATCCTCTCTGATGATTATAATACTGATTCCTTTTGCCCAATTCAGCCTGGGTCAGGGAAGGATTTGCCATCACATCCCCAGTTAATAGTTCAGTGATGTTTGCACAGTTCAAGAAATATTTTTAAACAGACGAATGAATAAATGTATGCATCTATGGGTCATATGTTGTTATCTTAGTTTGTTTTCCAAATAATAATATTAAGATCCCGATTTAGGAAATGGCGAATCTGAGACAGTGTCAGCATTACTTTCTATGTAAACTTAAAAGGTAATATTCTTTTTTGTGGACTCTATTTATTTATCATCATTTCCTAAATGGCAATTAAGTCAAATGCGCTCTACTTCAATTATAAGGAAGAAAGAGTGAATGTGTTGGGAAAACATTCAAACCACCCAGAGGCTCTGTTGAAGAAAAATAAGATTACCTGTTTTCATAAAGATTTACCATCTCAATGGCCTGATACAGAGCCAGTACAAGTTGGAATTGTCTCAGTGCAGTGGGTGGCGATGATCAGAAGATCACCATGGAAATTATTTTATATTTCAGCATTGGTATTTTAAGCATAATTACCATTATCTTAAAAATTAGTATTTCATTTCTCATGGAGATATCTTACTCTATTGTTACATTAGCCTTTACTGTTAATTAGAATAAAGTTTTTATGTATCTATTATACACAAAGCTCTGTTTGCTATACAAAGGCTTATAAGAAATTGTCTCTATTGTTCATGGTTTGCTATCTGGTTAAAGAGGTAGACATGCTATTCTCCAAAGGAGCTATAGCAATATCAGATGACTGCTAAGTAAGTTAAACATAAGCTACAAGAATTCGGAGAATAAAGATAATGCCCTGCAAAGATGATTAGAGAAACCTCATGGAAGGAGTAGAATTTAATCGAGCCTCAGAAAATGAGTAAAAATTCTGTAACTGAGTTCGAGAGGGAGGGTATGTCAAGGTGAACGAATATAATGAATAAAAAGGAAATGGCATAAACCAGCAGTATCAACCAGGGCAGAGTAGAAGCTACATGGAGAAGCTAACCAGAGAGAAGGCTAGAAAACAATAGAAAACATGGTGAAGTTAAACACATAAAATGATGAACCAAGAAGCTCTTCATTAAAACTTATAAGCATTTTTAAACTCACATTTTCTCATTAGGGAGGCACTATGATGAAAGCATGTTTTTAGAAATATTAATTTGGCCATAATATACTTAATGAATTTGTTAGCAGTAGATAGAGAAAAAGTAGCCAACCACCCCCCAAAAATCATTAACATATAAAGGAAGACTATGTGTCCTAGCTGGTGACATAGTAGGATATGTATTGGGCTGTTAACTGCAAGGTCAGCAGTTTGAAACCACCAGTTGCTTCATAGGGAAAAAGATTAAATTTTCTATTCCCGCAAAGAGCTAAAGTTTTGGAAACCCACAGGGGCGGTTCTATTCTATCCTATAGGCTAACTATGATTTACAATTGACTTGGTGGTAGTGCGTTTCATTCGGTTTATAGCAGAAATACAATTGGTTGGCTTTGAAGAAAAAAAATCACAAAGTCTGGATTCAGGGAAAAGGCATCTTTCTCTGCTGGTTCTGAGGGAAGGTTCTTCTCTGTTTTTAGCTTCTAGACTTTGGTTTCTTATATTCCTCATCCATGTTTCCTTCTTGTACTTCGAGAAAAAATCTTGAGATGTCCTTTTTGACGATGAATGCAACACCATTCCTCTTGGATCTGTCGTTCCCAGTAAAGTAAACCATGTGACTGTCTGATTCAAAATGGCAAATACCTGTCCATTTCAGCTCATTAATGTAGAGGATATTTATCTTTATGTCTTCATTTCGTTTTTATGACATCCAAGTTTCCTAGATCCAGACTTCATAGTTTTAATCGCCTCCTATGCATGTGAAAGCCGGTCATTGAATAAGGAAGACCAACAAAGAGTTGGTGCAAAACAAATGCAACCACATCAGACCGCTCCGTAGAAGCAAGGATGGTGAGACTTTGCCTCACAGACTTTAGACATGCCATCAAGAGAGACCAGTCCCTGGAGAAGGACATCATGCTTGGGAAAGTAGAGAGGCCATGAAAACGGAAGGCTCTCGAGAATACGGCTGCACACAGCAGCTGCAGCAATGGCCTCAAACATAAGAACAATGAGAGGTTGGCACGGACTGGGCCCTGATTGGTTCTGTTGTACATGTTACTATGAGTGGGCAGTGACTAATGGCACCTACTAGTAATGATATTGATAATATGTTTCCGTGATTATTTAATCGACTCTTTTTATATCTCCGAGCGATTGACTTAATTCATGCCTCACAGTGGTATAGCTTCACTAACATAACAAAGAAACCTTATTCCCAGATGCTATTATATCCATAGTGTAAATTTTAGGATTTAAAATACATTTGGGGGGAATACAATTTAATACTTAATAATACTCAAATGAGGGTGGGTAGCTAAGTTTTTAGAAAGGACTAATTAGTAAGTACAAAATCAACAGGATTAGAAATCTTTAGTTTATAAAAGAATGGGCCCAGAGTACAGAAGGAATTTTGGATTGGGCTAGTGCTTGGAAAAAGAGAATAGAAGAAAAAGTAAGGGTCAAAGAGATAGTTTCATCAGAGATAGAATTTGGTGATTCTAATTTAAAAGCATAAGCTGAATCAAAACTTACATATTATCTATCAAAGTTTAATGTAAAATAAGAGAAATGTCTATTTGCCCATGCATTTCCAGAGAACTTTCATTGGGAGAAAAAAGAAGTCCTGAAAATAATAAAATTATTCTTAATTAAAACAGTAATACCAATGCTAAAGGCACAGTACATGGGTAAATAAGAAGTTCTGTGCTTATTTTAGGTATCTTAAAGTGTAATTACAATATTTTTCTCTTTTTTTATGTTACACCACATTTTGCCCCAGAATAATGTCTTTAATAGGCTCATTTTTTCCTGCTTAGAAAGATAATTACTTCTGTAATGTTAAATATTTGGCTAAGTTATTTATCAACCTCAAAACGCCTTAATATTTTTACACATAAACTGATTTTTGTATTTTCCCATTGATTGAACTGTTATCTCATTGTTTAATCAAATAAAATCTATAGTTTAAAATACCCTCAGAAAGCAGCTATCGATTCAGAAAACAAAGGAAAGACAGATCTACATCTTCAACAAATTGAAGCTCATTCAAAAATAGATAATATTTCACAGGATTTATTAAGTGAATAAATTGAACTAACATCGACCTTTCTATCCACAGTCTAAGCCAACTTTTTTTTCTCTCAATTGGGGAATCTAAACAATTTAAGACAGTGCTTGTAGAAGTGATGGAGTGGTCATTGCTTGCTGGTTGTCAGGCAGCCCAGGCTAAGCATAGACAGTTTGTGAGTTTGGGCACTAGCACTAGAGGCAGAGGAGACTAGAGTGTGGGTTGCAAATGCAACACTTCTTAGAGATGAAACTCACATGGTCTACATTGAAACATGATTCATGAATTTCTATCAAGTGAAGGATAACTTACACTATTTTAGACAGCTTGTCATCAATTCTTCTTCAAAGAAAGATGTTCCCTATTAGTCAGAGTAATGCAATTGCTTAGTTTTCCATTCTTACTCTAGTGGTTTTTGGTGTTGAATGGTCTTTAGTAGTGAGGTGGATTATGTACTGAACTGCTAACCACAAGGTTGACTGTTCAAGCCCAATAGGTTCTCTGAGGGAGAAAGATGAGGCTGTCTGCTCCCATAAGGATTTAAAGTCTTAGAAATCCAAAGGGGAAGTCCTACTCTGTCCTATAGGTTTCCTCAGTCAGAATTGGCTTATGGACAGTGAGTTTTCCCATTTTGGTAATTTCTAACATGAAGCAACAAATATGCCAATATGCATAGCTATACATGCACAGAAAACTAAAGAAGAGAATGTTTGTGGGAAGAGTGGGGAAAAGATAGAAAAGAAGAGAGGAAGAGCTACAGAGAGAAATAGGAGAGGGAGTGAAAGAGGGAAGGAAGGAGAGAGAGGCAGACAGAGAATTAGGTCAAACTGATGTAATTAATGAAGAGGTATAAAGTTGTAATTTGCATATACAGTATGAAGAATATGTATTTCGTTCTCAAAAGAATACATTACAAATATTTTCATTGCTTATGGATTACACTATCACCAAGTACGATATTATCAATAGATGAGAAAATCCCCTGTGAATGTTTTCCATCCATAAATGTGTTCATTTGTACTATGGTTAATAACTCCAAAATACACAGGCCTGACTCCATGTCACTGAGGGGAGATTTTAGCTGCAGGCCTTGCCTTTGTTCCTTGAAAACTGTCAGCCGGCACCGAAGAAAATAATATATTTCCTACTTGTCTCTGGATATCAGGATACCCAAAGTAAGATTTATCCTCATTTGTAAACTGAAATATTTCAGTGTGAAAGAACTAGCAACATAAGAGTTCACTGGAGAAATTATTAACTGAACACAGAACTTCTAAATAAGAACAATGTAGGAGTAGCCATATATTTCAAATGTGTGGACATCTACCAGTTTTCTAATTCAACTAAAAGCAAAGCAGGACAATTGGAATCACCATCAATGTACCTCTTAGTATGTCCTGAATTGAAACTCTTCCTCATTTTCCCATATACTTCCAATTTTACCTCCAAAATACCCTTTGGTAATCATCTCTACTGTTTCCAAAATTATCTGTCAGTTTTTCATAATACAGGCATACCTTTGAAATAGTGAATGTTTGATGACAGACCATACCACGAGACTTCGGACAGGGCAAAATATGACAAAATACCAATTTATAAACTATCAAGGGCTCACGAGGGAGGGTGGAGTGGGGAGGGAGGGGAAAAATGAGGACCTAATGTCGGGGGTTTAAGTGGAGAGGAAATTTTTTGAGAATGATGTACAAATGCACTTTACACAATTGATGTGTGTATGGATTGCTATAACAGTTATATGAGCCCCTAATAAAATGTTTAAAAAAAAGAAAGTAAGTTACATGAATTTTTTTCACTTTGATCTCTTTACATTTCTTTTTCAAATGCATTGGGCTTAAAAGTGTTAATGTTCACAGTAGATCAGGGAAGGGTGTGTAAGGAATTGATGTTTGTAAGAAATAGGTTTAGAAAATCTAACAATTTCAAGTTCTTATTGTTGCTTTCTTTTGTCTTCATCACACCTCAAAGGAAATCATTCAAAAACCAAACCCACTGCCATCGAGTCAATTCCGGCCCATAGCAAGCCTACATGACCAAGTAGAACTGCCTCAAACGGTTTCTACGCCTAGAAATCATCACAGAAACAGACTGTCTCGTCTGTCTTCAGCAAAGCCGGGGTGGCTTGAACTTCCGACCTTTCAGTTAGCAGCCCTATGTTTACCCACTGGGCCACCTAGACTCCTTCAAAGAAGACCGGCAGGACCACAATTGCTCCACAAAGGACACATGACGGCGAGCACAAACTGAGCGTAGATTGATAAATTAGATAATAATAAACCCTGGACTTCCTGACACTGTCCTCTCCTAAAAGTAGTCATATACATATAAATCACCATTGAAACTTACTTAAAATAGAGTCTTGCAATCGACTGAAACGCAGAATCTGATTAAGTAATCTGGCATAGAGGCTATAAATCTAAATTTTTTAGCATTCTCCCAGGTAATACTGATGCATGGTCCTCAAATTGCAATCATTACTCCAGAAATAAGAGGAATAAACAACCGAAACTCCTCTTTGTTCTAATTTGTCAAACAAAGGAATATTGATGACAGAATCAGCAGTGATAGAAACCCAGCAAATAAATGATCCCGCAGTCATCAGGCTCACTGGTAACAGAGAAAAATACAAGGCCGAAGTACGCATCTACCTTCAACTTTCAGGACTTCAGCTCTCCCGAAATGTGAGCTATGAGATAGATCAGGTCATGGGAGTAGAACGACCTGACGTCCCTTTAGGATGCTGCCACATGTAATAAAAGATATCAGTTCTTATTAAAGCTACAATGGCATATTTCTCCAGCTGTTTCACTGTTTCACCATTGCTGAATTCCTTCGAGCCCAGTTCATTGGTTGCTCTCTTGCTCTATGTTTATAAGCCTCTACTAGGTTCACTTTCCTCCTTCAGCTGTCTACAACTGGAGTCCTTCATTTCATCCAATTGATCGTCAACATACTCCCCGTGAGGTCATATCACTAAACTCCCGACCTAAGGTCAACCAACCCTCGTCTTTACTTCTGTTTCTATTGAACACCAATGAATAAAAACTATACAGCTCTGCCCAATGATACTTCTACAATATCTGATCTTTCTCCCCGATGGAATCTTAAGACCACATCTTTTTTTTGTCCTTCCCCTTGTCAGCACTGCCTCTTTTATAGTCACAGGGGTCATTCTAAGTCTGCATTATTTTGCTCAAAGGCGCTGCTAATTTTACATAAGGGGGTAGGGGTGGGGGGAGAGACAGAATTGATCACATATGAACTATTTCAGCATTTCATCTCATCATGCATACACATTTATATCTATATTTCTTTCCAAAATGCCTGCGTAGTATTCATGGCTATACGCATCCATTCCTTTCTAGAAAAATAGTGCTTCCACACAAAGATGATATGTTTATTCCATTTCTTCCAAGATTTGTGCCTCATTAATTTTACCCCTCTCCTTCCTTATCAACATCTCTTTCTCCATGACTCTTTCCCCTCAATATTTTCAAGACTATTTATCGTTAAAAATACAAAAAGTTTCATCAAACTCACAGTATTCCTTTTGATTTTTGTGATTTGTAGCTAGTTGCTATCAAGATGGCTGGAATTCCTAGTGGCCCATGTACAGCAGCCTGAAACGCTGCCTGAGCGGCCACCATGTTTACCGGTGTTGGTGGGCTTGGGGCCCTTTGGTGGTCAGTGTGCATTTTCAGTGCCTTCCACCCTAGGCGATTCCTTTTCCAGCACCGTATCGTGCCATGTTCTGGTGTGATCCACAGGGCATGCGTTGACTGCGATTTGGAAATAGATTGCTAGGCCATTTTCCCCAGGCGCTCTCAGTCAGAAAGCGCCACGGGACGCTTTACATCCTGGTGGCGCAGCTTCCAGCACAAAAGCCTCCATAGTAAGTCACGAAGAGAGTTGGCATTAGTCCGTAGAACTATTCCTTTTACTTCTCTTACCTTCCGGTAAAAACACATACAGCAATAACTCAAGTACATTTTCTTTTTATATCTTCCCTTCTTTTTTTTTTTTAACTCTCTAAACACGCCTTACTCTCCTGTCTTCTTATGGAAACAGACATTACCCAGGTCATGACCTTCGCATTTACAAATCCTAGAGTCACTTCTCAATAAGTGGGCTACAAGATCTCTTGGTACAATTGTCTTCTTGGTTCGAGACGTGTCATCTTCCTTGATGCTCTGTTGCAGACATCTCCCCCGAGTTTCCTTTCATCTTGTAGTTATGAGGATGAGTTTTATAGTCAGCATATTTCTATAACTTTCCAATGATGTAACCTCTTTGACCCCAGTTTCCTCCTCAAGTAAAAGGACGATGCTAATACTTACTTCTAGTAAGACGTAGTAGTCCAGTACGGTAAATTGTCATTGGCACAATATTGATTCAAGTGTTATGTAGTTGTTGTAGTTATTATAATTACTATTACAATTTCAATGTGTTCCTAATTTTAGAACGTTTTCAAATGTATCATATTTTGTTTTGGGTAAAATATATACTCCTGATCCCCAAGCTTAACAAATTACTCTTGATAGAGTCCAATAATCTGAAGGAACAACTTTGTGTATGTGTCTGTTAAAATATATATCCCAGGATCTCAAACCTAACACAGATTCTGGGTGAAGACCAATAATCAGTATTTTAAGAATTTTCTCAAGTGATTCTTCTGCCCATTGCAGTGGGAGAGCCATTGTTTCATCCCCCTTTCAATTGGCAAAGACCTTGAAGTTAGACAGATCTGAGATCAAGACTGAGGTTATTTCCTTGCATAAATTGCTGCTTCCTTCATGTTTCTAAAATTACCTTAGTCCATCTACTACATCGTCTTATGGAGAAGATAAAATTCGATGATTATACCAAATAAATTTTGTCCTTTGATATATGAAGAGAGGTTTATTTTTAATGGCCTGTGGTGTTTGTTCACCACTTCTCTGTCAGTTTGTCATACTATGGTGGCTTGTGTATTGCTATGATGCTGGAAATTAGGTTACTGCCATTTCAACTCCCAGTAGGGTCACCCAAAGTGAGCAGATTTCAGCAGGGCTTTGAGTCTAAGAACAGACTCAAAGAAAAATAAGCTGTTCGCTTCAGAGAAATTAGCCAGTGAAAACCTTCTAGATAGCGCGGAGACATTATGAGATACTGAAAAGCGCCTGAATAACAGCAGAACACTGTCAGAAACAGTGCCAGATGGTGAGCCTCTCACGTCTCAAAGTCTTCGCAATATGGTTGAGGAAGAGCGACCTTCTCAGCGTATTGTTGACCAGAATGACATGGATAGAGCAAAGCCTTGGAGACTTTCGTTTGCTGATGAGGCACGATTTAAAATGATAAGACACAGCTGCAACAGCAACTAAGCATTGAAATTTGGAATGTGTGAAATATAAATCTGAGAAAATTGGAAGTAAAATTGAAATGGAATGCATAAAAATCAATATCTTAGAAGTTAGTGAGTTGAAATGGAACGACAGAGTCGAGAGGAATGATGTTACATTTATCATCGCAAAGGACATTTCAAGATCTATCTTGAAGCACAATGCTGTCTGTGATAGGATAATTGTCTGCATACAAAGAAATCCAGTCAATACAACTATTATTCAAATGCAGGCACCAACTACAGTGAAAATGATGCCCAAATTGAATAATTCTACTCATTTCTTCAGTCTAAAATTGATCAAACAGGCAATCAAGATGCATTAATAATTATTGGTAAATAGAATGCAAAAATTGGAAACAAATAGGAAAGAACAGTAGTTGGAATACCAGGTCCTGGTAATAGAAACAAAGCTGGATATCACATCATAGAATTTTGCAAGGATAAAAACAGAATTTTGTAAGACCAATGACTTCTAAATAGAAAATACCTTTGTTAAACAATACAAACCACAACTATACATGTGAACTTCTCCAGGAATCAAATTTGACTATATCTGTGAGAATGAATGATGGAAAAGCTTAATATGAGCAGCTAAAACCAGGGCATGGGTGGACTATGGAATATACCCCCAGTTGCTATTATGTAAGTTCAGGTTAAAAGTGGAGAAAATTAAACAAGTTGATGTGAGCCAAAATACAACTTGTGTCTATCCCACCTGAAGTTAGAGACCATATAAGGAAGAGATTTGCTGCATTGAGAAATAATTAAGAAGACCTGTTAAGCTGTGAGGTGACATCAAGATCATCCATGAAGAAAGCAGAAGGTCATTAAAAAGATAGGAAATGAAGAAAAGAGCAAAATGGATGTCAGAAGAGACTCTGAAACTTGCTGTTGTCCATGTTACCCAAGTCAAATGAACGAAATGATGAAGTCAGAGAGCTGAACAGACCCTCTCAAAGGGCATGTTCAGAGGACGAAGTAAAATATTATAATGAAATGCGTAAAGACCTAGAGTTAGAAAACCAAAATGGAAGAACACAATCAGAATACCTTAACCTGAAAGAACTGAAAAAAAATATATATCAAGTCCTGGGTTGCAATACTGAAATATTCTATGGGCAACACACTGAACCATGCAGCAAACATCCAAAGAAGATGGAAAGAATACAGAGGCAATCTACCAAATACAGCTAGTTGACATTCCACCATTTCAGGAGGTACTATATGAGCAAGAACCAATAGTGCTGAAGGAAGAATTTCAAGCTGTACTGAAAGTGTTAGCCCAAAACAAGGCTATAGAAATACCAATTGAAATGGTTCAACAAGTTGATGAAACATTGCAGCCACTTCTCTATGCCAGGAAATTTGGAAGACAGCTACTTGGCCAACTGACTGGAAGAGATACATATATGTCCTAATTTGAGAGAAAGGTGACCCAATAGAATGCACAAAATATAGAACAATATTGGCATTACTTACATGTACATATAATTTTACTTGAAGATCATTCAATAAAGGTTGTAGCAGTACATTGACAGGGAGCTTCCAGAGGTTCAGGCCAGATGCAGGAAGGGGTGTAGAACAAGAGATATCATTCTTGATGTCAGATTTATCTTGTCTGAATGTAATAGATACGAGAAAAATATTTATTGTGTTTTATTGACTATGCCATGGAATTTGACTGTGTGGATCATAAACTATGGAGAGTCTTGAGGTGAATCGGAATTTCAGAACACTTCATTGTGCTCCTGCAGAACTTGTTCATGAATCAAGAGGCAGTTGGGAAACAGGACAAGGGAACACTCCCTGGTTTAATATCAGCAAAGATATGTGTCAGGGTGGTATCCTCTCACCATACTTGTTCAGTCTCTCTGCTGAGCAAATTTAGAGAAACTGGTTTACATGAAGAAGAAATGTGACATAAGGTTTGGTGGAAGGCCGAGTAACAACCTGTGATTTGCAGATGACTCCACCTTGATTGCTGAAAGTGAGGGGGACTTGAAGCCCTCACTGATGCACATCAAGGATTGCAGCTTTCAGTATAGATTATGACTCTGTGAAGAAGCCAGAAATTCTCACAACTACGCTAACCTAGGTAACCTCCTGATAGAAGAAGAAAAATGTGAAGACGTCAACAATTTTTTCTTACTTGGATCCATACTTTAATGCTCATGGAGGCAGCAGCCAAGAGATGCAAAGGCACAGTACATTAAGTAAATCTGCTGTAGGGGACCTTTCAAAAGGTAGGAGACCTTTTGAAAAGCAAGAAGGTTACTTTGAGGACTAAGGTGCACTTGACACAAGCTATGATATTTTCTTTCATTTTGTATGTGTGTGAAAGTTGGACACTGAGTCGGGGAGCGTGAAGAAGAACTGAGGCATTTCAACCACGGCCTATTGAAAGTACCACAACGGCCAAGAACAAACAGATCTGTCTTGGAAGAAGTGTAGCCTGGATGTTCGTTACAGGCAAGGATAGAAAGACTTCATCTCGAGGACTTTGGATATGTTATCAAGAGAGATTAGCCCCTAGAAAAAGACATCATGCTTGGTAAAGAAGGGGTGCGATAAAAAAGAGAAAGGCCCTCAAAGAGAGGGATTGACAAAGTGGCTGCGCGAATGGGCTCAGACATAAGAACAACTTTGTGGATGGCGCAGGACCAAGTGGTTGTACATCTGATCACTAGATGTCTAAACCAACTTTCAGACACTAACAGGAGCATGCTGTCTGTAAAGGAGGCCTGTTGGTGCTATGGGTTAGACTGCTAACTACAAGGATAGTGGTTCAAATCCCTCAGCCACTATGGGAGAGAAAGAAGAAGCTAGCAGCTCAGGTAAAGTTTTAGTCTTGGAAACCATATACGGGGATTGATATGAGTTGGAATTGATTCTATGGCAGTGGGATTGTGGTTTGCTTTTGCTTTTTGATGTAAAAGAGCACACTGTTCTCTTGAGAGGCCACTAATACATGCTTTTAATCTTTCCCATTTTTATCTTTATTCAGTGTATGAAATGCAAATCCCATCCCTCCAAATGTATTTACCTTCAAGTTTAATTAATTTAGGTTCCCCTCTCCCCAGAATCAAAACAGCTTAAGTTTCCTTAGTTAACGATAGGTCAAGGAAGTATGACAGTAAATTAGAAGCAAAAAGACCAAGAAAAAAATCGTAAGGGTGACAGTAGTTTAGAATTAACAGACCAAGAAAAATAGGATGAAGTTTAGAGTATTATATATTATAAAATGAGTTTTAAATGGACTAGGCTACTCTGCAGTTAAAGTACCATCTATCAGTGAATATTGCTCATGCGTTGAAATTCTACAATATAATCAGCATCGTGCTAGTTAATGAAGAGTCTCACTCCAGGTCAAAATCCCAAGTGTGATCTGTCTGGCACAACCACAGACAATTACAAATGCTTTCCCTGGCAGGCACCAATGGGGAAAAGTTGCCCTAGATGTTGATCATTGTGAGTGCCTGGCAATCTCAGGAAGGAGCTGGAGTCCAGAACTCAGAAGCACCTTCTTTCCTTCACCCATCACACTTTTTTCCCTTTCTTTTAAACAGCAAAGTTCTTTTATTGTAAAGGGTACACTTGCTCTTTATACAATACCGAGTCACCTGGATTCCATACCTGCTGAGCCATTTAGCACCTTTATTAAAGGCTTACATGCCAGAGCCGTGTCCTAGACATCTCAGGGGAATGGGACTGACATTCCTTGTCTGTTCTATTGTCTACGAGCAGACAAACAATGGACAACTAACTGATCAATATAACATTGATGGCTCATAGTAAGAGCTAGGAAGGAAATCAATGCGATGAGAGAGAAGAAGAGAAGACCTGCTTGGATAGTTGGTCATGAAAGACTACTTGTACCATAGTGAATTATGGGAGTGCGGAGTGGAGACCCAAAGCCCATGAGTAGGCCACTGGAGATCCCCTTGCAGAGGGATCTCGGGGAGGAGACGAGCCAGTCAGGGTGCGATGTAACAATGATGAAAAATACAACTTTCCTCTAGTTCCTAAATGTTTCCTCCCCGCTCCCACTATCATGACACGAATTCTACCTTGCAAGTCTGGCTAGACCAGAGGATGTACACTGGTACAGATAGGAACTGGAAACATAGGGAATCCAGGGCAGATGATCCCTTCAGGACCAGTGGTGTGAGTGGTGATACAGGGAGGGTAGAGGGAGAGTGGGTAAGAAAGAGGGAACCGATTACAAGGAACTATAAGTGACCTCCTCCCTGGGGGACGGACAACCGAAAAGTGGGTGAAGGGAGACGTCGGACAGGGCAAGATATGACAAAATACCAATTTATAAACTATCAAGGGCTCATGAGGGAGGGGGTAGCGGGGAGGGAGGGGAAAAATGAGGACCTCTGCTGGGGGCTTAAGTGGAGAGAAAATGTTTTGAGAATGATGAGGGCAATGAATGTACAAATGCGCTTTACACAATTGATGTGTGTATGGATTGTGATAAGAGTTGTATGAGCCCCTAATAAAATGATTAAAAAAAAAACCACCAACTGTGTTCCCAAAAAATAAAGAAAGAAAAAAAAAAAGAAATGGCTTAAAGGGAAACCCAAAGATTAATCAAGAACTTTCACGGTGAAGAGCAAGGGAAAGGAAATTCGGGTGAAGCAATAGTATGTAAAAAGATTCTGGGGTGATACAAAGCATGGTGTCTTCCAAGATCTGTCACATGATGGGACAGTTATGTGACGTGAAGTTGGTGAGGTAGAGTGGAAGACGGTGTATGCTTGTGTCTGGGTATTATAAAGAGTAAGGAAAATAAGAGGTGTAGTTCATAGCACCATGCCCATAGCATTTACTAAATAAGGTATAGGTGTGTGGTAGCAATCTAGAGTTAGAATTGTACATATTATCAGGAGAGACTAATCCCTGAAAATGGTTATCAGGCTTGGCAAAGTGAAAGGTTGGGAAAAAAGAGGAAGATCCTCAAGGAAAGTAGACTGACACAGAGGCTGCAGCCATGGAGTCAAACATAACAATGTGAGGATTACCCAGGAAGGGGTGGAATTTCATTCTGTTTTACATGTGGTCTCTGAATCCGAACTGTAGCTATAGCATTTCAGACAAAAACAGCATGTATCTAAGTTTACACACAAGAAAACGAAGACCAAGTGTGTCAGAATTGGGACCATACCCATCACACTCTTATATCTACATTCCTAACTCAGCCACCTCCATCCAGAAATCTCCTTACTGGGAAGCCCTGGAGCCTCTGCCAAGATCACTTTATTGGTGGCCTTTGACTGTAGCACTCTGACTCGCTCTGTCTCTGTGCTTGTCCTCTCAGGGAGCTCTTTCCCCTCTACCTCCCCTCTGGCTGTTGGCTCTTTGACAGAGCAGGGACCTTTTGTGCGGTGCTTCTTCAGCAGTGAGAAGCCTGCCTGACCAGAGAGGTTCTGTGCAGAAAAATGGAACACTGGGGAAGGAGTTATCCTTTCATTTATGGTCTTTCGCTTATATAATCACAGCAAATCAGGATAGGCTTGACAGTTGCTTTAGGTTGATTTATTATCTAAGTGACCATTTCCACACCGGTACCTCTGAGTAGCTAATGTGGGGCATACAAATAAATAACCAGAGTGGAGCTTAGTCCTTAAAGATCTCATCATTTAATTGAGTTCAAAGAACTGAAAAACCTGAAAAAGACATACATGTAAGCAATAAATGTATTGAATTAAAATATAATTGTAATTACCATTTGTAAGACAGTACGATGTGCTGGAGGTGATCCAGAAAAGTAAACAATACTAACTGTATAACAAATAAAGCAGTAAATGAAGGATGCTGTATTCATAGGTAGTCTAGAGCAGTGTTCCCAATATCATCCCCTAGGGGGCACTGAGCTGGTCTGAAGAGGTTGTGAAATAAATATTTCTAATTTAGCTTGGATTTGGTACTATAGTACAAAAGTTTTTAATTTCCAGGGGCAGAGAATTTTTTTTTTCCTGAAAAGGGAGCAGTGGGCCAAATCAGTTTGGGGAGCTATGGTATAAAGGATAAGAAAAGGAGAAGGACAAGAGGAATCACAGAGAGTGGATTAATGTTGGCCTCCCGATTGCCTTCACGTTGGTTCTGACTCACAATGACCCTCTAAGACAGATCAGCGTTCCCCATTGGGTTCCCAAGGCTCTAAGTCTTTATGGAAGCAGACGGCCACATCTTTTGCACCAACTTGTTTAACAACTGACCTTTCAGTTAGCAGTGGGGTTTTCACCACTGTAGCACCAGGGGTCCTTGGTGTAGAACTAGCCAAAACAGAGAGAGAGAGAAACATTTGGTGTGGAGTCAATCCCAACTCCCGGGAAGCATACATAGGGTTTCTCCAGCGGTAACTCTTATGGGAGCAAACAATCTCATCTTTCTCCTGTAGCAACACTGATGGGTTGGAAGCACCAACCTTGTCGTTAGCTGTCCAACTCCTACCCAACAGTGCTGCCATTAGAGGACCTTGATACAGAACTAGTCACTCTCAAATGCCTACATCAGATGTCCTAGATTAAAAAATATAGCACATTCAAATTTTCTCCTAGTCTCTTTTTTTCTGGGAGCTGTGGGTGACTGGGCTATATAACTAAGTGCTATATTAAATGCATAACTTTCTCTATTCCGTCATGAAAGAGAAAAGGCATTGCAGAAGTCATCTGGCAGTGCTTCATAGAGACTTTGGGAATGGATAGGGGACCCAAAATCAGACTGGCGTAGCTGACTGGAATCTCTCTTGGGTGTAGGAAACATTAGGAAAGGCCTAAGTGAGAATGAAAATGGCATGCTCACGGAATAATGAGCTCAGTCTGACTTAAGAATAAAAGAATATATTACCAAAAGTCATGTTAGATAGAGAGGGCAGGGCTAGACAATAGAAAGATTGTCAAGCCTGGCAAGAGAATGAATTTGACATTATAGAACTAGGAGGGTACAAAGAAAAAGATAAGAAAACAATCAACAGTAAATATTATTCTGCTAATCACATTAATTCATTCAACAACTAGCCACTGGCAGTTAACACAGTGAAAGAAATGTTAGACATTATAAAAGCCATTCTGAGTCTAGAGTGTAAGTGAACGACAAAAAGAATGACAGAGCAGAATATAAGAGCTCTCTGAAAGATATTTTGAGGACAAAGTTGTATCTGACCCAAGCTTCAGCAGTTTCAATGGTGTCATATGTATGCAAGGCAGGACAACAGATAAGGAAGACTGACAATCAGTTATTTGGTAACAAATTGGTACTTTTGAATTATGGTTTTGGTGAAGAATATTAAATATGCCATGGACTGCTAGACGAGCAAATAAATCTGTCTTGGAAGAAAAACAGATAGCATGACTGTTAGAAGAGAGGACCGCAAGAATTCTTCTTGCATAGTGTAGAATGTTAACTAAAGGAAGTCGGCTCTGGAAAAGAACAGCATGCTCGGGGGAGGGTCAGTGAAGAAGAGGAAGCCCCTCAGTGACACAGGCTGACACCGGGGCTGCAACAATGGGCTCAATTATGGCAATGACTGTGAGGGTGTCATAAGACCTGGCAGTGTTTCATTCTGCTGTGCAAATGGTCACTGTGAGGAGAAGCCCGCTCGATGGCATCTAACAACAACACAATGGATACTTGGTGGAAGTATAAGAGGAAGCAGGTTTTGATTTGTAACCACTGGTGATGTTTCTATCAGATTTTGAAGAATAGGTGTTATATAGGTAGAGGTAAGAACATTTTTAGGAGGAGAAGAGTAGGAGAAAATGCTATTCCATTCAACAAATATTAAATACCTACTATGTGACTGGTCCTGAATTGACCTGAGGTATAAAGACCCATTCCAGCCTCCATCCTTAATTGCTTAATACAAGCAAGTACATGTTGTCTGAGACCTGGGTAGTTCTATTGAGCCAGCACGTTTATGAGGAAGTAAGGGAACAAAGCTGGGAAGATAAATGGAAACCATCTTAATGAGCCTTGAATGCCAGGTTAAGGAATTTATACTCAAGTCTACTCAGCATGGCCTTCATTGAAGTCTACTATCTTTTTTTAGCAGTTGATAGGAACGATATTGTGTTTGGTGTAGTCTAAGCAGGGAGAAGAGTATAGAATAAATTTTAAAGAGGGGGACATTAAAATTAGGAGGTTATTATTACACTAATAACATGTAACATGATACTAGCCCAGGATAGCAGGTAATTTCAGAGCAATAGTGAAAGCTCATGAGTATCAAGAAACAAGTTAATGCAGGAGTCATTCGATAGGTTTTATGTAAATTGTCTCACTTAATAATCTTCACAATAACCCTACGAGATTCACATGACTGTTAGTCCCTAGACAGATGAATAAACTGAGCAGACAGGTTAAGGATATTTCACAGGTTCTACAACTAATAATTAATGCAGCTAGATTTAAGCATTGGCAGTCTCCAAAGACTGTGCTTTTACCAACCTAGAGAGTCAAGAACCACTATAAATTTTGTACTTGCATGACTAAATTAAAAAAAAAAATCTCAATTAGCAATTCAAGAAAATTTAACTTTTTTCACTTAAAAACTCTCACCAACTAAAAAAGTTACACTGTCCCTTTCCTGAATCAGATTCCCTGAAAGGTCTAGTGGTCCTCAAGTTCAATAGTTGAATTTTAACAGCAGAATGTATCTCAGAGAATACCTATGTCAACCTCTCAACTTTACAAACGAGGGAATTGAGACCAAGATTGAGAGAATTGCCCAAAGCCAAAAAGCTAGCTAGGGATGGAGCTCAGATTAAAATCCATATCTCCTGATTTCTGTACCCTAACTTTGTCTTACAGAAAAATCTCATTTTGTTTTTCACAGCAAATGTGGAAAATCAAGATACTGAAACATAACAAGTGAATGAGATTTTATTCCTAACTTCCAGAAATATAGGTGATTGCATACATATTCGTTCAAAATCACAACAGTTTGTATATTAACAGCTGAGCACATTCCTATTTTTGTAGTTTTCTCACATCAATTTATCTGTTAACAATGAATTTTTTCAGATAGTGATTATGAGTAACTCCATTTCTATATGATAAGAAATGCTGGCTGAGTAAAAAAAAAAAAAAAGCCACGTAATCTTAACCTCACAGTGTTAAATAACTATCAGGATCTGCGGGGGGATCGCCAGAGGATGGCCATGTTTGAAATGCATTGCTGTCTTGAATGTTCATCCTTCCAGGAGCATTTCCACACTCTTCCTTTGATCACTGCCAGCTGTCTCCCTTTGCTGCGTGAGCACGGCGCTGCTCAGAAGAGCACAGCCAGACCAATTTTCCCTCATTTCTTTGGAGTCATTGCGGACTCTGAGATTAAGAACTAAAAGAAGCACTTCTTTTCAAATGGAATAGCACTCAGGGAAACATTTTCATAACATTAAGAATGTTAGAGTATGCCCTCCATCGATGTAGGATCATTTCATTGGGGAACTCTGGCTTCCAGGATAATAGGTGCAGGGGAGGTCACACTATACAGTGGTACAGGTTTCTCTGTCAGGAACAAGAAGAGTTCAAACGACAGCTTGGAATATTTTGCTACTTTTATCCCTTAATCCTCCTTCCCAAATAAAGACTATAAAGACAGTTCGGTCTCATAGCAGAACTAGGGTATCAAGTCTGTGACCTTTTGGATTTCAGTTGCCAGACCTTTCTGCTGAGGCACCTCTGGGTCCATTCAAACTGACCGCCTTTCAGTTAGTAGTCAAGCACCACTTCACCGTCCGTGCCAGCCAAGAATGCTAACCCTCTCTCACTTCAAAATCCAAAGTACCAAACTCACTTCCATTCAGTCAATGCCAACTCATAGGAACGTTTTTTTTTTCAGGATTGACAAGTAGGTTTTATTCAAAGGTACATTTCTAGATGTGTAAAGAGACACAAGTTAATGCTGTTAAAAAAAATCAAATAATCAATTTTTCAAAAAGTCATCTAAGCCAGAAAAGGAGACAGGAGCTCACCACCGAGCATCTGCCAGCCAGCACTGACTTTCCGTGGTAAAGCGCCCTGCAGGGAAAGCGAGGGCAGGTCACACCTGGGCAAGTGATGGAGCCGACCGCTGATTTGGCCAGATGCAAAGAACTGACGGAGGCACTTGGAGAATGTGCAGATGCGCTATCTCAGCTGGACAGATGTGGCTTGGGAGCTGTCCTCCAAGTCAGAGTCATCAGCCTAAGAGCAAGTTATCCGAGTGGCCCAAGCAATCTCCTCAGGTTTGACCTGGTTGCACCCTCCCTGCAAAACGCAGTGGAGACAACTAACCAATCCCTTGGTCCGACAGTCTCATCTCTTGTCTTTCCTCCAAACCGTTTCACAAAAGGGCAATCATTCTGAGCTCTTAGATGGTGTGGGATGCTGAGAGGCATAAAATAGCAGTCTGGAACTCTCTTTCATCTTCTGGCACCAATTTCGTGTTAAATTCGACTTCACTTCCACTTCCCTCCTCCTCTCCCATCGGTGCCATCGCAGGCCCAGACAGACAGTTGGCACCCGGGGTCTCTAGGACGTGATCTCCAGCGGGATTTCCCAGCAGAAGATAGACTGCTTCTTGTCATCCACAAGTTCCCACTTCACCACCAGCTTTACGGAGGGGTATTCACTCTTCACCGGGAGTTTATTCAGGTAGTTATAGCTCTTTCCTTTTTGGATGGGGCAGATGATGCCACTCTTGCAGCCGTCGGACACAGGCATGGCAAAGGGGACGGGGACGCCCAGCACAATGCCATGCACCACGGCTGTGCTGTTATGGGAGTTGGTCTCGCTGGTGAAGGTGACTTCCACACTGTAAGACTGTCCTTTGGTCAGCTGGCATGTCTGGTTGGGGCATGGGCTTACATTCACCTCCTGTACAGTTCCCACCATAGACCCACAGTCCCGGAACCTCACCGGCTCGGCTATCGACCCCGGCGTTGAGCGCCAGCAGCAGGATCGCGGTGGCGAGGGCACGCAAGGCCTACGAAGGTCCAGGCGGCGAGAGAGGAAAAGTGGACGCCAGAGTCACAAGACGAGCCTACCAGGGCGGGCCCGGGGAGGAGCCCAGTCGCCCAACCGTGCAACGGCCACCTAGCCTGAGACCCGCCCCCGGCTCCTCCTGGAACTCGACCCGTCTCCTTCCAGCTCCGACGCCGCCAAAGTCCGTCCAGCAGCCATAGGAACTTTATAGGACACGGTAGAGCTGCCCCTGTGAGTCTCTGAGACTAAGGCTTTCTGGGAGTAGAAGGCTCTCTCTCCCTCAGAGTGGCTGGTGGTTTCGAACAAGTTACAGTTAGCAGCACAATGGGTAACCACTATGCTACCAAGTCCATTCCAATTCCTCGCCACAAGTTGAACACGAAAATAAAAGAAGTTCAGAAATGAGAAGGAAGTATCAACCAGAAGGATTGTAAAGCTAAAACTTTGGCTCACATCAAATTCTCTGACTCCAAGATGAGCAAGTGAATCCAGATGAATGTATCATAACACAGAGTTCATCTCATCGGAGAACGGACTAAGGAGAAGGGTCAGCTCAAGGGGCAAAGAGGAAAGCAAATAGTGACATGTTAAAGGGAAAGACCCACCTCAGTAATCCTAAATTCATCCCACGGCAACTCAACCTGGTAGGTCGGAGTAGATGTGCCTCAATGGATTTCCAAGACGGATATGAAACCTTTACGGAAGCCAGCTGGCACATCTTTCTCTGGTGAGCCCGAAAGCGCGTTAACCACTGCACCATCAGGAGGGAAAGAGGAAGAAGGAACGCAATGAAACTAGCAGGAAGGAACAAAGGAAATGCAGCTGTGGTGCTCATTTGTTCTTTTAAAATGTAAATTACTCCTGATTTTGAAATCAGGGTTTGGATATTTTCCGGTGGAAATAGAGTCATACAGATTCTCTAAATAGTCTCTTTCCCAAAAGAGAGAAAAATAGGAAGGATAACGTAGTTTTATTATAAGAAAAAAATTTAAGTCCTAAAAACCTCCCGGCGTTTCAGTCTAAGTTGTCTACAACAGATAACGGCCTCAAAAAACCATCCAAATTTCCTAGCCTAATGTAGGCACAAAGAGAGCCCAGACTTGGTTGCCTGGCAACGGCGCTCCTCAATGGCAGCTGGAGTAAAATGAATTGGCTGGTGCCAAATGGCCTTTCACCTGCTTCCTTAAAGGGAAACCAGAGGGAAAGGGTCACCTCCGGAGAGCCAACGCTCCCAGACACTTGAAAAGCCCTCCTCTGGCTTCCCTTTGGGGAGTCCCTGGAGAGGCTCCGTTCTCAGAAACGCATTTTCTCTCCGCACCCCTGCTCTGGGCTCCACCCTGAATATAACAGGCTGAGCGCTTGATGTGCTCATGGTGTGTAGAGGGGCAAGGGAATCACTTTCCACCCTTGGCTCTGAGTTGGCATCTGAATTCTGAGATGGAGGGAGGGGGGTTGCCTGTGACTCTCTCTGTTTTCTCATTAACATTTCCCCCAATGCATTCGTTTCTTGTTTGTTGTTGATTTATTTATTTAATTGTTGGTTTATCTTGGACAATAAAATGCCTTTTTGATAAAAAGGGAAGTAGAATGATTGATGGTGAAAACATTCTATTTCTACATGAAAGCCTGGCTACTGAATTGATTTGGGGAAATTTAAGTGGCTCGCTATTTTCGTGGCAATGTGGAAAGTGCCCAGAGGTGATCTAGTCTAGGCAGTGCAATGCTTTCTGAAACAATCCACCCAGGTATTGCCTAGCTGGGAAGTCTCCTAATTACACTCTTTGAGAAAAGTTTAGTCTTTGCTCAGTAATGCACAGCGTTCAATGGCGGCCCGCTCTCTCCAAGCGGCGCGGTAAAGCTGAGGAGGCCTTCAGCACAAAGCTGCGCAGGCCGGTGAGAAGCACACCGCGCGACAGAGGTTGTGGTCCTCGCTCCTTCAGACGGCCCAGCATCGGAATTCGAGGGCTCGGCTTGAGGGACGCAGGCAATAATTCATGTCGTAGTGTTCATTTGGAGTTGTTGGATTTTCCCCCTTAAGTTTCTGAAAGTGACATAAGGAAAGCGTACATGATATTTAAACATTTCAGGCTATTGAAATTATGTAATTTATGCTCATTCCATTCACTCTCAGTCAATAGAATGACTTTATAGGTTATATACAATGTTGTTCAATCTTGCTCCTTTCACCTGTTTTGTTTTATGAAAGGTTGCCTTTTCTGTTCAAAAATATGAGGTACAGCTATATAGATATACACACATATTTCATTTCTCTCCCTCCTTTCCCTCCAGAGTTGAAGAGGAAGTGTGATTCCGAGTCTTTTCATGACTTTTCCAGAAGGCAGGCTCCTGTGATTGTCGGTGACTATAGGAATCACCTGGAAGACTTTGGTCAGTGAACGTGAAGACACGCCGCCACGCAGTTAAAAAGAAACACATAGTTCATAGGCACTCCTCCGACCTCTTCCAGAGGTCAAGTAAATTACCAAAGATGGGCGAAATAGAGAAAAGGAGTGTAATGTTACTCTAAGTTGATGATATATCTGATCTGAAGTTTATGGCTTTCATGTTCTCAGGAGTCATTTTAGGTACATTTACTGACATGATTCCTCACTCAAGGTTATCTTAAAGTACAAATAGTCAGAAAATGTATTTTAAGAGGGAAAATGTGTTGTGTGTGGCTGTAACATCAAGATTATTTCCTCTTCCTGGACAGTTAGTGTTTCTGGAATAATAGATACTGCTGTGTGCACGCTTTTGCTTGTTCTCTGTTGAACTAACCTTCATTGTGATAAAGTTAAAATGGAAGATGCTCTTCCCCCCTTTTACACACACACACTTGAGGACAGGTCATGTGACAAAGACCAGAAGCCTTCTGTTAACCAATGTACACAAACCCAATCATGATAGGTTTGCTGGGCACAAGGGATCACTAGAGGGGAAATACAGACATTATGTCTAATAAAAAAATACAATATATACCACTTATCAAAATTCATTAGAGGCAAGGACATCATAGTTGAAGGCACTGAGCTACAAGATCAGCTTTTTAACCCACCTGCGGCTTCACAGGAGAAAGGTGAGGCAGTCTGCTTTCCTAAAAATGTGCGGCCGCCGCCACCCTAGCGGGGCTTTCCACTTGGCAGAGAGTGTTCTTCGGATCCATTCCGACTGCATGGATCTGAAACCCAGACTCTGCTTCATAAGCGAGACTGCACATCCAGGTAGAACTGTGCCATTGGGTTCCCAAGGCCGTCAGTCATATGGGAGCAAAAAGAGCCTCATCTTTCTGCAGTTGAACGGCAGGAGGATGTGAACTGCTGTCCTTTTTGTTTAGCCGTCCAATGGGTACCTCCCTCTATCACCAGAGTTCCGTTTGAGTCTCAGCGTAAAATGAGAAAAGTTTGAGACTAAACAAATAAAATTAAGTTTCTACCTGAGGATCCAGATTTACATTGAGCAAATTTTTAAAATAAGCAAGTGGAACGAAGAAAATGAAGACGGTCCAAAGCTACAAAACTGAAAACAAACCCCTTACGAGCCTGTGAGGAGGCTGTGCAGGTGCTTCACCCTGAGCGGCTCTGACGGCAGGTCTGCGCTGCAGGCGCTGCTATGACCTGAAAGTTCGCAGCTGCAATCCAAGCACCAGAGCAGCGACTGCAGCCAAGGTCAAAAGCAACAGCGGCGACTCCTGTTCTGCTTCCATCTAGATCTAGAAGATTCCAGGCGGTCCAGATCAAAGGCCAGATGCGGATCTGAATGCCTGTCTAGATACAGAAGAAAGTCGTGAAGGCATTGCACACAATCTCAGTCTTGGTCGCGGTGCAGACGATGTAGTGGCGGATCTGTCAGTCAAGATTATCGCAGACCCCCACAGACCCACAGCTATCTCCCACGTCTACTCGCAGGCATCAAGCTGGGGGTCGGGCAAATCCTGATCCCCACAGTTGTCTTGGAGCACTTGGGTTCAGTTTATATGAAACAGAAAGAGATTTCACTATGGCCCCCCTGTCGGTGTGTCTCTTGTTTAGGACTCTTGTTTAGGACCTGCAGTCTAGATGGTCAGGAGGATTTGCCTTCATTTTGAAAATGTAAGTGACGCCAAGGAAACTTAAGAGCGTGGCCAATGGAATGAACGGAACCTAAGAGCCGCAGGATCAGAGTCAATTTCTTCACAACAAACAGACCACATAGCCCAACGCTGGGGATATGTAAGGGGAGACGTACCTGCGGCAGCTCGTGCCATGGGGACTACAGTGACGGACGGATGATAGGAGTGACGCTGTGAGGATGGGGACTACTACAGAAGATCGGACAGAGGGGCCGGTGGCCTTGCAGGGGGATAAAGAGCAGTTGGACAGGGTTGAATTTAGAGAAGCGGTCACCTTCTCCTACTACTGGTGTGGAGGATACAGATCATATTTCTGATCTCAAGCATCGCCTCCTAGTTGCTCTTAGAGCATGAAGTTGAAGATTTTCTGAAACATGCCCTAGAGTTGGGGTATTGATTGTGGGAAATATTTTTACTGTCTCCTGTTTAACAGTTAAGTGATGTTAAACCCTTTATAATGGCGTCTTTCAGTGGAGTTGAAATGCTGTTTTTATTCTGCATTGATGCTTTGTTCAAAATTAAGTGTTTTCAGAAAAGCATGCGTTGCAAGTATTTTTTACAGTCTAGATTTTGACTAAAGTTTCTACTGTACAAAACTCCATTTAAAGGGTGTTTCTATTAAATCCAGGGCATTCTGAAGATAAAAGCCTGTGTGTTGTAAAATGCTGCTAAATGGCAACATAAAAAAACAATAAATAGCTTGATTTTTTTCTTTTCTTTCTAATATATCAATGCTTAACAGAACTGTTCAGAGAAAGTTGTTGGTAGTAAATTTAAAGACATAAATACCCATTGTCCTCCAGTTCATCGAAAGTAACATACTTAATAAATTTGCAACTAAATGATATAACTATGCTATGTAACTTTGTACTGCTAGTCTTATAAGTAAGGCTTTTTCATACAGCAAATGCATAATGCTTACCTAATTGTAATGCTTACCTGATTGTGAATTTGACTGCCTTTATGTAATCTATTACATATAGCAGGGAATAAGAAAAGTTATACAGTGTCTGCCTAAGTGGCTGTCACTTCGAATTGTTACATTGGGATAAGACCTCTGGTGGTATAGTGGTTATGTGTTCAGCTGTGAGCCACGTGATCAGCAGTTCGATCTCACTAGCGGTTCCTGTGAGAAAGATTGCACTCCATTCTTGTAAATTGTTACAGTCTCATAAACCCACCAGGGGATCACTACGAGTAGATGGCAGTGATTGGGGTTTTATTTAATTTTGGTTACATTGGGATAATGGTATTCTGACCAGCTACTGGCAAGTATATTCTACCTCAAATGTAATTTTTTCTATTTATCATGATGCTACCTATGTGTGGTTGTGAGGATTTTGGTTCTCTTTACATTGAGTCATAATCCACATGGAAGGCTGCAGTCCTCCTGCGCTGCATGTGTAACGGAGGGACTGGCTTGGGGAGGTCATCAAACCTGCTGTCCATTTCCTTCTCGGAAACATGTTAAGGGAGCATCTAAATCAGCTGGAACAGTCTCCGATTGGCCAAATCTGGGACCATTTGACCAACAAATTCAATATGGGAAGTAATGTAACCTAGCAAATTAAATGAGAATCCTCAACTCCATACTGTCGTAAATAATAAATAGGCAGATCAGTAAATAAATGGGGGGCATCCTTATATGAGAATACCAATTAATAAAGCAAAGCTTAGATAAATGCTTGTCAGTTTAGACTCATACAGATAATTCTTTACAGGAGTTCTATGCTCGCATAAAAATCTAGTAGATGAAAGTCTGGTGAATATGATATATTTATAGTTGCAAAGTGTCTTTCCACAAATTACCAATTAATTAGGAACAGAAAATAATGACCTTACCATGGACAGACCTGGTAGCATCACCTTCATCAATATCAGTAATATTGAGGCAAAATAAACCATGTGACTTCAGTGATTTCTTTCTGAGAAGAATAAAATATCACTTCAGTGAAACTCCTGTCAAAAATGCGTGGCCTGAAATGAAGATGAAACATCAGGTAAATTCTTATTGAGGAATATTGTATGAAATAATTGACTTATGTCTTTCAAATATTTAAGGTCAAAAGCACCCCCCAAAAAATTATTGAATATCTGTTCCAAATTAAAAGACACCAAAGAGACATGAATAATTAAAAGCATTTAATACTCCTGTCTTGAAAAGGGAGGGAAATGCTATAAAGGAGATTTTCTAGTGTTTTATTAATACTTTATCAGTAAATAGGAGAATGAAACCGGTGTCATCAATTGGATTCTCGCGCGGAGTGACTCTGTAAGGACCGAGAACAACTGGCTTCTAGGGTCTCCCAGGCTGTCTGTAAACCCTAGGGATGCAGGCGGCCACACCTCGCTCCTTGCAGCGCTTGATCAGCAGTTGAGCGCGCATCATGGTGCCACCACGTCTCATTCCTTGCTTTGGAAGCACACTGTAAATTATTTAGAGGTAAAAAATTCATGATGTTTTAAATGGGAAGAAATGACTCAAAAATATAAAACATACACAGAGAGGGAGTAAATGGGGGCAAAATGGAAACAACTGGTCAATCTGAGCAAAGGTTTGCTGGGTATTCCAAGGTTCTTGTACTTTTGCCAAAACCTCTCTGTAAATTTGAAAGTAAATCACAAGAACCAGACACGGGGGATGAGAGCATCAAAAGAAGAATAGAATGGTAGTGTGTTTTGCCCTAGGGTCTTTGGATGATGAGTTCTAAACATAAAGTGGAAGAAAGGCTCTTTTTCCCCCTCCAAGGATAAGTCCCAAAGTTATGCAGGCTTTCAGTTCATGGCATGCGAGAGTCTAGTTCTGTCTTGTTTGATTGCTAGAATCTGGGTAGGGAAGTAAGAATGAGGCTGATTATTCTTTTGCCTTAGGAAAATATCGTATAGTGCTAGTGAATGATTTTTGATGTATTTTTTATGAATGATAAAGGAAAATTTTTCTAAAGTTGCTGGATATTTGTAAGCCTAGAGATATTCGTGAGACTCAAAATACACACGGCAGCTTGACCACTACCTATCAATAACTGTGTGAGGTTTAAGCATTGTGTGTAGAGATATCAAGTTTCTTGTTGTTTGAGAAGAAAAAGATTCTCTTCCTGTGAGCGCCCTGGTCATTTGCAACCTTTCCCTTGTGAAAATGTTTCCCCCATTCGTTTCTATTTTGAGGTCTATAGACTTTATATAATATATTACAGCATATTTTTAATTCACTAATGAACTCTAATTAGAATTCAGCTGTTAAAGATAGTATTTGTAACAAAGCCATGTAGGAAATGATGTGTCTTTTAGATATACTGACAATAACTCTATGAAAACAATCCATAATAATAAATTATCCATTCCTCACTGGATTTTCACTACTAGTGAAAATCATCCAACTAAATATAAATTTTTCTCTCACCAACTGAATATAATTTTCTAATATAAGCTTATCATCAGAAGACATGCACACTGTCTTGCCACTAGCTTACTAGTCCCTGGTGCTCTATATAAGACACTCTCACTCACATATATTGGCTTTCTTATTGTTGATGAAAATATTGTAAATCAAAGCAGTTAATTTTCATCAGAATATAAATGTGTTTTTATTAGACATCTGGGGTGGAGAGGGTGTCCGTAAGTGACACATACAGTTACTAGTCAAAAGGTTAGCAGTTCAAACTTGATGATCTTCTTCCAAAAGATTACAGCCTTGAAAATCCACAAGGTTTTCACTGGCTGATTTTTCTTGTTCCTCCTGAGGACTTTCTTTCAAGGTATCTCTAGGTGGACTAGAGCTTGTAACATTTTGGTTAACAGTCAAGAGTTTTAACTATTTGCATCACCCAAGAACTCCAGGAGTAGTGATTTAATTCCTGGAGATACTGACTATATGAAAGCGCGATCTTTGGAATGTGAGAAATATAGAAGAATCATTAAGCCTCTGTATACAAGACAGATTGCTCCATCTCACATAGATTACTGAAAGCCAAAGGTCAGGCCCCAGGTAGAAGATTGGAAAATTACTTTTTTGGCAAAATAAAAGATACCAATACATATTTTCCTATGTGGACATTTGGGGCCTGCATAAACAGTCACCATGCAAATCACTTTCACAAGAGTGATCTATTTGTTGCAGATTCTGGGGCAAAACTCTCAGAAAATTGGGTGGACTATATTGTTAAATAATTATGGTCACCGATGGTCATCAATCATATGCAGAAATCCACCAGAATGCCAGAGAAAGGCCAAGTAAGCAAACAATGACAGTACATATATTCATTCAGAGGATGGATCATGCAGGGAATGGCCAAACACTTCAAAATTAAAACCAAAGTGCAAATTAATGTATGAGGGACACAGGCATAGTTGCTTTATCATGAAAATGCAGGATAATTAAAGGAAAGAACTCTGGGTAATTAAAATATTATGGTTGAAGAAAAAATTCTAAAGATGCTCATAAATAAAAACTCAAATATCCAGGAAAATATGAAGGGAAAAAAATCTAAAAACTAAGCATCAAACCAAAAGCTTAAAAACCAATCAGTAGGAGTTGCATAGAGTAGAAACTACCCCGAAAATACTAGTATATTAATGAAAGAAGAAAAATAGAAGACATAAAACAGTGTTTTATCATAATATTTTAGAACACCATAGTAAAAGAGACAATCAAAAACAATTAAAATTTTAAAATCACATCCAAAGAAACTTTTCAACAATACCACCTGCTGCTTACAATTTTAAAACAATTATTCTCCACTTAAAACTATTTTTGCTTTTTGTGTTTTAATAGACACCACTAATCCTGGTGTCAGACAGGCAAAGGTTCAAAAAACATTGCTTCCTTGTTTAGGGACCTATTAAAAAGATGTATAGCATGAACCAAAATTCTATATAGATATTAATGACTGCCAGAGGTTAGCAAATAAAATGTTTTCTTTTGATTTAAATAATAGCTTATCTGTGGTGGTAAGAGAAAAAAGGAATCAACATCTAATTTAAGTATTTAAAAATACAAGGTAACATATAAAGAAAATAAAGTCATATGCAAAGAAATGATAAAGAAGGAAAGTGATTTAGTTGAGATAAACATTTACTTTAGAGAAAGTTTGAAATTGATACTCAAAAATATTTATTTAAAAATATATCTTTTAGAGTTATATAAATAGTCAACTACAAGTTTCTACAAATAAATTGATAAAAGCAAGATTGGAGATGGGGAGGAATGGACAGAGAATGATTGTGTTTTGTTGTTTGTTTGTTTCTTTAATTATAAACATGTTTATATTAACTGACTTTTTTCACAATGTGCATGTATGATGTGAAAAAATAAATATTTAAAAATGGATGGACCTTTGTCTATTCACTGGTATTAGGAGTACAATAAATTCATAACATAAATAATTACAGAATAAATGTTTTTAATTTTTAAAATAAAAGATGCTAACTCAAAAGAATGGTTAAGGTACTTCTTGAAATGTGTGGGAAAATATCGTTAAATGAGCTCTACTTACATTTGAGTTAGAAGACAACTGCCCTCATGCCTGTCTTGTATGTCAATCTTAACAAATGTGGAATTCTCGGGATCCTGAAAAGCAGGTGCCTTGTACCCACCCTTGCCTGGATGCTAAGCCCATTAAAAATAACTTGAACTCTGCTTACAGATGGACTTTGTTCTATAATAATAAACCTGAAGAAACTGTCCATTTGCTAACTTCCTGTGGAAGTCAAATTCTAAGGGAAAATGTGTAGACAAAGAAAGTGTTGGGTTTTTTTAATGACAGTGAACTGTGATTGTGAGAGAGTAAAAATTTCAGCACCAAGACAAACATTGAAAGGGGCAGCAAATATCAAGACAAATCTCAGCATTCCAACAAATATCCAGGTCAGCAGATGGCTGCTTTGGAGTAGTGCACTAGGATCCATGGCCCCCAAGTCTGGCAAATCCATCTGTAAAGAAGCAAGCAGGGAAGCGAATAATAAAATTTCTCTATGAGTGAGGGAGATTTGTGAGCCTAGCAGAACTGGTATAAGTATTAAGAAAACACTCTCACTTATAAAGGTGAGTTTAACTCCACACCATAGATGGGTCCAGGAGGGCATCAGAGGATCAGAGGGGGTATCGCCACCATCTCGTTCTCCTCAGCGGGCACAGATCAGTAGCTGAGCAAAGGATGGCAGAGACTCTGATCCTGATTATAGATATAATTTCCTTCCACAGTCCAGCAAATCTCTTAGAAAATTGGAGGCACGCAAAGTAGAGTATTCTGAAAGCTCATCAGTCAGTTAGTTGAAGTTACTCTTTCAATGAACCAAGCCACAAACTGCTAACATAAGTCTTCCTGAGAAATATTCAAATACAGAAAACCTAAGGGACATTTTATGTCTGCAGTTTAAGATCATCACTCACTCTAATTATGCAACAGTTTTTCCAACCGTTTCATGGAACTCTAAGAATCCTCTGGAAATCCAAGCTGGATAAGAATTGCACAATGCTCTTTGCTCTGATCAGACAATAGAAGCCTTCTGTGTTCTGAGCAGGGACATACCCTGATGGCCTTTACTGGCCAGCATCTCAGCACGGGCAGCAAGAGTCTCCAAACAGAACATCTCAGCTTCCTGAGATTACATGCATACACACCCTCCACAGTGTCCTGTAGTAATCTCCATGAATTGGCGAGGGGGGAGGCAACACTATATAAAACCAGACAGAACATGAAATAACGAGATAAATAATTTATGCATCATGAGTCCGCGTTCTGTTTGTCCTGCATGTAGCAAGTGTTCAAACTATAGATCGGGTACTGAGATCCACCATGAAAATAATGCATCACACGCTCCTAGTTGTAATCACTTTGGTCTCAGTAACTTTGTGAAGAGGAGCAAGCTACCTTTCAATATGCTGGTTTTTGTCTGGCTGTGATAGAAAAAATCTGCCCTGTTTGTAGATTATGTTTATGTTTTCCTTGTCCAGCTTCTAGGTGCGTTTGTACTGTTTCCAGATTAAACCCTGATCTTTGAGTGTGTGTATACTTTATGCTTCTGTCTCCCAACCCCTACCTCCATGGTCTGTCACTGTATCAACATTCCTATCTCTGTACCATCAGCAGGCATCCTGATGGTGTAATGGGTTATGAGTTGGGTTGT
>NW_022107431.1:73745527-73747277 GCF_000313985.2 Echinops telfairi
TAAAAAGAACCAACTCAATGGCACAGATTTTGTCACTACTGTATGTAAGATAACATTTCTCCTATACTCTTCTACTCCCTCCCCACCTTAACCCCTGCATTATTAGGTCATCTTGCTGTTTCAGAGTCTATATTAGTTATCTGTTGCTCCATAACAAATTTCCCCAAACTTGGTGTCTTAAATCAACAATAACAATGATCAGACCATTTCTCTGGGTTAGAAAAGTCCAAGCATGACTAAACAATGTGCTCTGTCTCTCGGTGTGCTAATTGTATAATTTCATGTCAGCTTAAAGATATGTAAAAACTTAAGACTATATTCAAACTGTCAATAGGGTCACAGCTGATGGTGCCTCCTTGTGGGAGTGGCCCTCTCAGAAGGAGGACCCTGGAACCTCCCCTCTCTCTCTGCCTTCACCTTCCTGTTGGCTGACCCCAGTTGCTGTCAGAGCCCCACAAGCCACTGGATCCATAGACTTTGACTTTGCATGAACCAACCTGTGACATTCCTGCATCCTGCATCATTGCTGGTGTCTGCAGGAGTCTGAAGAGGGACTTATGGACAGCATCAGAACTATGGACCTGAGTTGAACTGGGCTGGGATGTTCTCTTGAGATATAACTACTTCTTGATACAAAGCTCTCTCTTACACATATATGAGTGTCCCTGGATTTGTTTCTCTTGTCAACCCAGCCTCACACACTGGACTTCTCACCACGCCGCAGTTATCTCAGGCTTATTTGAAAAGGGTCTGTTTCAAAGGTCACTTCAAACAGGGGTGGTTAACAGGATTCAGCACCTTGCAGGTTGTTGGACTGAAGTCCCATTTCCTCATAGAGATCTCCATAAAGAATCTCACATTGAAGAATATAATGAAGCAGTTTGCTTCATTATAGTAAGCGAGCGATAGAGCAAAAAAGAGTCCAGCAAGAGTGGGGTCACAGTAATTTGAAATAAAATCATAGAAGAGATAACCCATACATGTTGTATTCTATTCATTAGAAGTAAATCACTACACTCAGTCCACATTCAAGGTGTGATATCACACGTAATTACACGAAGGCATGATATCAAGAGGGGAAGCCGTTGGTTGTCACATCATAAATTGCAAAGTATGCATGATTAGAGTGTGGAGGAAAAAAATATTACAGAGACAGGAGGAGAGAGTAGAAAGTGAGAGGTCATGGCATCGTAAGCTGTCTTCCACTCTGGCTTTTTGACCTTCACACTCCACATCCACACCTGGCCTTTTCTTTGGTGCTCTTGACCCAGTACACCAGACACGCATTTTGTCTTTATCATATTGTTCTGTGTTTGAGGGACCCTTGCTTTTAATCATGCACCGGATTAACACATTTCTGTCCTGTCCAATAGTAAAAAATAACATAACGCTTTGGGGAATTTTTGTGAATCTTAGGTTTAACATTCAACAATTTGTACATACTGTATTATACTTTATATCAACTTGTTTGCAAGTTGAAAAGAAATTTTTAATCATTTTATTATGGGCTCTTACAGCTCTTACACAATCCATCCATCCATACATTGTGTCAAGCACATTTGTACATATGTTGCCATCATCATTTTTAAATCATATTATTTTTTAATCATTTTATTGGGGGCTCTTAGAGCTCTAATCACAATCTATACATACAGCCATTGTGTCAAGAAGATTTGTACATTTGTTGCATTCATCATTTTCAAAACATTTTTTTCTACTTGAGCTCTTGGTATCAGCTCCTCATTTTTTC
>NW_022107431.1:73748283-73754386 GCF_000313985.2 Echinops telfairi
CTCTGCTACATTGCCCTTGATTAATCCCCACCAGGCCTCCTACACCCTCCTTGCCATTGATTTTAAATCATTTGTTCTTCCCTTATCCCTGTGATTGTTAACACCTACGTCCTTTCCCCCACCTCCCCCTCACCTGTGCCCCCCCAACCATCAGTTCCATTGTTTTCTCCTCTGAATTGTTTTTCCCATCTATCTTACCTAGATAGACATGCAGAGACAATAATAAGCACAAAAACAAGATGAAGCAAAACAAAATAACAAAAGAAAACAAAACAAAAAACAATGACACAAAAAAATAAAAGCCTATAAATAGTTCCAGGTCTGTTTGTTGACCTTTAGGAGTGTTTTCCAGTCTAGTCTGATGGGGTGCCACATCCTGGCCCCAAAGTGTATTTTTGGTATTCCCCAAGGACTTCATTGCTTTGCTCCCCTCGCTGCTCAGCTGCATGCAGTTAGTGTTTTGCCCGAGTGTGATGGGGTCAGATTAAGCACAATTCCTGTACTGTGCCTCCAGTGTTGTCCCCCATAGTGAGGGACATTGTGTCTGTGTCTCATGGTGGGGCTGGCCCTATGGTCCTCTCTGTGCATTGGGCGCTCTGAGCAGGAATATCGTCCTGGGGCTTGGTGGGCCAGAATGTGTTCCACTCTCCCTCTTCCCTCTTCATTTGCTCCTGTGTGTCTGATCAGACATGCCCCCTCCTGAGCTGTAGCTTCAGTGCTGGCCTCTGAAGTACATTCTTTGGGGGTGGGGTGGGGGCACATAGTTAGGATTGGGGCTGGGCCCACAGACCTCTCTATTGGTTCCCTACTTCATGTCAGTATGTCGTATGCAAGTCTTGGCACAGCAGTGGAGATATAAACAGTACCCTCCCCTTGGGTGGGTTAGTGCCGTGTTCCCTGTCTACCCATGTCTTTTTATTCTCTGTCTTTTTTTTCTCTCTCTCTTTCTTTCTTTTCCCATACTTTTTAGTTGGGTGGTATATGTATCTTGGGATTGGGTCTGGCCCCTGACATAGTACCTGGCCCTCACCCCAGGAATGTATGTACATAGTAGATTTTCCCCTATGACCCTAAAAGGATACTTTTGTAGTGAACGTGTTTCGGAGGAAATATAACCCAAATATCTTTTGACCAGAAAAGCAATGATGAGAGAAGTGGCAGCATCCAGTAGTGCAGGACAGTAGCAATCAGAAGAATTGCAAGTATTCAATGATGATCATTAGGAGCTTTCTGTTTTCCACTTAGGATTAGATTTGCCAAACAAGCTACTATAGAATTAGAGTATAATTTGCAAACTAGAAAGTGTTATTTGGTTTTTGTGTGATGTTTTAGTAATTTTAATAAAATCAACAACAGTCATAAGCCACATAATATCCTTTTAGTAAGGTCCCATAAGGTCAATTATAGAATTCAAAATATTTCGACTGGAGAAGGGGTTTATCTTAAGTATCTTGTACACAAAGTGATTGCACTGCCAGATATGTTATGGTACCAAAAAAACCCAACATCACTGCCACCAATTTGGGCTCATAGCATCCCTATAAACAGAGTAGAACTTCCCCCACTGGGGCTGAGAGTCTGTACATCTCTAGGGGAGAGAAAGAAAGCCTCATCTTTCTCCTGGTGAGCAGACGGTGCCTTGGAACTGCCGACCTTGTGGTTGGCATGCAATCCCTATCTTAAGATCCCACCAGAGCATTCCCTACAATGACACAGTACATACGTAATCTCCATTACATATGCGTTGGTAATCATAGGCAACTTCTTTGTTTGCAGCTTATATGTGTACTATGCCATGCTTTCTGTCATTATTTCAATGTGAACTTTTCCGACTTACAAATAAAATGTTTATCATACAACTGTGCACAGCGGCATCCAATCCCAAATACCACACATCTCTTGAGGATTGTATAGCTAGCGATCTCTCTGTTTAATTTGCTTTCAAAAAATATTATCATGAAGTCTCTCACAGCTCCCAGATGCAGCAAAACTAGCGCTACAGAGAACAACAGCAAGAGGCGAAGGAGAAGTCTGGATTTGGAAGTGGAACGAGACATTATTACACAACAGGGAAGTCGAAAGGTAGTGAGTGTCATTTAGACAAGTGTTTGCTACGTATTTAATACAGTGTTCACGTCACTCATACAACATCCCATTTCACAGAAAGTTTCAAGACTGTTAAACGATACACACCTGTACAGGCTTCTCCTTCCCTTGTCCAAATACATCTTCCACCACTTCCCTTGTACAAAAGCCCTAGATTATACCTGTCTTCAATAACTAAAGGAAACCTGAACAGTAGTTGTGCTTTTATTTAAAAGGGGGAAAAGAAACTTAGCGTCCAGTCCAGCATTCGTTTTGCAGTGAGCCACTGAAGTCACCCGGCAAGCAATGACAGTGCATCCCCAAGAGCCTTCCTTGGGGACTGAACTCAGCATGTCAGCACCAAGGAACCTTGACCTTGAAGTGTATTTGTATTAACGTTAGGTTAGGGTTTAGGTGTTTTTTGGTATGACTTGACAGACTATTTGGGGGGTCTGGGAATGCTCTAAAAAGTTTCCAACATATGTTCATGGCAAGTATTGCTTTGCTTAATCCATTTTCACTTATGAAAGGTCATAGGAAAGCTCCACTTTTGGATCAGGAGGCAAGCCTGCATTTATATTAGATTGCTGTGATAAGGACAGACATTTGTGAGCATTGTAAATTGAAACGGGAAAATGTCACATTTATTTTGAATACAGCCATAGAAAGGGAGTTAATACCAGGCCTCTACTTTGCTTATTAAGGTCAGGTGAGACAGTGGTTGCCACGGTTGTGGTTTGATGGCACTCCTTGACTGTATAACAATTAACAGCGTTTTCCTAAAAACAGCCTGTTCTGATCACTCAAGACTGAAGTGCATTTGGGTCCAACCACCTTCTGTACTTTGATCTGGCTTTTCTTCTTCAGTCACAGTTATAGCAACACACAAAATCAATCTGCAGAAAATGCTTATTTGTGTCAAATACGGATTTTCCAGCAGATATAAAAATATCTTGTATGTAAACTAGAAGTAAAAAGTGGGCTGTCTGATCCTCCATGGCTTTTTTATTTTGTGTTTTCAATTTCAGCCTTGTGTTGTTCTCATCTCCCTCAGCTTATCATTAAGAAAGTCAACAGCCTCAAAGCAGGGCCTCTTATAAATTGCGACTCAAATAATAAGAGAAACGGCAGAAAAGAAGATCAGCTACTTTCTTCTGTTTGATACCTTTTCGCCATCCCCTCAGCACACTGTTTGCATTGGGCGTCTTTTCACTTAAATAAAGGTATGTAAGTGACAGCTGATGAACAGGGAGCTTGTATTCCACTTGCACTTTCTTACAGATTTGAATTATACACAGATAAAAAATGGCCCGTGTGGCTTTTGAGTAAAATGAATGATGGCAAGCCCTAAAACCTCTAGTGCAATGTTGGCGTGCTAAAAGGTGAATGAAGATCGACTCTGCAGGATGGCTACTTTTAGTTATAGAGCCTTCGGCTGATATTCAGCAGCCATGTTGTCTTCTAATTAAAATAATATGAAGAGCTAATAGCAATCAGCTTAAAGAACTGAATATTTTAGAGAAATGGATGATTCATAGGCCTGATGTCTCTACTGAAAAGCACATAAAACATTTCCATTCAGTCATTGTCTGGTTCAAATGTCAGGAAGCACTAAGTTGAAGAAAATGAGGAGCGAATTATTTAAAACTGTCTAAAATAAGTCATTGACATTATCATGTAAATTTGATATTTCCCTAAAGGTTCTGGAATCATTCTCTGACATGACATAACATGACATGAAAGTGGACTCTTAGATGCACTGCTTACAAGTAGGACTATCTGTATATATACATATAACATACACAAGGGACTAATGGTATTTAAGAGAAGCAAATGCTTGCCATGGAAACAGTATCATTTACCCATAACGGCCCTATGGGACAGGAGAAGACTGTCCCTTTGGGTTTCTGAGACTCTATGGGAAAAGAAACCCTTTGTCTTTCATCTATTATATATGTGTATTATAGATGTGTGTATGTGTGTGTGTTGGGGAGGGTGTATACTTTTGTGGAAAATTCCATTATCTTTGAATTCCAATTTTTCAGGAATTTTGTGAAGCACCTGCATAGATATGTCAGTATGTGTATGTATTCAATGAAACCAACCCCACTGGCCTTGTGTGGATTCCAACTCATGGTGACCCATAGGACAGAGTAGAACTGTCCCTGCATGTTTCTGAGGCTGTGCCTCCTGGTGGAAGGAGAGCACCTCGTCTTTCGTCCTATGACTGGCTGGTGGCGTCAAACAGCTGACCTGTGGTTAGCCACCCGACTCGTTCCCCACTCTGCCATCAAGGCTCATCTATGTGCACATGTATGCTTATGGGTATGTGTCTTATTTAACTACTTCATAGTACACCTTCTGTATGACTATGCATCTTTTCCCCTCGGATCATTGAGAATGGCTAACCCCACTGCCGTTGAGTTGCTTCCTGCACATCACAACCCTAGATAGATGGGGTTTCTGGAACTATACATCTTGATGGGAGCAGACATCCTCATCCTTCAGGTGGCTGGTGGGTTTAAACCACCAACCTTGCTGTGAGTGAGTGATCCAATGCTTATCTTCCAGCTCCACCAGGGCCCCTTAATGACTAAAAAACACAAAACCAAATTCATTACCAGGGAGTCAATACCAACTCATAGTGATCCTACAGGACAGAGTAGAACTGCTCCAGTGGGTTTCTGAGGCTGTGAATCTTGACAGGAGCAAACAACCTCATCTTCCTTATGGGGGGAAGCTGATGTGTTTGAACAGCTGACCCCTCTGTTAGCAGCGCAACCTATAACCCAGTAGGGGTCCTTTATGACCAAAGAACTACATAAAGCTGGCGATCCAAAGGTGGAAAACATGAACAGATACCTGTCACTAAGGCAGGTAATGTTATGCATGGGCCTGACTGGCGACTCAATTGCAGCTCCAATAAGAAAGCAAAGAAAAGGTCAAAATAAAATAAACAGAAAGAAAATGAACTTGTCCAAAATGCACACTGATCAGTTGATATTCATTCTGCTACAGAATCAACCAGTCTATATATATACCCCACACCAGCCTCTGCTTCTCTCCTCGTGCTAAGTCTCCGTCATAAAATCTTTGAATTTTAACTGGTCATTTCATCTCCTGGAATCAAAACCATCTGTTTCCACTCTCTATCAAGCGAAAATTGGCCAATGGCTTGGTTCTCGCCAGTAGAATGCAAATAGAAAAGGTGCATGGAAATCTTGGAGTGTATCCTCACATTGACTTTTTCTCCTTTTTAAAAATTATTATTAAAAGATCATTTTATGGGGGGCTCATACAGCTCTTATAACAATCACTACAACAATTGTATCAAGCATGTTTGTACATTTGTTGTCATCATCATTTCCAAAACATTTTCTACTTGAGCCCTTGGTATCAGCTCCTCTTTCATGAGCCCTCGATAAATTATTGTTATTTTCATATCTTACATTGACTGCTGTCTCCTTTCCCCCACGGGTTTCTGTTGTTTGTCCCCTGGAGGTGGAGGCGGATAGAGGTGGTTATGTGTCAATGATTGCGATGGGTTCCTCATTCCTCCTCTCCTCTCCCTATCTCCCCACTACCCTCCTGGTATCACTACACCCATTCCTATTCCTGAATTCTATGTGGCATGAGTGCTTATCTCTTACCTATATCTGTGTACATGCTCTGGTCTAGCCCACAGTGAAAGGCAGGACTGGGGTCATGAGAGTGGGGGGTGAGGAAGCCTCAAGCAACCAAAGGAATATTGTGTTTCATCGGTGCTATACTGCATCCTGGTTGACATCTTTTCCTTGTGATCCTTCTGTGAGGGGATGTCCCATTGTCTACACATGGGCTTTGGGTGTCTGTTCCAACCCCTGTCATTCTCAAAAATATTGGGGGGGGGGTTGGTTTGTTTGGGGTTTTCTGACGCCTGTTACCCAATCCCGTCAACACCTCATGATCACACAGGCTGGTGTGCATCTTCCATGTGTGCTTCTTGCTTCTCTGCTAGATGGCCCCTTGTTTAACTCCA
>NW_022107431.1:73755080-73757151 GCF_000313985.2 Echinops telfairi
GGGGGGGAACCTAAAAGTATCTCCCCACTGGAGGAATTCTGGGATTCCCCTGGAGGAATTCCGGGACTGCCTCTCCTAGACTGAAGTCTATTTTGGGGGCTCCTCCGGGGCTTTATGGCTTGGCTTTGCTCCTGTTTCTGGTCTGTTATATTCCCTTCTTGGTTTGCCCCGGTGTGAGGGGTTCAGACCGGACTAACTCCCCACCATGTGTCCCTAGTTTTTCCCTCTCTGGTGGTATGCTCCAGTGAGCGGACATCATATCTCGAGCTGTTGTTGGCCATACAGTCCTCTCTGTGCCTTAGCAGCTCCATGCAGGGATGTTGTCGTCTGGGCGTGGTGTGCTGCTATGGAGTCTAGACCCTCACTCTCTGTTTTTCCTTCTTGGTTTGCTTCCATATGGGTGTGGGAGGCCAGCCCCTCTCCACAACCTGTACATTAATGTTGTCCTCTATAGCACATACTTAAAGGGATGGGGTCAGTTGGGCTCTGATTAGGGCCAGCCCTGTAGCCCACTCTTTTCCTGAGTTACTCCATGTGTTTACATTGCCCTCAAGGTTGGGCTTGCCATGGTGAGGTGTGCATTCTGTGGAGACATAACCAACACTCTCCCCTTGGACATCTAATACCTATGCCAGAGTAGCCTATTGGGAAATGGAGGCTTTGGAAGATTGAGCGATAAAAGAAATGGTTCCTTAGTCATTAAAGATGATAGAGACCTGTATTATTCTATACTTGGTCATAAGAAAGAAATCCAATTTTAAAGTTCACTGCCAGATTATTTTGTTTTGCTGTCACATCCAGTTGAAATGGATCCTAATTTATACTCTCACTAAAATGTGCATTTATGTGGCAGAAACAAGCCAAGCAACTTCTCCAATCTAAAGAGCATCCCTAAGCTCTGTGAGTCTATACATACTGTCTCCATGTAGAGACATATTTGCACAAGAAGAATAACTTTGAAACTTCTGTATGCTTCAGAATCACGGGAGGGCTTATTAAAAAAAGTTCACTCAACTGAACATCCAAATATCTGATTCAGTAGGTCAGGGAGGGGCCAAGAATTTGCATTTCGAATAACTTCCCAGGTGATGCCAATCTTCAGAACACACACTGAGTCTCACCATGCCATAATAGACCTCTACTTCCAAAACATGCATTTTCTAGAAGACCCCCAGCAAGCTGCAACTGCTCCTTACCTTGTAATCAGAATATTCTAACTGCTAAATGTCATGCAAAGTAACTTGTAACATCCTGGGATACCAGACCTTCACTAAACATCTCCATGCATTAATTATTTGAAATTGACTAAAACTGATGAAAATAAATAGTACATGGGATGTAAAAATTTTTATTAGGCATGTATTATAAATGATTGACCTCGGGTTCTACTTTATAAATCAGAGAGTATATAAAGGAATTTATATCTAACAGGACATTGTGGGGCATTGGGTTACCTGATCAATTGATTTAGAACCACATAGAATGCTCATAAAGGAGCCCTGTGGCACTAACAGGTGTGTTAACCTGATAACCATGAGGTTATGGATTCAAATCCACCAGCCTCTCTGCAGGACCATGATGAAGCTCTCTGCTCCAGTACAGATTTATAGCCTTAGAAACCCTATGGGGGCAGGGGTCACTGTGAGTCAGAATCAACTCAGTATCATTGGATGTGAGAGTGCCGATTGAACATAAAGATTCTGAGCCTGGATTATGTGAAGGTGGGACCTAAAGCCTGAATGATGAAATCAAAAGCATAGCTACAAAGTCGTAGAAACTTGAATGAAACAAAATTGAGAAAATTTGAAGCTATTGTTTGCCAACATACTTGTTGCTCCATCTATTTGTGATCGTTTCTGAAGGTTGTGTTTCAACCTCTCTAACCCATGGGTTTCCTATCACACCTTTTAAAAATTACTCAGTGCCCTCCTGGCAATGAAAAATGTACCCTCGCACAAAATCCAGGATGAAGTGTAGGAATCTGCTTTGTCAACCTCCTGGATCATTTCAACACACACCCCCTCCCTCCCCAGGAGACGGCATAGCCCACTTTAGGAAGCACTTCCTAATT
>NW_022107431.1:73757451-73761926 GCF_000313985.2 Echinops telfairi
GATATCAGCTCCCCTTTACCTCCCACCCTCCCCCACTATACAGCCCAGGAGCCCTTATTCTACTTACTGTCTCTAAATAGTTTTATCAATCCTGGGCTTAATATGAGGTAGTACCCCCCCAAAAAACAGAATTCTTTTTCAAAGCTATGTATCTAAATTTTGTTACAAAACAACTTTATCACCTTGAAAGTACTCTCCACTACACTTAATACATTTGTCAAATCTGTGATTCCATTCTTAAAAAACATTTGTCAAACTCATTTGTTTGGATGGCTGACAGCACCTTCCTCCTTTTTTTCTTCACCTCTTCTACATTGTCAAATTGCTGTCCTGTCATTTCCTTCTTCGTTCGTGGGATCATTAAAAAAAAGTTGCATGGAGAGAGGTCAGGTGAGTAGGATGTGCAGGGGCAGGAAAGGCATGCTGTTTTTTTTAACCAAAAACTGGCACACTGAGATGGCTGTGTGAACAGTTGCATTGTCATGGTGGCAAAACCAGTCCACTATCTGCTACAAATCATGCCTTTTTTGTCGCACACTGTTGTGCAATCTTTTCACCACCTCTAAATAGAAGCTTGATTAACAGTCCAACCTGGTGGAACAAACTCCAAATGCACTACGAGTTGACGTTTTCATTTGTTCTGGAAGTTGACAGATGTCCAGGATGAGGTTTGCCTTCCATCAATATTTCACCTTTTTTGAAATAAGAAAACCACTTGTACACTTGAGTTTTCTCCATACGCTGTCCTTGAAAGCTGTGTTCAGCATCACCACAGTTTCTGTGACATGTTTCCTGCACAGGAAACAACATTTCACAGTCGTACCTTGTTCTCTTAAATCAGCCATCACAGAAAATGAGGTTTGAGTGAAACTGCTTTTACGAAAAAAGTCACTATGACCAGAGAGAACCTTCCCAGGCGAGACCACTGGGTGCACTGACTCAGAGCAAGTTGCTCAATGCTCGCCTAGTGAGGGAAAATGTGTACTATGAAAGCTCAGCCCAGCACAATTCAATTCCGAGGTTTGGGGGGAGTTACCCCTCATATACCAAAAAATACGTAACCAAAATTCAAGAGGGTTACCCCCAATGATAAAATACATCTGAGATAAGCTTCAATATGGAGTGGGGGAAAAACAGAAACTGTTGAAAACCAGATCAAGCCCAACCATGAATTTTCAGTCTAAAGTCCTTAGGTTACAAGTGTGTTTGAGGTAGAGTCCAGTTGACCCAATGCCATTTCCTCACTGGATCACACCATTTCTTCCATTGTGTTGCTTACATCTTGTCCCTTAATTTTTCTTTCTGCTCAGCCCATTCCTTGATTCCTGAATTTCCTTTGGGTGTGAGGTTTCTAGTTCCTCCAGTTTTCCTTCTGTTTTCCTGATTGGTTCCTGGATCTTTTTCAGGAACCTTAATGCCTTTCTCTTGAATTCTTTATCTGGGAGTTCAGTGACTTCTTCTTCTGTGTATTCGCATAGGTCTGGGTAATCCTTAGTTGTTGACTTTTGCTTAGTTGATATTTTGTGGTAGCTGCCCATGGCTGTTGTTTGCACAGCATAGTGGTCCAGCTGTGGATGATGTATATATAGGAATCTGGTTTGTATAGGTTAGTGGAGGATCAGGTAGGAACTGAAAATTGTATTTCATGAAAATGAGGAAGGAGTGATGGGTAGATAGGATGCATAGAAGATGGGTGCTTGAAAGTAGGTTTTAAGTGATGGTATTAATCATCAGAAGCCTTCCTATTAAATAATTTTTGATGAATTAGAAGAGGGGATTATAAGAGGTGGATCATTACCTGGTAGGTTATGAGAGTACGGCCTATTGAAGTGGAGAGCAGGGTCTTCAACTCATGGTGATTGGGGTAGGCGAGGGGTATATTAAGAAATCTGCTGGAGTCACTGAGAAACCCTGTATATAATATAGGGAGAGTGCAGCTAGTCTGTTATTGTGTTTATAGCAGAAGACCCTTATCTCTGTGGCACACCATTTCTCTGTTCTCAAGGAAGTGATTTCTCAAGTTTTACTGTGGAGCAGTGTGGGGGTTCTGCCCCACTCAGTACTGTCCATCCTTCACAGCCATGGTCACAGGGGGAAAATAACCTATAGGAGTGGAGGCCCAACGTGGAGGAGGGACTTCCAATCAGGAGGAGGTCCTGCTAAGGACAGAAGTCCCAGTCTCAGCCAGAGACCTAGCTGGGGGAGGGGGAGACTCTGAGACACACTGGAATACTGAGTTCCAGTTCCGTGGTTTTTTTCCTCAAAAGAAAATAGAAAAACAATAGAAGATACTTCAACAGCACCCAGAGAGTTCAAGTGCTGCTTCTGGCTCAGTCTTCCTGGTGGAATTATCTGGGAGTTTCTATCTGGCAGCCACTAGAGCTGCGCTCCAGCAGGGAGCAGGGGAAAGGTGATCAAATATGGGCCCCGGAGGGAGTGGGCCAGGGGATCCAGGGGAAACCAGGGCTCCACTCTAGGGGTATCAGACATGTATATTCCCCTGCGCCAGCGGGTCACAGAGCCAGGGAAGAGGGGAGGAGAAGGACCAGCTGGCTGCAAACCTACAGCACTGAGCTAGGCGAGAGCCAACCACAGCAAACTCCGTGGCACTCTCTGTGGGCGAAAATCGGAGAGGGAGGTCTAAAATAATCGTAGCGTGCTGAGAATCTAGGACCCAGTGTCTAAACTCCCAAATTTGGCCTCCTCACCTGTGGCTTTCTGGACGGTGCAAGCAGATTTCTAGGAAGGGGACACTGTCTCAGTGCCATCTTGCCAGGGTCTCCCTCATCCTTCCTCCCTGCACAGGATGAGCTGGTGTGTTGTCTGGATGAGACCAAAGCTCCTCAAAGTCACTCTCCTGGCCTTTTTGTCATCAGTGCAGTTTTCAATTGTCCTAAAATGGCATTTTAATAAGCCCCAATGACCCTCCTATGTCCTTTGAGGAAATCTATCGAGATGACCCCTTTGGAATCCCAAAAGTCTCAGTGATAACTTTCTAAGGTGCCCTCCCTGCCTTGAGTTTAAGTGAACTTTTTCTTCTTATTTTAAGGCAGCCATGGAGACATAGTTAAACACACTCTGTTTGGAAGACGCCTGTGCATGTATGAGTCGGAACGCTAGTAGCAATACTTTTAGATTTTCCCTCATATAAAGCAGATAGCCAGAAAGATTTCAACACCAAAGCAGGCAAAAACCTTAAGTTGCACCTGTAGTAAGCAGGCATAAATTAGATGGTAAGAGATTGCAAATAATCAGAAAAAGAAAAATGTCTGAACAATGGAATCCCTCTGGTGACCTTTGTGTCTGAAAGCGATTCAGGCGGGAAATACTCAAGGTTGTATTGGGGTTCCTGCGGGCTTAATTTCATTGTCTTTATCTGCAACTTGAACTTGCATAGGAGCAATTGATGGTGTGTTCTTCAGCTGGCTGATGGCCTTGTTCTTCCTGATAATGTTAGGTTTCTGAGGTGGTATACCTTGGTTCTTGCTTCACAAGACTGAAAGAATTCACACAGCAGAAGCACTTTTGTAATCCAAGTGACTGTTATGAGGGAAGGGGAAGTTCCAGGTAGTACAGTCTCAAAAAGTACATGCTCTTTCTGAAAATCATACATTCTGAAATGTGTGGGAAACATGCAGGAGCTTGCGACTGAACACAAGGAAAGAACACCAGAACACAAGAGTGAAATTACACAAGTGGAACCAGGAAATCCCCAGAAGCCAAGAGGATGTGGCCAAAAGGACCCGCAGGGATGTGCGCACCTGCACGCAGGAGGAAACTCACCCTCTGCTTGCAGTGTGTATCTGCAATGAGCACCTGAAAGAGAAGAGAGGACACACCTGCCAATGGCTGGTTTGTATCTCCTCCTATCTCCACAGGCTGGGGAGGTATGGTTGAGGGTGTCGGCTGATCCTATTGGCTGAGTTTAGGCACACCTCTGTGTGGTCATGTGCCTAGGTTGTGGCCAGGTTTAGTTTCACCTGCACCTAAGTGGCCCTAATCTAAGCATGCTCAGTTCGGATTTTTCCATAGGGTCTAATGGGTGCCTGATTCCTTTCCAACCTCAATATTGTGGCATGGACTGTTAACTGTCTTTGAGCGCAGCCATTAGGGAAGACAACCGGGCCGTTTTCCTTAACCTAGTGACCTGTCGATATTATTGAGTTTTCCATTACTTAAAAAATAATTGTTGGCCCCCCGTTGCTGGCAGAAGTTCCATATAAGATGAAAAAGAGTTCTTCCTGGACCCACTCATCCTTATTTTTCCAATCTTGTCTCTTCTCCAGAACCCCTCACTCACGTTGTGCTTACACGGTCTCTAAGTACTTGTGCTTCGCCTAATGCTCCCCATTCCCTCATCTTCCACCGCGTTTTCCTCATTTTCACCAATTGCTCGTGCACTGTCCAGGAAGTGCTCCTCACCCACACTTGGCTCACTGGATTACCCTCACATAGCTGTATCACCCCATCTTCCA
>NW_022107431.1:73762857-73764731 GCF_000313985.2 Echinops telfairi
CTGTTCACAGACATAAGTGCTGCCAAAGATGGTTGTCATTTTGAGTGCATGGTTCCTGAGATTAGGATATGTCTCAGAGGGAAGAGATGCATAGAAATTAGGAAGGCTGCTTGACTTGAATGCTTCTTTCAGAGAGTCACAATTCTGCAGTTCAGCCAGTTCCATTTGTTAATTGTATTCACATTTTCAATGTCAATAGAAAATGGGTTATGGAAAAGCTGTGTCCTGTTCATGGAGATGAAGTTCTTTAAATCTGAATTGGAACTCCTTTTGCAACTTTTCCAGTGAATCCACACATTGTTTGCAACCAATGGTTTTTCTGCTAACAGATTTTGAGTTTTAGGGAGATTTTCCTCCTTCAGTTGTTTGATGAGGAGGCCTGATTTTACTTCAAATGCTTTCACATGTGATTGCATATCACAGATGAGCTTCCCCTTTCCTTGAGGTTGCACAATTAAACTGTTGAGTAGCTCTGTTATATCTGTCAGAAAGACAAGGTACCATTTCCATTCTGCATCATTGACCTCTGGTACTTCTTTGTTTTTTGAAAGCAGAAAAGCTGTAATATGTGGAAGTAAGTCATAGAAATGTTTCAAAACTCTCCCTCGACTCAGCCAATGGACTTCTGTGTGGTACAGAACATCTTCATAGGCAACATTTAGCTCAGACAGAAATTCCTGAAATTATCTGTGGTTTAGTGCATTCGCTCTAATGAAGTTAACACAAGACACCACAATTTTCATAACAGAGTCCCACTTCAGTGATGTACTACACAGCGCTTGTTGGTGGATGAGGCAGTGTATGGGTATTGGATGAGAATGGTTATGTTTGTCCGTCTCTTGGTTAATGCGAGCAGTTACTCCTTTCTTAGACCCCAACATGCTAGGAGCACCATCAGTTGTCACACTGGCTAGTTTAGCCCAGTCCAGCTCCAAACCATTCAGAATTTGGCAAACCTTTTCATAGATATCCTCTCCTGTAGTTGTTCCTTTGATGCTTTGCAGTGTAGCAAGCTCTTCTGTGACTTCGAAATAGTCATTCGTCCTACGAATAAAAATTAGAAGTTGTGCACAGTCACAAACATCATTACTTTCGTCAAGTGCCAAGGAAAAATAGGAAAGTTTTTTTGCGGAGTTTTGCAAATGTTCATGGAAATTGTTGCCCATTTCTTCAATCCTTCGTGTAATTGTGGGTCCTGAAAGACTCACTGTACTAAATAAATTGGCCTTCTCTGGACACATTTCTTTGGCAACAGAAAGAAAGGCAGTCTTTAACAAATTCTCCCTCCACAAATGGTCTGCCAATGCATGCTATTAGCTTGGCAACTTCAAAACTTGCTCGCAGTAATGAAATATTTAGCTGCTCCTGCTTCACAAAAGTATTTTGCTTAGTTGTCAATATATTTTTCAGTTTTAATATTTTATCTTTTCTCACTTCTCCGACCAATCATATTTATCTTTATGTTGAGTTTCACAGTGTCGACGCAAATTGTATTCTTTGAACACAGACACTATATTCTGGCATATCAAACACACAGCTCACTGTTCTTTGAATATCCTACACTCAAAGTCAATTTTTCTCTTTCTTGATATCATTATTTCCTAGGGATTCCAAATTGCTAGTAGTAAAATACCAATATATGTGTACAGCGCTACAAAAACAATATACCAGCAATAACTTTGCCCACACAGAGACATATAGACTGCACTGCCCATTAATACAGTCTGATCAGTGTCCATCAATGCAGCCTTGCCTGTCCACATCATTTCAGCCTCACCAGTGCCCATATAGGTGGAACTCTGCTTTTACCACAGGCTCACACTGGTGCAGTGAGGGATCCAGCACAATTACAGAGCCAGTTCCTACACCACCTT
>NW_022107431.1:73765782-73769494 GCF_000313985.2 Echinops telfairi
GGCCGTAGTTTGAGGACCCCTGGTTTAGTGGATCTAGTGGCAGTGGAAGCACCTCAGGACTAGTAGAGGTCTGGCTCTATCTGCGTAGCTCCACGTGGCTTGTCAACAGGAATGTCTCCCAGAGAGTAAGTGTATCTAGTAAGCTATTTATTTTTTGCACCTCCAAATGAGGTCATCAAGCTGTGACCTGATTGACAAGCTAGACTCCACCCCTTTACAAGTTGACAGGAAAGTATGTAACTGCCACACTATGGCACTGGTATTTCAAATGCCAGTGGGGTCACCCAAAATGAATCCGTTTCAACAGAACTTCCAGACTACAACAGACTAGAAAGAAGGAATCACCTGTCCACTTCAGAGGAAGGAGGTGCTGAAAACCTTATGCACACCCTCAGCGCCTTGTCAGATACTGAAGGCCTAATGCACAGAAGGAAAATGTTGTCAGAGAGTGCCAAAAGATGAGCCCCTCAGGCCAGAAGGTACTCAAAATATGACTGAGGAAAAGCTGCCTTAACTCCACTCACATCATTATGGTCGACTCTACTTTGAAAAGGTAACTTTTGTCAAAATTTTTTTCATCAAAAAATGAAATAGAACGCATAAATCTTTATATCCTAGGTGTTAGCAAACTGAAATTGATGGGTATTGGTCATTTTGATTAGAAAATGATATGATTTACTATGCAAGGAATGACAGATTCAAGAGAAATGAAATTACATTCATCATCAAAAAGGACATTTCAAAATCTATCTTGAAGTACAATATTGTCTGTTATAGGATGATATCTATACAAATACAAGGAAAACCAATTAACAAAACCACTATTCAAATTTATGCACCAACATTTATAGTTAATGAAGAAAGATATTGAAGAATTCTACCAAAACCATAAGCCTGAAATTGATGAAGCATGCAAGCAAGATGCATTGATAATTACTGGCAATTGGAGTGCAAAAGTTGGAAACAGAAGAGAAAAAATACTAGTTGGAAAATATAGCCTGGTGATAGAAATGAAACTGGAGATTTCATAATAAAATTTTTTGCGACCAAAAATTTGTTCATAGATAATATATTTTTAACCACATAAATGGTTATTTTGCATGTGGATTTCTCAAGATAGAATGCACAGAAATCAAGTAGACTACGTCTGTGGGAAGAGACAACCGTGAAAACCGTATTGGGGATGATAATGGACAGACCAGCAATTTCCTATAGTAAGTTCAGGTTGAAGTTAAAGAAAATGAAATGATAGCACAAGAAGCAAAATGCGACTTAAGTATATCTGAATTTCCAGAGCACCTCAAGAACAGAGGCACTGCATTGACCACTGATGACAGAAGACCTAATAAATTGTGGGAACGCATCAAGAACGTCATTCATGAAGAACACGAACAGTCATTAATGTGGCTGTCAGGAGAGACTACGAAACTTGCTCATCATCATAAGTACGTAAGGCAAACAGAAGAGATATTGAATTGAAGGAAATGAACATAAAATTTTAAAAGAGTGATTGAGAATACATAGTAAAATATTATAATGAAATGTGCCAAGACCCAGAGTTAGAAAACCAAAAAGGAAGAACACACTTAGCACATCTTAAACAGAAAGAACTAAAGAAAAAATTCAAGCCATGAGTTGCAATATTAAAAGATTCTATGGGCAAAATGTTAAATAATAAAGGAGGCATCACAAGAAGATGGAAAGAATACACAGAGCCATTGTGCCAAAAAGAACTGGTCAGCATTCCGCCATATCAGGAGGTAGCATATAAGCAAGAACCAATGGTACTGGAGGAAGAAGTTGAAGCTGCACTGAAAACAAGATTCCAGAAATTGATGAGATATCAATTGCAATGTTTTATCACACCGATGAAGCGCTGGAAACATTCACTCCTCTATGCTAGGCAATTTGAAAGACTGTTACTTGGTCAACTGACTGGAAGAGATCCACATTTCTACCCATTTCAAAAAAAGGTGACCCAAAAGAATGCTCAGATCATAGAAAAATATCATTGATATTGCATGCAAGTAAAATTGCTGTAGATCATCCCATAAAGTTTGAAGCAGTACATTGACAGGGAGTATCTACAGTGTCAGGCTAGATTCAGAAGAGGACATGGAACAAAAGATATCATTGTTGATGGCAGATGGATCTTGGCTCAAAACAGACAATACCAAAAATAAGCTAACTTGTGTGTGATTGACTATACCATGGCATTGGACTGTGTGGATCATAATAACCATAAATGAGAGAAATGGGGATTCCACAACACATCACTGTATTCATGCGGAGCTTGTACATGGATCAAGAGACAGTTGTGGGAGAAAAAAAAAGGCAGCTGTGCTCTGTTAGAATGGGTAGACTCGAGAAACAAATTCATTGACACTCATCTCATATACGTATTAGAGAGAGCATTATATCAAAGAGCAATTGCATATTGAGAAAACATTCCAGCCCAGTTAAGATCAAGTCCATATGTCTGATCTTAGCCCATCTGTCTGATACTAGTCTATAAATTCCTATTCAGACTCATGTACAACACATGCAATGATGCTTATTGCAGGAAGATCACAGGGTGTTGAGTGAAAAATCTTGTGGATCCAGTGGCAGTGAAAGCATCTCAGAGCTCTGGCTGCTACCAGCATGTCTCTATGTGGCTTCTCAATAGGAAGATGAAGCAGAGAGAGAGAGAGATGGAGAGTGGCCCACCTCTTCTGAGAGTAGAATCAAGAGAGAGGAAGTCCCAGAATCCTTATGAGAAGACCATGCCCACAAAGAGGGATCATCAGGCTGTGAGACCTGATTGACAGACTAGACTCCAACTCTTCATTCTTTTATCAAGTTGACACAAAATTGTGTAACTACCACTCATGCAAACAGAACAAGGGCTACTACATGATTTAAAACAAGGCAAGATGTCCATCAGGGTTGGATACTTCACCATATTTATTCAATCTGTATACTGAGAACATAATCAGAAAAATTGGATTATATGAAGAAGAACTCAGCATCAGGATTGGAGGAAGGCTTATTAACAATGCTTAATATGCAGATGAGGAAGCCTTCCTTGCTAAAATTGAGGAGGACTTGAAGCACTTGTTGATGAGCCTCGGGGATTTCATCCTTCAGTGTGGATACCAACTCAATGTAAATAAAATAAAAATCCTCACAGTTGCACCAATTGGTAACATGACAAATGGAGCCAAGATTGAAGTTGTCAAGGATTTCATTTTGCTTGACTCCACAATCAATACTCATGGAATTAGTAGCCAAGAGATCCAAGGAAGCATTGCATTGGGTAAATTCATTACATGAGACCTCTCTAACATGTTGAAAAGCAAAGATGTTACTTTGAGGACAGGGTGTGCCTGACCCAAACTATGGTATTTTCAATCTCCTTATGAGGTAGTTAGTTAATTGTGCCAACCTGGCCGATAAACACATGTGGGGTTAATTGAAGGGCAGAAGAATAACCGGCTTAGTGAGCCTCGCCTTTCCAGTTCTCAGGTCTCTTGCTTTGCGATGGTCGGACCAAGGTGCAGCTGCCTTAGCCAGTTCCCTGCTTTAGCTGGCCAGACTCACTTCCTGCAAGACATCCTAGAGGAGAAGCCACATGGACCTACCCTCATGCAGCCCTGGGTGCTGGAGCAGCCATGTGGAGACCCCTGCCAGTGCTGAGATGCTTACACATTCACTGACTCAGCTTTTCTCC
>NW_022107431.1:73770343-73773583 GCF_000313985.2 Echinops telfairi
CAATTAGAAACTTAGAAAACATAGTAATAATAACAATTAATAATTCAATGATATTTGTGAGTGACAGCACCATTCTGAGCTCTTTACATGCTCCATGAGGAAAGCCAATTATCCCCATTTTTAAAAAAAACAAAGGACATAGGCACAGAAAAGATCCATGACTTGCCCTGAAATCACAAAATCAGTACAAGGAAACTTCAAAAAGCTTGTGGAAAAATAGAACTAAAAAGAATGGAGATTTTTTTGAAGTCCCCTATTAAGTGGTTGAGCTGAAATTCAAATCCAGGTAGTCCAGCTTCTGAGTTCACACAATTAGCAACTCTCCTGGCTACTAACTGAGGGGATTAGCTGTGAGACCAGGAAGCTCCCAGGCCAGCCTGGGATGGCTTGGGTACCATTCGGGTGATATGTTTCAAATTGTATCCATTCCCTTTCATTAATTTTCCTACTTATTGCTCCCTGTCTTTAATATACACACCACCACCTACAAAAAATGGTTATTTCCTAACCCAAATTTCAAACTATACATTCAGCGAATTGGAGCCATTCTTGGTCTACATTTGCTCTTGGTGTCCTTCCCCTGCTCTGTGCTGTGATGGCAAGGACTACTGATAGCAGTGTCCTGAGGTCAACGAAAGTCAAACTGAACCCATGGCCATCAAGTAAATACAATAAAACAGAGTAGGACTGCCCCCTGCGGGTTTCTGCGACTTTAAATTTTTATGGGATTAGAACTCTAATCTTTCTCCCCTGAAGCAGCTGGTGGTCTCTAACTGCCGACCTTGCTGCCATCACCAAGGTGTACCTCGCCGTGCCACAAGAGCTCCTTGAAGGGAACTAAAGAACTGGGACATGGTCTCCATGGTGCCTCCAAGCAGTTTTCAGAATCTCCCTTGCTCAGGGCCTCGTTCCCTGAGAATGCTATCGTTCCCACAGTACGCTTGCTAATAAACTTATGTGCACATCTTGAGTGCGTTCTTCCTCACTCTTGGGCCCCACTTAATATCTAGTCCCTTCAAATCTTGCTTATTCTATTTTAATTTATTCCCCATTTGGAAAAAAACAAAACAAAAAACAAGCTGTTCAGCCAGCTATCAGGCAGCTACAGGATAAGCATAGCATATGAAACTTAGATAGAGAGGCACCAACTGAGAACAAGGTGAGCCAGAAAATGAATACAGAAAGAGTTGCCTCAGAGGCAGTATGGAACTGTCCTATTTACGATTTTAACAGTATTCTATTTTTCACATCCTACTCAGCATTTTTTATCATATGTACCCAACCAGCCTCTTATAAAGAGCTGTGGGCCAGAGAGAGACGCAGTCTACCTAATTAACTTAGATGGCCCCATGTCTCTTATCCCATGCTACCACACCTGCTTTCTGGGATTCTGTTTTATCAAAATCCTCAGCACTTCTCTTGCTAAGCTCTCAGCTGAACATAGCATTTCTGCCATCCACTCCTGGCTCCTGTCCCACAAGCCGACTCTTAGTGTCAAATAGTGTACCCAACTGGCTACTCTGGTCTCTCTGCCTTTCTTTCCTTCCCCTGATTTCAGGATGTCTATGCTTCATGCCAAGATAACCTCAATAGGAAAGGGGGTCTGTAGTTGACGTGACCAGAACACATTAGGGTGTTACATTAGGCTTCATTGCACTTTGGGCAGACACTATAAACTCCATGCTATAGTGTGAGCTCCATACTTCTCTATACAATGTCCTGGTCAAAAGAATATATCCAGGTGTTATCAAGCATAGCGAGATACGGGAACTGATTCACAGAAGGAAGCCCTCAGATGAGGGATCCCATAAGAATAGATGCTTGGTTCCTATATGGATGTTGTCTTACCAGTATGTTGTGGTTTCCCTGATCCATTTGTCAACCAGCCCACCAGGGACTTTTGTAATACTTCTGGCAATACAGACAAGAAAGTTGTCTAAGTGGTTAGTTTTGAGTATTCTCAAATGATCCATATGATGATATTGATATTACTTGTGGTTTAAAATGATCATAAATGTTTGATCAATATTTGTTTTGATCTACTTTTACTTAGATTACCAGATTCAACTTTACATTTATTACCGATTTTCATTTACTTAATGGATTTATTTTACTTTCTTCCTTGCACTAAATATGTACCTTGCTGTCTCCCAATTCTTCGGGGTAAAATACAAACTACATGATGAATGAAAATATTTCTCTCATCAGATTGCTCCCTCTTTTAAAAATTATCATCTCTTTATAGTCTACACTTTGAACGCTCTCTTTTGTTTTGCAGTTCAAAGTGAATTAATCATAGAGAATGGCAGCTTGGAGCACAGGGCAATAAACGCCTCTTTATCCAAAGACCAGCAAAGACATCAATTATAACAGAGCAGTCCGCACTCCCTTACTCTGCTGCAGAGACAGCGCAGTGCCTTTCCACTGGGATACAATCTAATGTTTTGCCTTCATATTTTTGCTACTATTGTTGAAAAAAAGATGATAGTAGCCAGTGATATTCCTCAGGCAAAATGTATCAAAATTTAATTCTAGTAGAAGTGACAAATGATAGATTTACCAGGCAACACATCCACCCCTTTCTCCCTTTCTCTCCAGATCTGACAGAATATTAAAATATATATTAATCGATCCATTCTCCAGTATGAAGCTGGAAGTTTGAACACCAAGGGAAATAAATTTTCTACTGGGAGAAAAGCCATCTAAATTTCCTCATGAGGTCTTTCCCCTTGCCCCCACTTTTTGACAGTCACAAATACAAAGGGACAAGGGACTAGATCTGCTTACCTCTTCCTCGGTACTTGAAGAAGCTGTTTAAATGCCCATTGTGGCAAAGCAGAATGGTGTTCTGAGACTGCTTGTCTGACTAGTATGTTTCTAGTAAACTGTGTTGTTCATCTCTTTTTGTGTTTCTAATATGTTGTTGTTGTCAGGTGCCTTTAAATCCATTCTGATTCATAGTGACCCTCGGTGCAGGAAAACAAAGCCCTGCCCAGTCCTCCCAGTTGCAGGGTTGCAGCCCATTGTGGAAGCGACTGTATCCGTTCAGCTCCTGGGCATTGTCCTCATTTTCACTGCTCTTCCACTTCAGCAAGCATGGCGGCCTTTGATCCGGACTCGTCTCTCTGGTAACACGTCCAAAGTGCATGCGAGGAAGTCTGGCCACGCTCACTCTAACATGCATTCTGACTGTACTGCGTCCAAGACAGATTTGTTGGTCCATGGTACTTTCAATATTCT
>NW_022107431.1:73773957-73775913 GCF_000313985.2 Echinops telfairi
ATCCAGACTGAAGGTTGCAATCCTCAAGGTTCATCAAAAAGTGCTTCAAGTCGTCCTCACTTTCGGCAAGCAAGGTGGCTTCATCTGCACAGCTCAGTCTGTTAATAAGCCTTCCTCCACTCCGGATGCCACATTCTTCATCATGCAGTTTCACTGCTCTACTTATTTGTTCAGCAAACAGATTGTATAAGTATGGTAAGGGGATACAATCCTGACCCACATCTTCCCTTTTTTAAAATCATGCAGTATTCCCTGGTTCTGTTTGCACAACTGCCCGTTGGTCTGTGTCCAGGTTCCATGTGAGCACAATGAAGTGTTCTGTAATTTCCATTCTCCTCAAGGCCATCCATAGTTTGCTAGGATCCTCTGCACCTGCCTCAGTAGAGAGTGTGGCGACTATGTGGCTGAGAGGCTGAGGGCCAGAGAATGATTTGGTTGCTGACTGAGAAAAGGTATTGCTTTGGATAAATGACTGTGTCCTTATTGCTTCTTGATCCTGACTTGTGGTAACCTTCTAACTTTCCTAATATACCCTTTTAACCATGAGTACAGCCTATGTGTTCTGGGTGACCATTGCAATGAATTATTGAGCACAGCAGAGCGTGCTGCCCGTTCTGATAATCTCACTACTATGGGAGTTTTATAATACCTGCCATTAGATTGTTTTTTCATATTTTTATGAACAGGAAAGTGTCAGAACAGGAAAGGAAGGGTGGACGTTGGAAGCATGTCTGAATAGGGCTATTGGGACACCAGAGGAGGTCAGCTATTCCCACCCCTATGCCATTAACTGCACTATTGCTTGGGTAAATCTGTGGCAAAAGAATTCTTTAACCTTTAAAAAAGTAAAAATGTCACTTTATAACTAAGGTTTGCCAGACCCAACTCATGATCTTTTGAATGCAAAAGATGCTTGCAAAAATTGGACAATAAAAAAGGATGGGATAAGACTTGCTGAGACATTCAAATTGTGGTGTTTGGGAAGTATATTTAATAAGTTATATACTTGCAAAAAAACAAACAAATTAGTATGCAGTAGTTGCATAATCTGTTGTCAATTTGAAACATAAGAGTGAAAGGATGGAGGGTAGCCTGTCATTCAGTTCACAGCTTGATGACCTCATTTGGAGGTGCTAAGGAGATAAATGGCTTGCTGGAGGCAGTAAACACACACATTCCCTGTGAGACATTCCTGTGGACAAGACACATGGAGCTACACTAGAGCCCTGGAGCTGAAGGAGCCATGTGAATGCTGCCAGTGCTGAGATGCTTCCACTGTCACTGGATCCACAAGATTTTCCACCCACTGACCTGTGGTCTTCCTGCATTCGGTGTCATTGCATGTGTTGCATGAGTCTAAAGAGGAATTTATGGGCTTGTATGGACATATGGGCAATATTGGATTGATGGCTTGAGCTGGACTGGGCTGAGATATTTTCTCAATGTACAATTACTTTTTGATATAAAACTCTCCCTTACACACATATGAGTCTCCCTGAGATTTGTTTCTCTAGTCTACCTGGACTAACACAAGTATTAAAATATACAACCAGAATATTTTCTAGAAGCAAAGGTGATGAGATTTGGCTTGCTTTCTTTAGACATATTATCAAGATAAACTAGCTAACAAAAAAGGATAATTTATCTGGTAAAATAAAAGATCAGTAAAAATGAGAGAAATATTCAAGACACAACAGCCATAACAGTGAACTCAAAATACCAATGATAATGAAAACGGTGCAAAATATGCAATGTTTTGTTCCGTTATACATAAATATAACAAGTGCTTGAAGAGTGAAAACTAGAATCGAAAATTCCTGTACCTCCATAATCTCACTACTATGGGAGTTTTATAATACCTGCCATTAGATTGTTTTTTCATATTTTTATGCTCTTTTTGTTATTCTCAGCAGGAGAAGAATAACTAAAAGCATTACAAAACTATGAGAGAGAAAA
>NW_022107431.1:73776845-73787106 GCF_000313985.2 Echinops telfairi
TTATCAGTCAGATTGGCACAATAAACCTTAACTAGCACAGACACTCTCCTTCACTAACGGAAAACCTGCAGATCAAAGAGATGAGAAACCTGCAAAGCAAACGATTAGAAAGGCTTGGAATAATACAAATAAAATAAGAAATAAGTATACCTAAGTGTTTTCTAATGTAATGCTTGAAGTTGGAGATTGAAAAAAGAGAGATAGAAATCCTTGAAAAATACAAAGAAAGTAGATGCATTTCTTTGTAAATGATATTGAAAGAAGAATTATTTCATAATGTCATTACTCATTGTTTTCTTACCTAAAAGGTACCAAAATTTAGGGAAATTTACATTTATAATAATAAAAGCTGTACTTTCCAATGACCATCAAAATGCATCCCAGGTTTCTTCGACTGGTGATTTCCGTTTGGCATCAAGTTAGTGTTTGCGGTTTGGAAGCACGGTCATCTCCTTTGCTGTCCAGTGACTGCAGACGAGAGGAAGAGGCCTCATCTGCTACAATCCGTGATGATTTCGTCTTTTTCTGAGTTTCCAGACCAGGCTTTGTATTTCACTATGCTCATGATTGTGCTTTACAGATTCAAATGCCCGACCGAAATAACATTTTAAAATTTATTTTCAAAAGCAAATGATGGCATTGAAATACAGTGAGGGAGGACAAGTAAAATAACAAAAGGTAGCAGTTAGGGACGTCTTTGTTAAAAAGGGACTCACTTTGCTTAGAAGTGCAAGGAAGCAAAGCCACATGTTTATAAATACACCTTTAATAAAGCACAATGGAGCACAAATTTGAATGGATTCAACTGATGGAGGCTATGTCTGGTTAGTTGGTAATTAATTAAAAGTGGGAAATAAACCCATGTTTTATACACATTATCTTATTTAAATCAAATCTTATTTGAAAATCAAATACACAAGAGTTTGCACAACCTCAGTCAACCAATCCAGCGTTGCTCTTCGGCCTAACAGATGTGTAACAGATGTGGAGGATGCCATTAGCGCATATTTTCACTATCGTGGTGTGCCGTAGGCACTGTTTGGACTATCACACTAGTACCAGTTGGTTTCTAGAACACATGGCATATGAATATTTGCAAATAAACAATTTTCCTTTTTCTAGATCATATATCTCTCCCTACCTCTGCCTCTTTAGACCACACATATACATTCACACACATATATAATGAATGCAGATCCTCATAGATATGGATGAGCGGACAAGGAAAACTGAAATTCTGCTTATTTGCCTTGCATATGCATTTGACACCACCATTCATCTGCCAGTTTGTCGTATTGCGTTAGAAAGGCCCGGAGTTAGAAAACCAAACAGAAAAAATGTGCTCAGCATCTCTCTAGCTGAAAGAAATAAAAGAAAAAATACTGAGCTTTAAGGGGCAATATTAAAAGATTCTGTAGGTAAAATATTGACTAATACAGGAAGCATCAAAATAATAATGCACAGAGTCACATACCAAAACATGTCAAGTGGTAGCATATAGACATGAACCGATGGTACTGAGGAAGAAGTTCAAAGTGCACTGAAGGCACAAATTGAAAATAAAGCTCCAGGGATTGACAAGCAGCTGTATCACTGGAATCATTTACTAGTGTATTTCAAGAAATTTCAAATGTGTGCCCACTTTGAAGAAAAATGACCCAATAAAACCAAACCAAATGTATGGCTATAGTGTCTACTCACACCCTTAGCAACAACAATATGGTTAATATTACATGCACATAAGTTTTAATTGAAGAAAATTTTAAAATCCCTGTAGCAGCAAATGTGGTGAAGAAAGCTGATGGTGCCTGGCTGTCAAAAGATATAAAATCTGGGGTCCTATAGGCTGGAAGATAAACAAGGGGCCATATAACTGAGAAACAACAAAGCCCACATGGAAGAAGCACACCAGCCTGTGAGATCACAAGGCATCAAAGGGATCAGGTATTAGGCATCAAAGACCCCCCCACACACAAAAAAAAATCATAGCATTGTGAATGAGGGGGAGTGTGGAGTGGGGACCCAGGGCCCCTTTGTGGAAAATTGAACATCCCCTTGCAGAAGGGCTATGGGGAGGAGACAGCCAGTCAGGGTGCAATGTAGCAACAATGAAACGTAATTTTCCTTTAGTTCTTGATCCCAGTTCTACCTTACATGATCCCCCACTATCATGATCCCAATTCTACCTTACAATCCGCTGGACCAGAGTATGTACACTGGTACAGATAGGAACTGGAAACACAGGGAATCCAAGACAGATGATTCCTTCAGGACCAGTGGTGAGAGGGGCGATACTGGGAGGGTGGAGGGAAGGTGAGGGAGAAAGGGGGAACCAATTACAAGGATCTACATATAACCTCCTCCCTGGGGGACGGACAGCGGAGAAGTGGGTGAAGGGTGACATTGGATGGTGTAAGATATGGCAAAATAATAATAATTTATAAATTATCAAGGCTTCATGAGGGAGTGGGGAAGGGGGAGGGAGGGGGGAAAATGAGGAGCTGATACCAAGGGCTCGTAGAAAGAAAATGTTTTGAGAATGATGATGACAACAAATGTACAAATGTGCTTGACACAATGGATGTATGTATGGATTGTGTTAACAGTTGTACAAGCCTCCAATAAAAGGATTAAAAAATAAAGACCTGTAGCAGTAGATTGACAGAGAGCTCCCAGAAATTCAAGCTTGGTTCAGAAGTGGACATAGAAAAATGAATATAATTTCTGATATTAGATGGAGCATGGCTGAAAACAAAGAATACTAGGAGGATGTTTACTTCTGTTTTATTGGAAATGCAAAGGCATTTGACAATATGGATGATAACAAACTATGGACAGCATTGAAAAGAATGAGACTACCAGAACATTTAATGATAGTGATAATGCACAACGTGCACATAGAACAAATCAGTCATTCAAACACATCAAGGGAATACTGCATGATGTAAAATCAAGAAAGCTATGTGTCAGAGTAATATCCTTTCACAAAACTTATTCAATCTGTATACTGAGCAAAACTCGACTTTATGAAGAAAAACACAGCATCAGGATTGGAGGAAGGCTTATTAGCAATCTGTGCTATGCAGATGACACAACCTTGCTTGCTGAAATCAAGGAGAACTTGAAGTGCTTGCTGATGAAAATCAAAGATGTCGACCTTCAGTATGGACTGCAACTCAATGTGAAGATAACAAAAATTCTTACAGCTGGAACAATTGACAGCGCCATGGGGCAGGAAATAAATAGGGTATAAAGTGAAGTCACTCAAAACCCCGTTCCACTGAACTCTGTGTGTGTCTGACTTACAATTGAAAGGCTGATTTGTACATTACTGTCTGCGAGTAGTTGGCCAGCTAAGAGTAATGGCATATAACAATGACCTGTTCCTCACCTCTTAGCCGCTAGTCAGGGCATACGGGTTCAAAAACACACAAAATATTTTTTCTAATAAGTAAGACTGTACTTTGTCAAGAATATGTTTTTTAATTTCCATCTAGATTTTTTAAAGAGATTTTATCTCTTTAGTTACTCTACACCCCCAAAATGACACATTCCCTGGTGGGTGATTCCAATGTTCCACCATTTGTCATATAGCTGGATCAAGCAGGGAATCTTCAAGGAGGTAGGGAGCCATTTCAAAGAGTCCAGGTGTTTGTTAAATAATCTACTATGCCATATCTGCTGCACAAAACCTCTTTAAAGTGGTGACAGGCAAGGATGTCACTTCGAGGACTAAGGTGATTGTGACTCAAGCCGTGATCTTTTCAACTGCTACATATGCGTGTGTGACAGTTCAACGGTGAAGAGGAAGATGGAAGACTTGAATTGACTTAAAGCCTGCTGTTGGCGAGGAAGATTGCAAGTACTTGGACTGCCAAAAGAACAAACAGACCCATCTTGGAAGCAGTATACTCAGGATGCTCCTGAGAGGCAAGGATTGTTAGACTTTGTCTAATGTCCTCTGGACGTGTTACCAAAGGAGACCAAGCCTTGGAAAAGGCATCTTGATAAAGTGGAGGGTCAGCAAAAGGAGGAAGACCCTCAAGGAGAGGGATTAACCCAATGGCTACAATAATGGGCTCTAACCTAACAACGCTTCTGAGGATGGCGCAGAACTGGCCTGCGGTTCGTTCTGTTGTATACAGGGTCAGGACAACTCGATGGCCCCCAACAACAACAACAACATGTCTCTTGAGACACCCATCTTGGTTAGCTTGCCATATCCTAAATTCCTGACACTTCCTTTCTATGGAGGTGACAGTCAGAAGGCACAGCAAAACATAGTCCTGAGGCTTTGATGCTTTTATTACCATTCTCCCTTTTAAATGTATTCCCCACTGTCAGGACCACTAAGAGAAAATGCTTCCTTGTGTGATGCTGTCTAGGACCCTGCTAGTACACCACTCCACAGAAAGCAACCTTAGTACTGCCTCTGAATTATAGCTTCAGACTCACGGATCCGGAGCACAGCTGCTGTTGTTTTAGAGTTTTCAAATCAAAATATTTAAATGTATGTGCTCTACCTTTAAATGTTCTTTCACGATGATTAAGTATATGGGATCCTGGATCAGAAAAGGATGTGAGTGGAAAAAGCTGGTGAAATCTGAAGACGTCTAGAATTTAATTAATGGTGAAGTAACTTAGTTTTGACTAATATACCAGGCTAGTATGCTTACTTTAGTGAAAATTGAATGAGGAGTCTCTGTATTAACTTTGTAACCTTTCCTTAAGTCTAGACTTATTTCCTAGCTCACATACGTCAACTTACTGTACCGTATTGACTATATGTTGCTGTGATTCTGGAAGCTATGCCACCAGTATTTCAAATACTAGCTGAAGCAACCACGCTGAACTATATTTCAGCAGAAATTCCAGAGTAGGAAGAAAGACCTGGTGAGCTGCTTCTGAAAATTAGCTATGAATATCTATGGATCACAATAAAATAAAATATTAGCAATAGTTATAAATATGAATGCAAACATACAAATTTCGTGAAGATGGCACAGGACCAGACAACATTAGGTTCTGTTGTTCCTGTGGTCACCATGAGTGGAAAGCAACCCATGTCAAATAAGGGCAAAATAATTCCAAATCAGAAGTTTGTTTTTAAAAATATTTTTTACTTGGTATTGTTGTTAAGTGCCATTGAATCTGTTCCAAACTGTTGTTACCCTGTTTACTGCAGAAGGAAACACTGTGTGGTCCGTGGTAGTTACCTAATCTGGTGTCAGTATCAGGATTAAGAGTGTAGAGGTGGAGTCTAGTCTGTCAATCCGGAGACAGCCAATGAGACCTCTCTGTAAGCATAACCTTCTCCTGAGAATTCTGGGAACTGCTGATTTTGCCTCCTTTGAGATGGGAAACACACACTCTCTCTCTCTCTCTCTTTCTCTCTCTCTCTCTCTCTGTTCACTCCCTGAGAGACATTGCATCTAACAAGACGCATGGAACTATGCTAGTGCCCTGAGCTGGAGAAGCCACATGGACCTACCCTGATGCAACCAGACCTCTGAAGCCGGAGATGCCAGGTAGAGACAGACCCCAGCTAGCGCTCGGATGCTTACAACGCCACTGGATCCAAAGACTTTCTACCCACTGGCCTGTGGTCATCCTGCATTCGGCGTCATTTAATGTGTTTCGTGATCCTGAAGAGGACTTTATAGATTGATATTGGACATATGGGCTAATATCGAACTTAGGAGCTTGGACTGGACTGGGTTGGGATGCTTTCTTAATGTACAATTGCGCTTTATATAAAATTCTCTCTTATACACATTTACGTGTCCATGGAGTTGTTTCTCTAGTCTACTGAGACTAACACATGGCCCTTGGCCAAATCCTTTCACATAATTGTCGTTGTGTTCAGCCAATTGTTACAGTTCCTGTGCCAATCCATCTTGTGGTGGGTCCTTTTCATGGACCCTATATTTACTGAGCAGGATGTCTTTTTCTGGTGAATAGTCGTTCCTGATAATGTGTCTAAATTAAGTGAGATGAAATCACATTCTATCCTTGATTCTAAGGCGCATTCTGGCTGCACTTCTTCTGAGACAGATATTTTGTTTTCTGGCATTCCATGATTAATTTCAATATTGTTCACCAACACTATAATTCAAAAGTATCAATTCTCTGGTCTCCCAGAGAAGAGGGGAGGGAGAGAGGATGAAACCCCCACCACACACACACACACACACTTACATGAAGGTTTAATATATTGGTGTCAATTTAATTTCTTGAGATTGCCTTTGTAAATATATATAGCATGTTTCTTTAAAAACAGATTCCTGATTCCTCAAACCTAAACAGTGGTTTATGTGGCTTTAGAGAGAGAAAGAGAAGGAAAAATAAAATTGAAATGGGCTTAGAGTCTCTGGTGTCAGACAAGTTCATCTCAAAAGCAAACAGTCTTTTTGATTTCCCTTATTCATTGTCTAGTATTCATATGCCTATGAGGTGATTGAAAATATCACGGCTTTGGTGAGGCGTGACTTCAAAGAGATGTTTTACAGCAGATTTGCCCAGTGCAATATGTCATTTGATTTACTGGTTGTTGTTTCCATGCGTGTTGACTGTGGATCAAACTAAAATGAATCCTTGATCATTTCAATCTTTCTCCATTTATCATGGTATAAATATTATTATTGGACTATTTATCTTTTCAATTATGAGGATTCTTGTTTTCTTTTCCAAGAGTTTCCTCTGTTCACTGAAGGCTGGACTCTAACGTTACCCCTAAGTGCTTCACTCAGGAGAAAGATGAGGATTTTTGCTCCCTGCAAGACCTGTGTCTCAGAAACTGGTGGGAGCAGATCCACCCGGGCTTGTAGAGCTGCCATGACTCCCTCCATGGCAGTGAGAAGCACATCAAGCTCCTCACCTTCAACAACACACCTTCAACACACCTTCAATGGTGTGTCATGTGACTATCACAGATGGTTAATAAACCTTGCTCCAATCCTGATGCCACAATACAGTTCAGCTGGTTGGATTATGTGCTTATCATACAGATTGAATATATGTGCTGAAAGGATACAACTAAGTAGACCCAGAAATAGACAGATCCATCGGTGACATGTGTACAGAGTTTTGTGACTAGCAGAAGTCTTTGAGGCTATTAATTGCAGTAGCAATTCTTCAGGCAGGCAGGCTCTTCAGAAGAAGAGCAAGACTTAAGCTTCACTTAAATCTCATTTTATTGTATTGTTTAGCTATTTTATTGTATTATTATGTTTGATCAAACAAATAGACTGTTTTCTATAACAGAAACTAACTACTTTAAGCTCTCATATTCAAATATTCTTAAGAAATAAATCAACACCTTAGTCCAGAGAGATGGAAACTATCAGACATTATCCATAAACATTTTTCATTAACATACCTCCGAGCACTAACCAGTGAAGCATAAACACCAAATCCATTGGTTATACAATAAATGTAGATGTTTTAAATTATCTCATTAGATCATAAAGATCATTAATTTTCAAGCAATAACCATGTAAATATATTTCTTAAGGGAAATAACACTGGTAGGCTTTAAGATGAAGATACCACAATGATTGCACACTTTGAACACTTTCTCTATGACAGAGTTAGGTTGTTATTTTGGGGTGCCATGCACTCGGTTCAGACTCATAGCAACCCTATGTAGAACAGAACGTACCCCCACCCCCACCCCACAATTCATAAGTAATTCATCTTGTTGAGGGCATTCTTCTGTTTGATGCCTCTCTACTTTACCAAGCACAGTGACCTTCTCCCAGGACTGGTCTCTCCTAAAGTACATGAGACAAAGTATCACCATCCTGGCTTCTAAGGAACATTCTGGCTATATTTCTTCTGAGACAGATTTGTTTGTTCTTTTGGCAGTCCGTGATACTTTCGATAGTCTTTGCCACCCCATAGTTCACATACATAGATTTTCCTTTAATCTTCCTTCTTCATTATCCAGCTTTTACATGCCTGCGAGGAAACTGAAAATACCAGGATTTGGGTCAGGGACACCTTAGTCCTCAAAATAACATCCTTGCTTTTCAACACTTCAAAAAGACCTTGTGCAGCAGACACACTGAGTGAAATGCATCATTTGGTTTTATCTCTTGCTTGGGCTTCCTGAGCATTGATAGTTTATTCAAGCAAACTAAAATCCTTGACAGCATCAATCTTTTCTCCATTTATTATGACAACTATTGGTCCAGTTGTGAAGATTTGAGTACTCCTTACAATGAATTATAATCCATAATGAAGGTTGCAATTCTTGATCTTCATCAACAAATGCTTCAACTCCTCCTAACTTTCATCAAGCAAAGTTGCTGACACCTGCATATTTAGGTTGTTAATAAGCCTTCCTCCAAATCCTGATACCATATTCTTCTTCATATAATCCAGTTTCTCTGATGTTTGCTCAGCATACAAATGGAATAAGTATGGTGAAAAGATACAACCCTGACACACACTTTTCTTAGTTTTAGACCATGTAGTATTCTCTTGTTCTGTTCACACAACTGCCTCTTGATCTGTGTACAAGTTCAGCATTAATACAATTAAGTGCTCAGTAATTCTCCGACTATCCAGAGTTTGTTATGATATACACAGTCAAATGCCTTTGTATAGTCAATAAAACACAAGTAAACATCTTTCTGGTATTCTTGGCTTAGACCGTATAGATAAAGATCTGAAAATCAGGCTGCAAATTTTAGTATGCATACCTGGTAGTGGTTTTAAGACTCTTTTGGGTTGGTTAAATTTGGGCGCAATAATTGTCTATGGTCAATGAGGAAAAGATACCAGATCCTGATATACTATAAAGGAAGGAGTATGAAGACTTAGGGATATAATGCTGGAATAAAATAAATATATGTAATCTGCTTTGCCATGTTTAGAAATTCCTGTTGGTAAGGTGTAGAGGTCAATTCCTTTACCAAGTATTAATTAATTGGTAAAAGTATTGTCAACATCCCTGGAAAGCCATATGGTAACTATTGTCTTTAGCCTAGAGATGATGATGGCATAAGTCATCATAAAATTAGACATCCCTTAAGGTTTTCCAGATGGATAGAAACCAGGTGGTAATCTTTAAGCATCAGAAGCAAGCTGTGTGCAATAACTATGATAAACTCATGGAATACAACAATAATTGGTGCGTTTTAAGCTGAATAGATCTCTGGGAGTGGCTAATGGATTATGGAGATCCTACTTATGAAAAAGATAGGTGACTATTAAAATACTGTTTGGCAACTGTAAGTGAAGGAATGCTAGGTTTTTTGGCCAAAACTTGATGCAAGTCATTGTAGTGAGAATAAAAGATCAGTTGTGTAGTTCCTGAACTTAATTCACATCTCGGATTCCAAAACCTATAATTGAGGAGTCTGAAGAAGACTTTGCATATGGCCATGGTGTTTACTGAGACTTTTGCACTAAGTTTTCTCCATAGGAGGATGAGGTCATTACCAGGGTGACCATTAACTGAGGAATTTGAACTATTCAGACATTCAAAAGTTAGCAGATGCTGAAAGGATGCTCATCCCAATGACCTGAAATACTATCCCATCAAGTAGAGAAGGTCTTATCAGGTAACATGGACTCTTGGCCCAAATCCATTTTTCAATAGATCTACTGGGGCTGCAGACCAATTTGTGGTAAGAGGTCCATTTCCTTCAGAAACTTGAAATTTCTGCACATTCTTTCTATAACTCATGTAAGATTTGTTATGATTAGAAGTTCTCTCTGCTTCTCTATGCTCCCAGTGACAGAAATACTGCATCCTTGCGTGTTGCAGAAATAATGTCACCATCAAAGACATGAAATAAAAATACCACCGTGATCATTCCTAACTCAGCTTTTAAAATCATTTTATTTAGGACTACAAAAGCCAGATGCACATTCAGGGATACCTAAGCATGCTTACAAACTTAATCAGATGGTGACACCAACTGCAGGTGTTCAAATGTGGTGTCATTACTGGAGCAAATTAGCATATCTTTGGGCACCTTTTATGCAGCCATTGACCCAGCAAACATTTTTTTTTATATCCTAAGTAGTTGAGAAAATTAGAAGTGTTTCACTTTCAATCCTTTACCTCGGGGCTATGACTCAAACTTAATATATTCTAGAGGGACCTTGATTTCCTTGATTTCCATAGAACATGATTCTGTTTCATTAAATTGATGACAATATGATAATTGGCTCTGATGATAAGGAAGAAACAAAAGTAGTTGTTCTTGAAAGGCATGCCAGCCAACTTCACTGTCACGATTCAATTGAG
>NW_022107431.1:73787435-73792615 GCF_000313985.2 Echinops telfairi
GCACAGAGAAGAATCCCATTCAGTTGCTGCCACGCAACATTTCGCTAAGGTCACCTCAAATCAATACACTCCTACCAGAGTGATAAGTGAACTGTATGGAAAATCAACTCAAGAAAGGGGTGAGGACATGTATGTCTTGGAGAAGAAAAATACATTGCTATTAGTGGGTAAACTGGGTGAAATAACCTATCTGGAAAAAAAACCCAACACTTTACAATATTTATATACAACCCAAGGGAAGAATTAGAGACTTTGAATGAGTTTCTACCAGCTCTTGGTGACCTAGGTCTTGGGCTACAGACCACTGACACTTTTAGATTCTTTCTTTTTGAGGTACATTACCCCCTTCATAGGCCATATCAGAAGGATTCAATGTAAAAAAAAACCCACTAAGGAACTAGGCTTGACCTCAAACTCATCTGTAACAGATTTAAGGAACAGATATAATCCTTTGGACTTAAAGGCCCTATCATGAGAAGAAGCAGATGACTGCTCTTCCGAAGTTTTGGAATTGGTGGTCCTTGAACTCTGTTTGGGATCTATTGCCTTGAGTGTTCCCAATAAATGGTGGCCTGGGACTACCATAGAGTTACTATTGGTATGCTCTCCTTGCTTTCTTATGACATGTCTTCTCCTGCGAGGCTTGGTTCTGCTTCTGTGAATGAGCGTTACTGAAAGTTTTGCCCTATCACTAAACCTCATTGTTTGTGTCAGTAGTGTCCAGTCACTTAAGCATTTAATCTGTACAAGTGAACAATTCATGTATTGAAGTCTAAAAAGCTGGCCTATACATGCATGACTTCCTTTTCTTAGTAGTGTTCTTAATTCTATACTGTTGGCTGAAATAATGACACTATCAACAGAATTACCTTATGCCTCTAAGAGAGAATTTATAATATTTTTTAACATAAAATGATAAGGATGCCTCTAAAGTGAGTCAGAAACATATATAAAGCATAGCTACATGAATGGATTTGGGGCTTGAACTTAATTCTAGCCCTAGTCTAAGAAAAATTAGTTTTAATGATATGACCCTACTTGATAATTGCCCTCATGAAAAGATCACTGAAGATAGGGTGCTACAGCAAAATGTGGTGAAGAAAGCAGATGGCACTCAACTATAAGCAAGATTAGTGGTGTCTGGGGTCTTAAAGGCTTGTCTTCAAACAAGCAGCCATCTAATGAGGCATCAACTAAGTACAGATGGTAGAAGCACATCAACTTTCGTAATCCAAGGATTGAAAATTATAAAATTCAAATCCAAAAAAGGGAATGGTATCCGAGTTTAAGTTGTGAACACCCAGTTTGCGGAAGGCTGTGGATGACAGTGTAAGTCCAAAATCTGTTTGCATGGTTTTAGCATGGATTAGGCCTCCTGTGAATTCCCTCTAAGCATAGTCTATGAATGTGAATAGTCTCCTTATCAGTCAGAGAGCCTTGTAAAGTCAATTATGGCAGCTGTAGTTAGGGCAAAATGTAACACTATCATTTGATTGCCCTTTCTACCTATTTTAAAGCTGTTTTCATCTTTAATATTTTCTGCTTTCTTTTCGATTGAGGTTTTTCTCTGCTTTGTCATCATTGCCTTTTAGTTTTGTATGATTTTCTGTTTATGAATTACAGAATAGGTAAAGCTATAGAGACAGTAATTGGATTAATCATTCGCTAGAGGCATGACAGGGAAGGGTGGAAGGAAATTGGGAGCTAACAACAGCGAGTACTAGAAAGAATAAAATGTTCTGAAATTGATTGTGCTGATGACTGCACAACTCTTCTTAATATAAAAGAACTCTTTTTATGATGTGTAAATTATATGTCAATAAAACTATTAAAAATAAAGATAAAAAATAAATTCTTACTCCTTTACCTATGACTGTGATCCCATTTGAGAATTGTTTCTTTCTTATATTAATAAGGTCATATCAGGGTAGGATGAGTCAGTCCTAAACCAATCACTTTTGAAAGTAGGTTCTTTTAAACAAATCATCTATGACACCAACTGGCCAACAATTACTTTAAAATAACAAAGAGAATAGAAGACGGCAAGGAAGCGAGAAGAATGGAAATGGAACCTCCAGAATGGCTGCTTTGCGATGCTCGGTCATGCAGCTTAGCTAACATGCTGAGTGCGTAGAGTTTCTCTAGAACGCACTGACAACGGTAGCTATCCATTCTCTCAGGCATCTATCAAGCAGCTGGGTTGGAGCAGCACCCAGTCTTAGCACTTGAGTTGTTGCAGCCCAAATGCCACAGATGGGTGACTTTAAAGACCAAAAATTTATTTTTTACAGTTCTGATGGTAAAATCTACATCAGGGACCTGGCTGTGTTGATTCCTTTTCTTTCTTTTTTTTCCCTCTATAGCTCCAGGAATTCTTTGTTATTTGGACAATCTACATATGGCATTTATGTGTGTCTCTATGGGTTTTTCTCACTTTATAACTTAGAATTACTGGGGATTGGGAAGCAAACATTGAAAATAAAGAATATCAATAGCTTGAAAAAGTGGCTTTGGTCATAGAAATAATGCTAATGATGGCACAATAGAATTTTGTAAAACTAACAATGTATTCACTGCAAACACTTTTTAGAAAGATCTGTGACCATACACACAAAAATTAAATTGAATAAATATATGGGAAGAAATTATGGAGATGCTCAATCTTAGTAGTCAGAACAAGGCCAAGGGTTGACTGCAGACCAGACAATCAATTGCTCATAAGTGAGTCAAGTTGAGGCTAAAGAAATTTTTAAAAGTCAGTAAGAGTCAACTTGAATATATAATTTCTGAATTAGAGACCACCTCCAGAATAGATTTGACACATTGAATACTAATTGAACAATGACCAGACAGAGCATTATATGATGATGTCATGGATATTATTCATGAAGATTGCAAAAGGTGATTTAAAACACAAGAAATAAAGAAGAGTCCAAAATGGATTACAGAACAGACTCTGAGATTTACTCTTGAATGCAGAATAGTTCAATTGAATAGCCAAAATGATGAAATAAAATAAATGAATAGAAATTGTGCAAGAGGAGTTTAAGAAGACAAAATAAAGTACTATAATGAAATATGCAGAGACCTGAAGTTAGAATAGCAAAATGGAAGAGCACAGTTAGTGTTTCTCAAGATGAAAGAATTGAAGGCAAAATTCAAGCTTTAAGTTGAAATATTGATGGAGTCTCTGGGCAAACTACTGAATAATGCAGGAAGCCTCAGAAGAAGCTGGGAGGACTGCACAGAACCGTGATACCTGGGAAAAAACTAGCTGAATACAACCATTTCAAGAGACTGATTATGATTAAGAACCAACGAATAAATATGTCAGAGCTGCACTGAAGGCATTACTGAAAAACAAGCTTCTAGGAATTGTCAAAATATTAATTGAAATGTTTCAACTAACACTGTGAACATTCACTGCTCTATACCAAGAAATTTGGAAGATAGTTACATGAACAATTCACTAGAAGAGATTTCATATTTGTGTCAATTGAAAATAAAGGAGGGCCATTAAATGAAGAAATTATTGAACCGCATATTAAGAAAACATATAAGTAAAACTGCTGAAGATAAGTTTTAAATGATTGCAGTAGTATATCAATAGGGAATTGCCAAAAACTCAAGCCAGATTTACAAGTGATCACAGAAAGAGGGCTATCATTGCTGATGTTAGATGAATCTTGTCTGAAAGTAGAGAATACGAGAAAGCTGTGTACCTGTGTTTCACTGAAGGTCATTCAACTATATGGAAAATTCAACAAATTATGAATAATATTATAAATAATGAAAATAAATCATGAAAATTTTAGAATACTTACTTGTGCTCACATGGAACCTGCACATAGACCAGTTGTTTAAATAGAACAAAGGGTACTGCTTAGTTTAAAATCAGGGAAAGTGTTAGCCAGGGTCATATGCTGAGGAAATAGTTTGAAAATCTAGATTATATGAAGAAAATGCTGCATTGGGATTGGGGGAAGATGATATGATCTTCCTCATTGAAGGCTTGCTGATGAAGATCAAAGAATACAGCTCTCAGTGTAGATTATGTTCGAACATTAAAAAAATCTTCCCAACCAGACCAACAAACAATATCATGAAAAACTCAGACAGGATTGAAATTGTCAAGGATTTCAGTTTACTTGTATCCATGAATGACTCCCACAGAAGTAGTTATCAAAAAATACAACTATGTGTCGCTTTCAGCAAATTTGCTGCAAAGACCCCTTCAAGGGTTTCCCATAGAAGCAAAATCACATCTAAGATTCAGTTATGCCTGATCCAAAGTATGGTATTTTCAATTGCTTCATTTGGGTGGGGGGGATGTAGACAATGAATAAGAAAAACAAAGGGAAAAATGATGCCTTTGCATTATGGTGCTATTGAAGGGCACAAAGATGCCATGAGCTGCCAGAATCAGGAAGTCTGTCTTGGAAGAAGGACCGTGGCAGCGCTCCTTAGATAAAGGATGCCGAGAGTTCATCCCATGTACGTTGGGCCCGCTATCGGGAAGGACTAGTAACTAGAGAAAGACTTGATGTTTGGTAGAGGAAGACCCTCAACGAGCTAGCTGGCGTGGTACAGGGGCTGCAACGATGGGTCACACACAACAATGATTCCGAGGTTGGTACAAGCCTGGGCAGTGGCGCATTCTGCTGCACATGGGACTGCTCTGAGCTGAAATCAACTCAGCAGCAATGAGCGACAAAGAGGAAGCCGATCCAGTGATACTTGAAATGCCTTTGGCAGGCAGAAAGCTAAATAGAAAAAGCACAACATAGTTCTAGAGTTTTACAGTAAAGACATACTATCTTCTGACAACTATTATTTTGAAAAGTAGTCTTGGCTTATAACTGAGTCTGGCAGAGGTTAGACACTATGTGAGCATGCAATCTTGTATGCCTCCCCTGAACTGAATCTTACTTGATATGCCAAATTACAAAGCTGGGCATGGGAAACAGCATTTCACTTTTAATTTGAGATGGTGTATGCAAGACCAAGTTCAAGATGCTCTAGAACTGAACCACACATTAACTCCAAATTACATAAATAGAAGAGAGAGAATATATTTGTCCTGATTAAATTTCAAGGAACTGAGACACAGACATGATAAACATAAAAAGAAATTACGTTTGCCATGCTTATGACAAAATGTTAGTATGTGAACAAATCAA
>NW_022107431.1:73794285-73795276 GCF_000313985.2 Echinops telfairi
CTAAGGAACAAACAGCTGGAAACCTTGCGGATAGTAGCAGCACATGTTCAGAAACAGCGCCGGAAGATGAGTCGCTCAGGTCAGAGCACTTAAAAAATGACGGAGAAAGAGTTGCCTTCTCAGAGTAGCATCAATGATAATGACGTGGCTGCAGTAAAGCTGTCAGGAGCAGTCTTGGGGACCTTCATTTGCAGATGGGGCATGACCCAAAATGAGAAGAAACAGCTGCAAAGATCAACTAATAATGGGGTCTTGCAAAGTAGGAAGATTGAATCTAGGAAAGTTGGAAGCTGTTAAATGTAAAATGGAAGGCAGAAAGATGGCGATCCTAGGTTTAGTAAGCCGAAATGGACTGGTATTGGTTGGTATGTGTACACATTCCAAAGAAGGCTGACTCAACAAAATGTGCAAATTACAAATCAATATCACAGATATCACATGCAAATAAAACTTTGCTGAAAATCATTCAATTCAACGCCTGCTGTAGCAGTACATCAAAGGGAGCTGCCAGAGGTTCTGGTGGTTCCAGAAGAGGATGTGGAACAAGGGACATCATTAATAATGTCAGATGATTCTTGGTTTAAATCAGAGAATACCAGAAAGATGTTTACTTGTATTTTATCAACTGCGAAGCCTTCGACTATGTGGATCATGACAAACTTGGATAGCTCTGAGATGAATGGGAATTCCAGAAAACTTAAGTGTGCTCATATGGAACCAGTATTAGGATCGAGAAGCACTTGTGGGAACAGAAAAGGGGAATATTGCGTGTTTTAAAATCAGGAAAGTGTATGTCGGGGTTGTATCCTCTCACAATACTGTGGCATTCAAATTGGAAGTGGGCTTATTAACGACCTTCGACATGCAGATGACACGACCTTGCTTGCTGAAAGTGAGGAGGATGTGAAACCCTTGATGATGAAGTCCAAGAATTGCAGCCTTCACTAAAGAAAACAAAAATTCTCACAACTGGACCAATAGTTAACATCAT
>NW_022107431.1:73797411-73798606 GCF_000313985.2 Echinops telfairi
CAGTCTGATTCCAAGGATGAAGAGGCCACTTGCCAAAAATGCCCTAACTACTCATGCCTAAAATTATTTGGACATTCAAAAACAAAATCTTTATTCCCCAGGGAGAGAAACAGGATAAAGTACGATTTCCAGGAGAGTTCATCCAAAGACTAAGCCAAAATTGTATACAGATTAATAGAATTCTCGGGCTGGACCTTAGAGATCAATTAAAGCAGCTTCTTCATTTTATGGTGTTCCCAATGAAACCCAGAGAAGTTACACTGTGAACATTGCATGTAGATTGCACAATAGTTTACGAAATCCCAGAATGCTAGAACTGAATGGTGACATTGTAATTTTAAAGAGAAAATTCTGGACAAATATCATGAATGGAAATTGTATAGACTGATGTACTGTTTTGACTGCTGTTATCACTCTGAAACTGTCATGGAAAAACAAGGGTTTTGATAACTATAAAATGGTAGAGCCTAGTAGATTATTAGGGGTTGTAGTTCTACTTGAGATTAATAAAAGGACACCATCTGAGAATCTCTGGACTGGGATCAGAGGTGTGAGCTTTTTTCTTGGCTTCCCCCAACACATTTTGTGGCTCTTGGCAAGACAATGGATCTCAGGGTCGCCACTAGTTCCTCAGATGAAAGAGAGAGGCCTGGCTACATCATCTCTAGAACAAAATTCTCCAACACTAAGAAAATCACACATTCTGCAAATTCCTTGAAAGCCCTGTGAACAAATACTTGATTGTCAATATCTCTGGTCTGATCCATTAAACGTCTTTTAAACCTCTCATTTGAAAAGATACACACACACAAATTAGAGTGGTTTTAATACTCTCATTTTTATCTCACATAACAGATAAAAAAATGATGTATACTGTAACTCTCTGGTGCCAGCTCAATAAGCGTGACTGTTGTAATTAGGTGCTTTCGAATCTCCTCCAACTCACTGGGACCTTATGTATAACAAAGCGAGGTGTTGCCTGACCCTGTGCCACCTTCAACGTCATTGCTTTGTTGGAGCTCATTGTTGCAATAGGGATACAATTTTAATTAAAATGGTGAAATGTATCCCACAAGAAAATGAAAACAAAACTATAACTTCTTCATTCCATGAACGATGAACTTATAAATTACAGCATTAGCATGCGTGCATTTATGAACATTTTTATAGCAAAGAAGTAAAAATTAAGATTAAA
>NW_022107431.1:73799357-73806671 GCF_000313985.2 Echinops telfairi
GTTTATAGTTTCAGGGCAAGATCCTGCCATCGATTTTTACAGATGATTCTGATTGAGTCCAGTGGGAGTCCTGCACACAACTCGGTAGTTGAAAATGATCTTTGGACTTGGAGTTGGTGTGCTTTCCATAGATCTGAGAGCTTTCCATTCTCAACATTTTCTAAATCATTTGTTCAAATCTTCAATGCTTTTGGCTTATATCCCCTAATAAAATTTAATACGTGGGTAAGTTGTGTTTAGCTATATTCCTAATTTAATATTTCTTTAATTTATAGTCATTATGGCCTTTAGGGCCTACTGGGTCTGAACACTGTTCCTGGCACTGACTTTCAAAAAAGAAAAATTATAAATTAGTATAATCTTCAGGCTAATTTATAGTTCCTAGCTATGCTAATAATGTGATCGAGAAGTTTAATACCTTTTTTTTTTTGCCAAAGGGATTAATTTTGTTTTTTTTTTTTTGGTTTTGGGTTTTGTTTTATATGGTGTGTTTTTTTGTGCGTGTCACAATATGTTCTAAAGTGTGTTTTGCGGTTTCGTATCTTTTTTGTGTCTTCTTTATTGATTCTTTTCTTTGTTAGTTGCTTTAAGTTACCAAAAATGTCAAGTTTCTGAATTGATTTCTCTGTGACATTTTTGGCTCTCCCCTTGGTCCCCAAAATGAGTACAGTATTTCCAGGCCTCAGGTCTCATCTTGGGTCACCTGAAGTCTGAACCAGGGTTTTGGGTTCATTTCATTCTCTGTGCCTAAGTGACACAATTAGATTTTCCACCTTTCTTGTTCACATTTCAGTCACATACCTGAGTAGACTCGGGGCTCTGTTTGCAATGAAGTGGGGTAAAGGGCAACCAGTCAGTAGAATCTGCCATTGAAACTCCTTACTCTATGACAACAGAGTCACATCACCAGCTGCTTTGCATGACTGGTCATTTGGAGTCGTCGCATATTCAGCAAAAGGTTTTGACAAACATACAGCGTGGATGTCCATGTTGTGTGTCTGGTGGTGGTAGTGTGCAGGCAGCTAGCATCCTTTCTTTCTAATCCATTTTAAAATAAGGATGAGAATCAAGAAGACTTATGGGATATCTCAAGACATCATTATTTTCATTTTATCATTAGCTTTCAAAAAAACACCCAAACTCATTGGCATGAAATCTATTCCAACTGACAGAGATCCTATAAGACAAAGTAAAGGATTTCGGAGAATGTAAACCTTTATGGAAGTAGGAAGTCATCGCTCTCCCATGAATCAGCTGGTGGTTTCAAACTGCCACACTTGCAGTTAGCAGCCCAATACTTGTTACCAGAGTACCTCATTAACTCTGTTGCTATTAGGTCTTATCACATTGGTGCTGACCCATATCGACCCTCTGCACAGCAGAACGAAACTCTGCCCAGTCCTGTGCCGTCCCCACAATAGTTCTTATGCTTGAGTTCACTGTTACAGCCCCTGGGTCAATCCATCTCATTAACAGCCTTTTCTCTTTCCCTACCCAGCCACTGGATCAAGCATGATGTCACTTTTCAGGGATTGGTCTCTCCTGACAACATGTGCACAGTACATAAGACAAAGTCTTACCATCCTTGCGTCTAAGGGGCACTCTGGCCATACTTCTTCCGAGATAGATTTGCTTGACCTTCCAGCAGTCCATGGTATTTTCAGGATTCTTCACCAACACCACAGTTCAAAACCTTCCATTCTTCTTGGGTCTTCCTTATTCAAAGTCCAACTCTCACATTAACTCTAGCATTAGTAAATATTTTATTTGTTTCCCCTCTGCATCCATTAATATGAATGCCCATAGTTTCAACTCTGAAAAGGTAATATTTTTACTTTCCTTTTTATCTCATTTATATAATAATCCCAGGCCTTGAGTTATAATGAATGCAGATTTGGAAGCAAAGAATGTAAGGAACATAGGCAGGGTGGCATGATCGGGGATTAAATTCATTATATCCAAAATGAACAGAGCCCAGAAATCAAATCAAAGCACTGTGGCCCATGTGGAGTGGGGACCACAGAGCCAGAGGCCAAAACATGGCCACGTATCAAAATGAACACCCAGGAGCAAGAGAACCTGTAGACACTCTAGCCGAAGAGAAAGCAGAGAATGAATCATCGGTATTCATAAATGAAAGATGAAAATCACATGCCAACAGTGAAACAGACAGCAAACAATTGAATCGACAGATTCAAATGGAAAAGCCAAGTAACGTTGAGGAACATAGGGTGTAGAATATGTGTGGTTACATGGAAACAACCACACCAGATGAGAACTCAAGTACTGGTATTGCAGGAAAAGTCAAATACATTAAAATATAATGCCGTCATTCATTATCGCTTAAAGTGTATGCCCCTATAAAAACTGGATTAGATGAAGAAGGATGGGCATCAGGATTAGAGGAAGGCTTAGTAACACTTTTCTCTGTACAGATGACTCGATCTTGCTTCCTGAAAGCGAGGAGGACTTGAAGCACCTGCTGATGAAGATCAAGGGTTCCAGGCTTCAGTGTGGTCTACCATTCAATGTAAAGAAAGCCCAAATATTCACAACTGGACCAGCAGGAAATGTCATAATATATGGAGAAAAGGTGAAAGCTGTCAAGGATTTTGTTGTGCTTGGATGCACAAGCAATGCTGATGAAAACAATAACCAAGCGATCAAACAGATTTACATTGCATAAATTTACAGGTACAAGAGCCTGGAATTCAAAACATAGATTTTCTTTTTTATAAGCAGACACAATTCAATCTATAACACTGGGGGGAAAATTAAATGGTAAGGGCTGACAAGTTTCTATTATTGTATCATATGCAATGTATGGAATTTGACAGTAAATATGATCGCACATGATGCTTTCATTGCTGAGGAAGCCGTGTTGTCATGCCATTTTTTGCATCACTATCAGAGAATAACTTCTCTGCATGTTATTTGCTGCTGTATGTAACAAGACACAAAGGTGATCTAAAACACTGAGATGAGAGAAGAGAGTCGACTCTTTTGTCCATTAAATTTATTCTACTTTGTCGTCTGAGACACTCATCAGCAAGCCAGCCAAAACTAAGCAGCTTCACATTCAATCTGTGAGGTCTCCCTCCAGACCACGACCCTCTGCCAGCAGCCACACAGGACCCCATAAATTGGACCCATCTGATGAGGCCGTTTCCTGTTGAACGTCACCGAGTGATTTGCAAGGAGAACAAACAGGGAGGCCAAAGTCTAGAAAGAGTGCATGCATTGGGCACTTGGCGTTTTAGCTGCATCATTGGCTACAGCAAAAATATCAGCCAAGAATTGTCATCTGATGCTCTGTTTCCAAACTTGCGTAGAGTCTTAGCCAGAATTATACCTGTCTTCATGCCCCTAGCACGTCATGCTGTCTAGGTCATAGAGGCTCCCAATCAATATGTGCGGAACTGAATTTAAGCAAGAGGTCAGAGAGTAGACAGAAAACCTTTAGAATACTCTCTACACCTTTGAGCAAAACAAGCGATTGTTTCTTTCTCCACTAAGGTGGAGAAAGACACTCTAGACTGGATTTTCTCTTCAGTTTGGTCTGGGTTGGTTGGTTGGTTGGTTGGTTGGTTGGTTGGTTGGTTGGTTGGTTGGTTGGTTGGTTGGTTGGTTTTTCCCGAGTAGGACTCTATATATAGTACGATGGCTAGGAGCAAAATCTTTAGCATCAGATTGCCTGTGGTCAAATCCCCATTCTGCCAGTTGACCAGCTGTGTCACACACCCTCTCTGTCCCTGTGTTACTGCATCTTCAAAATAGAAATCCAAGGCTTACCTATAAGGGTTATTATGAGGAATAATTTCATAAATAGATAGACTGAACCTGGCACATAGTTAGCAGTCATAAATGGCAGCTGTAATCATGTTCATCTAACCCAGTATTGTCCTGGGCATGCCACCCAGTGCCATGTCCCAATTCTTTCCCTGTGCTAGGCTGCTGAGGGGACTACACAGACCACTTCAGTACAGGGTGGTCTTTGTGCTCAGACCCTCTGAGAAGAATGGCTGGAGAGTGTTTTCTCTCTGACAGGCCTGCAGAGTGTGTCTGACACACTCATCATCCTTGGAAAGTGCAGCTGGGACCCAAAACACAGTCTCGTTTTATTCCATAAGCAGACAGAATTATTTTCCTGCCAAATATTCTTTTACCAATATAGAAATTCCAAATATGTCCTGAAAATCAAACAAGGCCTGACTTTTTCTCCACAAGCTTACCAAATTTCCCCAAAGCATCATTTGACACGTTCAGGAAGACTGCTTTTGTGTATTATAAAATATGTATTTTAAAAGCTTGAAATGCTGCCACCTAGAGGCAATTATTTCACAAAGATAACCGAGGAAGCCAGATCATGAAAAACTGTTAACAGAGAACTGGGCCATTCACACCAAATGTCATTTTAAAAATTCTAGAAAGTAAATGGACTATGTATCTATTTTATACAAAGAAATAAGTTTAAACCAAATTAAAAAAGTGAAATAGAAGTTATGAGGAATTCCTCGTAATGAGTTCATTTTTGTTTTGAGTCAATTGTCTATCACAAGCAATGTGCTACAACTGGAATAATCCCTTGTTCAGAACCAAATGAAAGAATCACACATCTTGCCTACATGCCTACAACCACCCATGCCCGGTTGACACATTCCTAGCTCCTGAGACCTAATAGGACTATCCATTTTTTGAGGGAAAAGGGGACTAGATTTCTTAAAGCCCTATCTATAAGTTTTACATATCTGTATACATGTCTGTCCCTGTGTAGAAATCATTGTTAGTGTCGAGATCAGAATTACACATTGGAGAAATGGACATAAGCAGCTAGTTGAATTCGTTAATTACAATTAACATTTTCATGAGAACTGGAAGAAGATGGGGAACATAATCATCATTTTTATCCCCCTCACAAAAATAGAATACTTTGTAATATTACTCATTATGCAAAGAGAATAAATGTAGCCTTAAGTATTTCAGAATTTTCCATATTTTCCATCCATTCCCATTCCTCTCCTTCCCTGTCTTCAGATCTTTCGTGCCAACAAGTTACTCTGTGAACTATGATTGTCTTTGACTCATTAAGTATTCATTATATTGTAATGTTTTCATCTTTAAACCCCTTGTCTAAGGAGTTAGTTTTGACTCACCGAGGCCCTGTATACATCAGATAGAACTGTGCTTCACAGGGTTTGCGGTAGTTCCATACTCTGGTGTCAGTTTGGGACGTGAGAGGATTAAGAGTGAAGGGGTGGAATCTAGTCTTTCAATCGGGTCATAGCCGAGGAGGCCTCTGTGTGGACATGGCTTTCTCCTGAGAAGTCTAGGAACTCCTGTATTTTCTTCCTTTGGGGCAGGAGACACACACTTTCTCTCTACTCACTCCCTAAGTGATGCTCTACTGACAAGACACATGGCGCTACTTCCTGGGAGCTGGAGAAGCAACATGGACCTACCCCGATGCAACCAGACCTCTGGAGCACTGAGATGCTTCTACTGCCGCTGGATTCAGAAGACTTCCAACCCACTAGCCATGATCTCTCTGCATTTAGTGTAAATGCATCTGTTTCATGAATCCGAAGAGGACTTTATAGATTAGTATCAGTCATATGAGCTAACATTGGACTTACGGACTTGATCTGGACTGGGCTTGGGTGTTTTCTCAATATTCAACTGCTCTTATACATAAAGCTCTTTCCTATACACATGTGAGAATCTATGGATTTGTTTCTCTACTCTGCCTAGACTAACACAGGGTTTTCATTGGTTGATTTTTCAGAAGTAGATGATTAGGTCTCTCTTCTGGGGTGCCGTGCCTGGACTTGAATGTCCAACGTTTCATTTTGCTGCTGAATGTGTTAACAGCCTGTACCATGCAGGGACTCCTCTCCTCTGAAGCCTGTCCTTTTCCTCTGGTCTACTTTCCATTTATCTACTCATGAGAGGAGCAGAATCAATCCACAATCACCTGCCATTGTTCAGCCAGGAAGACGAATGGGATAAAACACAAAGAAACAAGTGATATTTTTGCTTTTGCTTTTGTCAAGTGGTAGAAAATGCCACAGATAAGCAAAACGCAAAGAATTTTAACTTTCAACCAATGGTCCTGCTACCTGAAAACTCAAAGCCACTGCTGTGCAGTCCGTTCCAGCTTCTCGTGACCAGACGGGGCAGAGCAGGACGCCCTGTAGGGTTTCCGAGGCTGTACAGCTTGACGGACGCCGGCTACCACATCTCTTTCCCACAGAGCAGCTGGTGGGCTGGAGTCCCTCTCGGACCTCTTGGTTTGGCTACAGTCCCGCAGATACTTGAAAGGCCGTGAGGAATAAAAAGCAGCACGCCTTTCATGAGACTCCAGGCCGGGTAGCGACTCCACTCCCCAATTGTCCTCCAGGGACAATATGAGCACTGCAACCTGCTCGTTTGGTGTGCGGTCTCTCCTACGCCGCGTGGTGCGCTTGGAGATTAGCTGTAAATGTAGATCTCCTAACTTTCCCAACAGGAGAGGATTTGATTAACTATGTCTAAATATAACTTAATAAAAATTGCAGATTTCAATTAGGAACAGATACTCTTAACAGATAATACTGGATAGTATTTTTTCTGAAAGGCTGCATCCAGGACAAAATAATGTAAAATGATAGAAAGCATCTCTCAATTTATTCTCCCTATCTTATCACAGTTTTGCTGTGCTACAGGCAAGCTTGGGAATATTCCGTGATCGGAAAAAGAATACAAATCAGGTTCTACTGACTCTGCAGACACTACTGAATTGAACAATTCAAACTATTTTATGTTATCTTTTATAAGAAAAATTTAATGCCTTTCAATTATATTCTACTACAAATAGATAAAAAGTACACAGAGAAAAGATTCTTAAGCCATATGAGGTTGCAAAAAAGAAGTAAAATAAGGCCAGCCCAGCCACATATTTCTGAGGTCAACACACGCACGCACGCACGCACCCACGCACGCACGCACGCGCGCACGCACACCACATTTGAAAAAAAATCCAAAAGGGAGTCATGCCAAAGCAAGACCTCTCTAAACCACTGAGAGATGCAGACAAAAGTTAAGATGCCATTTGGATGCGCATCTACATTTCTCATATTTATAACACACATAGAAATTTGAATTTTATTCATCTACAATCACAGAAAAAGTGAAAGAGTAGAGGATTTTTAAAAAAGAAGGTGCCTATGTTATCTCTGAATAACATCCTCACACTCCTTTGAATCCCGAAAATCATCAGAGTTGGGAACAACCTGCCAAGGATTCTTTCCGATTGTAACAGACCAGATACTTCTTGCA
>NW_022107431.1:73807385-73808438 GCF_000313985.2 Echinops telfairi
CAACAAATGTACAAATGTGCTTGACACAGTTGATGTATGTTTGAATTGTGATAAGGGTTGTATGAGCCCTAATAAAATGATTCTTTAAAAAAAAAAAGAGGAAAGGCCAGTCTCCTCCCTGCAGAGCTTCTGGTGGTTTTGAATCACAGACGATGTGGGTCGCAGCCCAACACATAACCACCACCCGACCAGGGCTCCTTCCTTTTCCTCCACCGTAGTTGAATACAGTATATCAAACCCAGGCTAAACATTGCCAAAAGTGCCCTTGAAATTGTGTACATCGTACTCTCACTCTGTCATCAGATTGAAAATTCTTATTCTGGACTGCTCCCTACTCTGTACTACCAAGAGTAGGTTCATATTCACTCATCATGATGCCTAACAGCATCATGGGAGCAGATGGTAACACACTATCATGAAATGGTCCCCCAAATATATTTTCTCCGTTTTGCTTGTTTGTTTGTTCTAGATTAAGATGTAGTTTCTAATTCTCTTTCAATTCAACCCCAGCCCAATCCCCAGCAATTTTTAATAAATAAAGTTATCGAGAAAAGTAGATGACATTTTATTTTAAGAGACCAATCTGGTATGTACCACACTGTCAATTCGCAGTATAAGGTTTCTGGATTCATCCAGATATTTGGGCGTGTGGGTTACATAAATCCCTTCATAGCCAATAAGAAAGGGGAACTGCGTGCCTTCACTTCACTAGAAAGAAAATGGAAAGGCACCTAAGGCCAAAAGAAAACTCAGAATGAAATTTTCTATGAAGGCCTCGTTAATTATTTTTTATTAATAAAGAAATCCTTTTTTATAGGAAATGCCAACCTCGAGCTAATGACAGATTTTTTAAATCTTCCTCCTGTGGTCTCAGCTCAGTTCATCCAAATCTCTTTGAGTCTGAGACTGTTAGAAGTTATAACTGTGTTTATTAAAATATCATAACTAAGGTCACATTTTTTTTTGAGCCATAGTTCACAGATACTCAGAACATGTCATTTTCTCACGGAAACAGCTCTCTGCTTAAAGTTATCATATCAGATTTGTAAAAGT
>NW_022107431.1:73809258-73819466 GCF_000313985.2 Echinops telfairi
TGCTCAAGCACTTTCTCCCCTCGGGATGCACGGGCATCCTTTCTTCTCTCCAGCTGTCAGAACCCTCCTACCGAGTCCTGCGTCATCGAAAGTCTCATGTCTCAAAAGCTTGCCTTGATCAGCCCATCTCAGGGTTGTCTTTGATTCCCAGAGACTTGAATCACATTTATTGTCTTTGCTCACCAATTAATATTTATCATATTACTTGTATTTTTAATCAACTATTTGAATATTTATGCACCTTTCCTCACACGTATTTACATTGAATAACAATAGAGACATTTTAAAATATTGCTTCTGTCTTTAATGGCCCTCCCCAGGTACTGTATATAGCAGGTGTTCTACAAATTCTTAATTTATTCAAATAAGCTCAAAGCGTAACGTAAGAGACTTCTGCCACATATAAAATGCTCCTTTCCAGAGAAACCTGCTAAGCACTGCTCTGAGTTGCCAAGAGGAATCTCATCCCCTGGGTGTCATTAAAAATAGATGTATTTGGTGCCGGATGGTATAAAAGAAAGTAATAACACAGAAAAGAAATAGCCAAGGGTGTATTGGTCCCAGTTCTCCTGCTTCATTATTCTTTAGACATTTTCAATGCCTTCCAGACTGTAAACATCCAAAAGGAAGAGATAATTTAGTACGAGGATGGGTGCTTTAGCCTCCGGGGGATGTAGAGAATGAAGTAAACCATTAACAATAGTGAATTCTATTTGTGGCTCTAAAGTTAGGCCTGCTACTATGGAAGTCCCAACATGCGGTATGGAAGTAGCACGCGACTTCAGAGAGTAGTCACAGCGTATATCTTCTATTAAGCAATATGGGCCAGATTCTACAGGTCATAATCTGTTTCATCCATTTTAATTCCATCTCTGCCTTTTGATTCATCCGTTATACCATTTAATTGGTGTAAGTTAATTATATCTCTTTGCTACTTGTTTGCCATTTGTCCTCACATTTTTTTGTTTGTTCGTTTTATTTTTCTCAAACTCTTTTCCAGCTTACTTTTGGGGTGTGGATATTTCTAGTATTTCCTTGTCATTCTTCTCCTGGTGTTTGAGTTACACCTCTGTGCCTACAGAGAGCCCCGGTGGTGCTGTCCAGTAAGCTTTGGACTGCGGACCACAAAGTCAGCAATTCCAACCAACCAGCCACTCACAGGAAAACACTGAAACTGTCCTCACCCATACAGATTTAAAGCCTCTGAAACCCTATATGGAATCACTGTGAGCCAGAATCAATTTGATGGGTGGTGGTGGTGGTGGTGGTGGTGGTACTGAACTAGGGATTGATTTGTTGAAATCTGCTTACACTTCATAGAGTACCAGTCTTACAAAAGGAAAACCCCATTTATGTATGCTTCATCCTTTATGCTGTTTTAAATATGTATTTCTTGTGTGATAAAAAGTGTGTAATCACCAAACTGTCAGTTATCTTACTCAAAAAATAGGAGAAAATGAAAAGTTGTTTTTTTATCATGGTTTTCCTCCTTCTGGTAGATCCCTGTTTCACCAGGTATCGTGTCCTTCTGGCCTGAACCACGTGCATTAGCACAGGCCTGATGGTAGTGAATTCCCTCGGCCATCGTTTATCTAAAAATGTCTATTTTACTCTCAGTTTTGAAGGAAATTATCGATGGATTTAGAATTCCAGGTTAACTGTTTTCTTTCAACCCTTCAAAGATGCCATTTTATTGTTTACAGTCCACACACACACACACACACACACACCCATCTTTGTAGAGAAGGTAGCTGCCATTCACAGCATTGTTCCAGGGTGCATCATGTTGTTGTTGTTGCTTTTCTGGCCACTTTACAAAATTAAGGGATCCTGGTGACATGAGTTATGTGTTGGACTATTAACCAAAAAGGGATTTGTAAAAGGTCAGCAGTTCGAATCTACGATCCACCCTGGGAGAAAGATGAGGCTTTCTACTCTTCTACAGATTTAAAGCCTCAGAAACCCAGAGACCTTTCTACCCTGCCTGAAAGGTTGATAGGACTCGGAATTAACTCCACAGCTGTGAGCTTGGTTTTTCAAGTTTTAATTTTACATTTACTTTCCAATACCTTTACTAACATGGGCTTAAGATTTGATCCTTTTTTGTAAGACAGGCTCAGTCTCCTGGTTTTGTTCAGTTGATGAGATTTCGTTTATTTGCTTGTTGGTTGCACTTTATTTGGGTCATTGTTTCATCAAATACTTTCCCCTTCCATTTTATGTTTCCTCCTTTTCTGGAAGTCAAGTTTCGCTTACATTGTCACTTCATATTATACCACTGTTCCAGAGCCAAGCTAAACCCATTGTCTTCAAGTCAATCCCTAGTGACTCTTTAGGACAGAGTCCCATTGGCCCCCAGGATTTGCAGGACTTTCATCTTTACCGAAGCCGAGTGCCACATCTCTCCAATAGTGTGGCTGGTACGTTTGAGCCCCCGGTTTGGGGTTAGCTCCCTAGCAGGTAACCACTGCACCCCCAGTGCTGCTTCCAATAGGCCATGGAGGTGCTATTAAACTGTCCTTCAATTTTGACTTTCTTTCTTTTCTTCATAGAGTTGAATCATTTCTATTGAACATTCTTCTCATTTTCTGACTTTGGGTTTGGCTTCTTTTTAACCTATCCAGTGAAGTTTTCATTTCAAAAAAGTGCACTTTTCAGTTCTAGAATTTCTAGAATGTAATGGCTTTCATTTATTTAATTCTTCAAATAGTCCCTCCTTGAGAACTACTGCCTTTCTTAGGCACAGTAGATTGAATTCCTTACCATCTGATTTTCACCTGTGACCTATTTGTGGGTTGTCAGTTTTTTGTTTTTGTTTTTTATCTTGATAATGGATAGTAACTTTCTGTTGTCTTGTTTAGATCTGATAAGTGTGTTTCCCACTAGAGATGTTGGAATCTGTTCTCTTCCTCTGGGAAGTGTTGGGTTTTGTCCTGGCAGGAAGCCCATCACCCTGATCCTGAATGGTGTATTTTGTTAGGGGCTGTAGGTGGGAAACTTATGGGGTTTACCAAACTATCTAATTTAGAGGAGTTCCAAGTTCATCGTCTTCTCTGCCTTTGAAACAGCTAAAATCTCTGTTCAGTTTTCTAACCTTCCAACTAGTGCTTTTCAATGGGCTGCTTGGACAATCTCTCATCTAGCCCAGTTCCAAGGTCAACCAAGGATTTTAGGGCAGTTTAACCTTATATTTTGGGACTATTGTCCGTGACTTTCTCCTTTTGAGGACATCCTTCTTCATTTCCAGTCATTCTGACATTCTTTCGCTCAGTCCTGTGATTTCTCAAGCCAGTCTGATTTTAGCTTCCTGCTAAGTCTAGATGTTCTATGTCATTAAGACCTTAGGAGAGCTAGAATTAAAAAAACCCAAACAAACAACCTATAAATGTGAATCTCATCCAGTAAGGGTGAGTGACTATTTTCAAAGTTCAAATTCCTTTAGGGTCTGCCTGCTTTGGCTCACTGTTCAGTACCTCCAAATAATGTGTCTGCGTGTGTGCCTGGATGCGCGCACTCCCACGCGCAATTCTGAGACTAGAATGTCATTTTCAGCCTTCATTGTTAAGCCATCACTCTGAGCTATATCAAGAGTCTCTAACTAATTCTCAAGAGCCTTTAACTATTCCTTGATTTCCTCTGTTCAAATATACTCTCTTGGTAGCAGCCAGTTATTTTATTAAAAACACAGTTTTGATCACGCCACTCTTCTTAAAACCATTGCATGATTTTCAATTATGTATAGAATTATATCCAGAATCCTTAATAAGGCCTTTAACAATGTACATATTTTACACATACACCATTTCCTCCACTAGGCTCCTCCCCGTGGACTCACTTTATAGATAATTTTATGTCATTTTCAGATTGAAACCTAAATGTCAATTCCACAAAGACAATGGATTAGATAAATCTCATGGATCCTGTTAGTCAGGTTACGTATATGAGGAGCTTCAAAACGTTCATGGAAAAACTCCATTATCTTTTCATTCCATCTTTTCATAAACTTTTTGAAATATATGTATGTATATATACTTACAGGTATTCAGTTTTGCATGTGTATTTAAGATATATGTGTGTGTACTATTCATTACCAAGATGAAAAATACACAAATAAATCACAGGTGGAAATCAGATTGTAAGGACTTCAAATCTGCTCTTGCCTAAGGAAAGTAGTAGTTCTAAAGGAGGAATTAAACACTGAAGAGTCTCATCAAAGAAATGAAAGATAGTGCTGATAGAACAGGAATACCACAAGTGAACAGCTTTCGCAAACCGAAATCTATTCTCTCACAGCTCAGGGGGCTAAAGAGGCAAATTTAGTACGCTGGCTCTAAGAACATACCCTTGTCTCCTTTTAATATCTGTGGCTCAGAGTTTCTTGGAGATTTCTATGTGTCTTGGTACAATCTTCCCCTGGGTCTAGGAGATCCTCAGTGCAGAGACCCCACCTGTCCAAACGACATGTTTTGCTCCTGCTCCAGTCTCTTCTTATTTATTGATAGCAAGGTTCCATCCTTTCTGCTTGACTCAATTCCTTTTCTCTCTCCGAAGATAAAAGGTGGAGATCTGGTGGTGTTGTCAGTAAACACTGGGCCTCTAAACAAAAGGTAGGCAGTTCAAACCCAGCAGCTTCTCCAGGGGTGAAAGGTAATGCTATTTACTCCCATAAAGATTTGCAGTCTAAAGCACACTATATAGGGTCACTATGAGTCAGAATCACCTCAATAGCAGTAACTTTGGCTTTGGGCTTTTTAAGATAAAATATGTGACCCATTCAAGGGAGTGACTTGAGTACAGGTGGTGACTTGGGCAAGGAGGTGACCTCTGTAAGGTCACTCAAGGTACACCTCGCTGGGATTCTGCCTAATTAACATATCAATACAACACAAAGTGAAAGATAATTACATCAGATCACAAAAAGATGGAAAGTACATGATACTGGAAATTATGAAGGAGCCCTGGTGGCAGATTGGTTATGAGTCGGGCAGTAATCTGCAAGGTCTGCAGTTCAAAACAACCTGGGGCTCCATCAAAGAAAGATGGGACTTTCTACTCGCATAAAGAGTAAATGTCTCTGAAACCCGGTGGGGGAGTTCTACCCTGTCTTACAGGCTCTCCAGGAGTCAGAATTGACTCAACGGAAGTGTGATCGTGTTTGGAAATTATGGTCTAGCCAAGAGGACACATCCTTTGGGAGGATACAATTCAATCCATGACTAAGTACATGCACATACACACACATACACACACACAGAGACACTATTTTTTTTTCTTAGAAACATGGAAAAGTTTGTAGATGAGTAGAAAATAATTTCAAAGACCTTCTGGCAAACAAGGTTTCAGACCTGATGAAAAGCATAGGAATGGAGAAGCCAAATATTTCCTTTAGTAGAAGTATAGGTTAAAATGTTGGCAAGAAGATTGTATAAAAATCTGTGTAAGAAGAGCTAATAATCAGCTGCCTCAAACCACTCACCATATGAGTATAAATCCAAACACTGATAAATGATTGGACCCTTACTCCCTAGAGAGTCGGACCCAGAGAGGGTCAAGGTTTGGATATAACAAACACTACGAAGGACAGGACTACCGAAGACATGGGTATTCAGCAAAAGTCTACCCTATGACTGCTGAAATTCGAGTTTCCTTCTTCTTGGTTGAGAAAATTGGAAATAAAGATTCAACCAACCACCACTATACCTCAAAAGCATAAGGTTGGTGGATACCTTTTGGGGCTCATTAGCCTTAGAGAAAGAGAGCTCTGGTGGCATAATGGATTATGCATTACACTGCTAATCACACGGTCCACGGTTCAAATCCACCAGTCACTCTACTGAAGAAAAATGATTCCGTCTACTCCTATAAAAATTTAAAGGTTCAGAATTCCAAAGGGGAAGTTCTAATGTGTCCTTGAGGTTCTTCCTCTTTTCAACTGTCCCTGATTATGATACTTACATAATCTGGTGTCAATTTGGGATTTGAGAGGATTAAGAGTGAAGAGGTGGAGTCCAGTCTATAAATCGGGTCATGAGCCCAATGAGGCCTCTGTGTGGGTTTGGCCTTCTCCTTAGGATTCTGGGAAATCTGTATTTCTTCCTTGGAGGTGGGAGACACTCTCTCTCTTTGTGCTCATTCCTGAGAGACATTTCTGACAAGAAACCACATGAAGCTACCCTGGTGGAACCAGAGCCCTGGGAGCTGGAGACGCCATGTGGAGCCCTACCCACCTGTGACCTTCCTGCATTCGGGGTTGTTGCATGTGTTTTGTGAGTGTGAAGAGGACCAGGCATATGGGCTAATATCTGACTTATGGAATTGATTTGGACTGGGTTGGAATGTTTTCTCAATAGTCAACTGCTCTTGTATATAAAGCTATTTCCTATACACATATGAGTGTCTATGAATTTGCTTCTCTAGTCCACCCAGACTAACACTCAACTTCACCAAGAAGAGTGTCTTTTTCCAGGAACTGGTTTCTCCTGACATCTCCAAAGTATGCAAGACAAAGTTTTGCATTCCTTGCTTGTAAAGAGTACTCTGACTGTGCCTCTTCCGAGATAGATTTGTTTGTTCTTTGGCGGTCCATGGTATTTTCAATATTCTTCTCCAGCAACATAATTCAAAAACATTCTTCCTCAATCTTCATTCTAATGTGTATTTTTCTCATGGATATGCAGCATTTGAAAAACTATGGCTTGGGTAGGACACACCCTGACCATCAAAGTAACATCCTTGCTTTTTAACACTTTAAAGTGATCTTCTGCAGCAGATTTACCCCAGGCAATTCTTTAATCTCTTGCTGCTAATTGCATTGATTATGAATCCAAGCAAGATTAAATCCTTGACAACTTCAATCTTTTCTCAATTTATCATGATGTTACCTATTGATCCAGCTGTGAGGATTAGGGGGTTTGTACATAAATGGTAATCCATACTGAACAACCCTTGATCTTCATCAGCAGTGATTTAAGTCCTCCTCAATTTCAGCAAGCAAGATGGTGTCATCTGCATATTGCAGGTTATTAATTAACCTTCTTCAATCTTGATACCTCATTCTTCTTCATATAATCCAGCTTCCCTAATTATTTTCCCAAAATGTAGATTAAATAAATATGGTGAGAGGATACAACCCTGATGCACCCCTTTCCTGATTTTAAACCATGCAGTATTCCCTTGTTCTGTTCATACAATTGCCTGTTAATCCATGTACAAGTTCCAAATAAACACAATGAAATGTTTTGGAATTCCCAATCTTCTCAAGGTTATCCACAGTTTCTTATAGTCCATACTGTTGAATGTCTTTTCATAGTCAATAAAATACAAATAAATGTCTTTCTGGTATTCTCTCCTTTGAGCCAAGAGCCCTCTACCATTATCAATGATAACCCTTATTACACATCTTCTTCTGAATCCAATTTGAACCTCTGGCAACTCCCTGTCAATGTACTGCTGCAATGATTGCTGGAAGATCTTCAGCAAAACTTTATTTGCGTGTCGTATTAGCGACAGTGTTCTACCATTGCCATATTCTGTTGAGTCACCATTCTTTGGAATGGGTACGACTAGGGATCTCATCCAGCCAGTCACCAGTAGCTGTTTTCAAATTTTTGGCATAGATGACGAGTGCTTCAAGTACTGCATCAGCTTGCTGAGACATTTCCATTGATATTTCATAGATTACTGGAGCCTTTTTTTTTTTTTTGGCTGAAGCGTTCAGTACAGATTGCACTTCTTCCTTCAGTGCCATTGGTTCTTATGCTTCTATTTCCTCCTGAAATGGTGAAATGTTGATTAGTTCCACTTGGTATGGTGACTCTGTGTCTTCTTTCCATCTTCTTTCAATGCTTCCTGCATTATTCAATGTCTTACCCATAGAATCTTTTACTCTTACAACTCCATGCCTGAATTTTTTTCTTTAGTTCTTTCAGTTTAGGATAAGCTGCGTGTGTTTTTCCTTTTGGGTTTCCTAATTCTATGTCTTTGCACATTTCATTATAATACTTTACCTTCCCCAGCTCCCCTTTGAAATTTTCCATTCAGCTCTTTTATTTCATCCCTTCTTCCATTTGCCCTAGCCAGTGTAGGGTTAAGAGCAAGTTTCAGAGTCTCTTCTAACATCCGATTTGATCTCTTTTTTCCTTCCTTTTCTTTTTAATGACCTTTTGTTCTCTTCATGAATGATGTTCTTAATGTCATCCCGTAGGTCATCAGATCTTCTGTCATTTGTGTTCAATGCACAAAATCTGTTCTTGAAACTCAGGTGGGATAGAACCAAAGTTGTATTTTGGCTCTCATGGACTTGTTTAAATCTTCTTCCCACAAATGTAGTCAGTTTGATTTCTGTGTATTTCATCTGGAGAACTATATGTGTGTAATCACATTTGCATTGTGGGGTGGGGAAGGGTATTTGCTGTGAATAAGTGATTGATCTTGCAAAATCCTGCCTTGTGATTCTCTAACTTTGTTTCTACCACTGAAACCCTATTTTCCATTACTATCGTTTCATCTTTGCTTCCAACTTTTGCATTTCAGTTATCAGTAATTATCGGTGCATCTTGATAGTTTGAAGACTGAAGACATTGGTAGAATTCTTCCATTTTTTCAGCTTGGTCATTCGGGCATAAATTTAATAATAGTTGTATTGATTGGATTTCTGTAATTCTGGCAGATATAATACTATCACAACTGCATTCTACTTTAGGATTGATCTTGAAATATCCTTTTTGAAGATGACTGTGACACCATTCCTCTTGATTGTGTCATTCCCAGCATATTAAACGATATGATCTTCTAATTCAAAATGTCCAATGCCAGTCCATTTCAGCTTACTAGAACATAATATAATGATAGTTATGTGTTCACTTCATTTTTGATGACTTCTAGTTTTTTTAGATTCCTACTTTGTACATTCCAAGTTCCTATTATGAGCAGATTTTTGCAGAATTTTATTCTCATTTTTAGTCATGCCGCATCAGCATACGAAGGTCCCGAAGTCTTGACTTCTACAGGCTTTACAATTTTAGGCAGTGACCTCAAACATGCTCCACTTGTGCCCATTCTTTCTTGATGGTCCTGGAAATTCTGTCAGTCCCTGCTTCTGAGATGGATATTATACACAGGTGAATGTCAAATAAAGCTTTTCAATTCCCTCTATTAGTGTTCCCCACACCATATTTGCATGATAAAGTAGACTCTTACTACAATGGAGTCAACTGACTCATACGATCCACTGTGGGTTTCCTAGACTGTAACTGTTTACAGTAGTAGAAATCCCAGTCTTTCTCCCACAGTGCTCCTGGTGGTTTTGAACTGCCAATCATACAGATCACAGCCTAGTGCTTAACCATTACACCACCAGGGACCCATATGGTAAAGTAGAGGGGAAGCGCTCAACAAGAATGATCAACAAAATGATGCAACAATGTGCTCAAGCATAGGAACAATTGTGAGTATGGTGCAGGACTGGGCAGTGTGTAGTTCTGTTGGACATAGGGGTCGCTATGCATGGGAACCAACTCGACAGCATATAGTAATAACATTTGCATGTTCCCACCCAATCATTTGGTGTGAATTACAGAGACCTGGATGAAAGAGCCACATTAAGAAAGTGCACTCCACCTCAGAGGCTAAGCTTAAGCAACTGAGATATTTGTTTTCCTTTCATTTCAGATCCTATATTTCTATTGTATACCATTATCATTTTGTAAGAAGTCATAAACTTTGTCACTTTTAGAAATAAATTAAAATAGCTTAGGTGGAAGGGGGGCTGGAGAGAGGAGCTTATACCAAAGGCTCAAGTAGAAATGTTTTAGAAGTCATGATAGCAACATATGTACAAATGTGCTTGCTACAATTGATGTATGGAATAAGATCTGTAATATCCCTCAATAAAATGACTTTTAAAAATAAATAAAATAGCTTACATCTTTGTGGCAGTTACATAATCTCCTGTCAACTTGTGAAGGGCTGGAGTGTAGCCTGTCAATCAGGTCTCATTTGGATGACCTCATCTGGAAGTGCGACAGAGATACACACAGAGGCTAGATACACACAGAGACTCCCTGTGAGACATTCCTGTTGACAAGACACATGGAACTACCCTGATGGAGCCAGAGCCTTGGAACTGGAAGAGCTACATGGAGACCCACACCAGCACTGAGATGAGTTGTTTCCACTGCCACTGGAGCCACAAGACTTTCCACCCACTG